>NC_041384.1:637451631-637590152 GCF_002162155.2 Triticum dicoccoides | reverse complement strand
AGAAGGGAGAAATTTCTATGCTAGTATGCTTGCTTGCTTGTTTGCTGCAACCTGGCAGACAGGCAGATCCAATAGCCAGCAGAGGGAGGGAGACCGTAGGGGCAGATCCAGGGAGAGCAGAAGTATTGGAGGGAAAGGGCCGGCAGATCCAGGGAGAGCAGAAATATTGGAGGGAAAGGGCCGGCAGATCCAGGGAGAGCAGAAATATTGGAGGCTGCGGGCTGGTAGGCTGGCTCACTTATCCCCTCCCAGTCCCTAAAAGAAAAAAATTTGAGCCGAACGGCGAACTACTTCTACACGAGATTTCTAGTCGACACCCAGAATGCGACTCATAGACTAGTCGCTAGACTAGTCTCTTGACTTGTAATCAATGCACAAACCCCAACAGATTACATGTTAAAGAACTTACTTACCACAAGTTTATTGGATAATAAGTTAAAGCTTGTCTTGATGCTTGAAATTATAAACCTGTAAAATGAAAATTCACTAGAACTTTCAGCATGAAAGTAGAGGTACTAAGCAATTAGCGAATGGTAAGTGTGGAGATAGAACAGAGGGCACATACCTTATTTACGCTACAAAAAGAGCTTCCTTGGGTTATCGATTAACAGGACAGGTGTGCAACAAACATGAAATCTGCACAGGAAATAGTGTGATTAAGTAACTACATTTATGAGGGACCAATAGCAGATGCCAGTAGTTACAAACTAAACATAGTGAAGGATGTTAAAGCTACTCCAAGTTGTACCGTGTACACATTTTATGTTGCTATTAATAAGAGTCATAAGGCACAACACCAGCCTCGGCACAAATGTAAGGAGATACTGCAGTGCTGGTGAATGTCTTGAAGGCTCTTTGTAGAGTGGGCATATTGGTATTTATGCCATCACCTTTTAACGAACATGGCAATTCTGGAGATTAGACTTGTATGTTCATAAATTGTCATAACAATGCAATGTTTTAGTGTTATAGGGAAGAAAAAGGATACTAGAAGGTTCCACTGCATATAATCATCTATTTATAAGTGTAGTCGATTGCTTAGATCTGAAGGCAGAAAGAACAACAGAATATCCAACCATAAAAGCGTCGCTTTATGCGTTCTTCAAAATATTGATGGTTAATGTGTGTGCTCACCAGAATTTTAGCAAATGTCAAAAGGAACAAACTACACATAACAGATAGCTAAGTAAATTGATCACGAAAAGTAGAAGGATGTTGTAGACATGAGATTTCATATATAAATATTTAGAGACTACTTGGTTTGAGCCAAATTTTGGCAACCCTAAAAGTTGGCAGATGAATGCTTGGGCTCCAATTTTTGGCAATTCTTCGAATCGAACACTAGCAAAGTTGCCAAATGTTGGCAAGTTTGAGCTTTGCCAAAATGTGGCTCCAAACCAAGCAGGCTCTTATTTACTACATGCAGCTTCTGAGATCCTGAACAGAGTAAAGATCTTGGGTTCTCTGGTATGAGCTAGAAAAAACTGATTAACCAGGGTTATCTTGTTGATTAATATTTTAGCATTTGTCTATGCGCATCCTATCAAGGCTTACAAAACTATGCTGATCACAACTAGCATTTGTGTTCATGAAACATTCAAAGGGTAATCAACTAGCCTGATGACACTGAAAATGAACTCTGTTCGGCGTTTGGCCACAGCAATACTCTTATGACCACCAGCAACTGAGAAGTACGACCAAACCTAACATTTCATAAGGGCCACAAATGACACATCTGGTGCTCATCGTGCTACTTCTTAAAGAAACTGAAGCTCGCAATTTTGTCCACAAAATTCAAAACGCAAGCACACAGAAAGGATGATCACCAAGTAAGAACACATGAACTCTACCAAACGCGTTAACATTTTCAAGCTTTGAAAGATACAGCTCTTATCCTCTTGATTTATCCTACCTCATAAAACTGCTATTGCATATTTACACCCTTGCTGAATGAAACAGAATCAACCGAGCGTCGAGCCAGATATTCGAAACACTGGAAGCAAGCCAATCGTGCACCAAAACCTGAATAGAATACCTGAAAAGAGCAGCCGGCCACCAATGCACCTAACGAGCACCAAGAACACGAGGGCGCGCATCGCCTTTCCAGCACCTGCCTTGACACATAAGACACGGAAACGCAGAAGGATTATTATTAAGCCCTAAAATGATCCGAGCCAGGCGGAACCAGAATCACAAGCACTAATCGCTAATCAGCTACCAGATTCCGAAGCCGGTGAAAACATCGAGGGGATAATCAGCACACACCCCAATTCGGAACGCAAGCATGGAACCCTAGAATCCGCCGGGCCGAAATACGAACTCCGAGCTCGAAGCAGGGGCGGATCAAGACGGCGCGCGTGCATCAAACCAGCGCAGCCAGAATTCGCGGAGGGGTCGGCTGAGCTCGTCCAATCGCCGGACTAGAGGAAGCTCACCGACGGACGGCCGGCCGAGATTGCCAGCGGGGGCCGAGGCAGCAAGCGACCCGCGCGATGAGGCCGATGGCCGCGACGCGCGTGGCGAGAGGCGGCAGCGGTGGCAAGCTGCGGGGAGCTAGCTCGAGGGCGCGGCGCGGGGCGGGGGCGCCGGAGGCGCATCGGGCCGGGATTGGAGCTTGCTTGGGAGGGGCAGGGCGGGGCGGGGCGGGGGTAGGGTAGGTCAGGACTCGGGGGAGGAAGAAGAAGACTGCGGGAGGAAACGGGTACGGGGGGACGGGACGGTGGAGAGGAAACCGTGGAGATCTCGCCTCACCCTTCCACACCAGATATTTGGGTAAAAAGAAAAGAAAACGAGCGACAGCACTAATATCACGAGGCGCGGTGAGGAAAAGCTGATACTGCGTGGGTTTTCTGCGGATACGTAATTAATGTACGTGATGATCGGGTCAGGAGGGAGGCCGCATCGTATCTGCGCCAATGCCACACGCAAGGTGAGGAATTGGTCAAGGATTCGGTAATTGGAGTACTGTTAAACTAATATAAAAAACCTAAAAAAGGTTTATATACTGCGAGGTTCGATTCGATTTCCATTGAGAGAAAAGTTTGTCACCGAATTTCAAATTTATCTTATGATCCCCGCAAAAAAAAAATTATCTTATGATCACGGTCTTGGCGACATGTACAACCGTAGGCGGCGCTGCCATGCTCTCGATGGCCATGGTGGCGTGGCGTCAGGCACGCACTGTTGCGGTTAGGGCCATGTCTTCTGGCTCGTGTCAGCCGCGCCTGGGCTCGGTGAGACGCGTTGTGCGGGCCCTCTTGTTGCTTACCCTATTCGGTTAGGGGACGGGGGCACTGACTGGTCAGCGTGCGGTCCAGTCCCCTCCCCACCCCACGCGGTCGTGGAAGCGAGGAAAGTGTCAGCGCTGGGTGGTAGCAGGGGTGCTCTGTTTTCGTTGTTTTTACAGAGTCGGTCAAAGCGAGCGGCCTGACGGCACGGCAGCAGGGCAGCAGCGTCTCTGTGCAAACCCAGTAGCATGAAACTCGCTAGATACATGTACTGAATGTGGATGTACTCATCGTCATTTCGTGGCGTGGGCCGGCACTCTTGTGCACCGAGAGGCGCCACACGTGAGAGGATATAGATAGCACTGATGACACGTACTGTGTGTGACCTTTTCTCCTTGGAGGCGGGCGTAATGCTCCATCTTGGCAGCATCGTTGCATGCAATCTTGGGCGGTTCTGCATTTCAAGACGATCGAGTTGCCCATCTTGTTTGTACACCGGCCAAGGAAAAACCGCACGGGCAGAGGCATCTCCAGGGACCAACCCGCGAGCCTGCCTGCCCATCGTGCTACCGCAATTGGGGAAATATTCTTCCGCCTTTGCATCTACCCTCGCTGAAAATGCCGAACTCTTCACCGCGTGCCGGTATTCACATTGCCATCGACTAGTGGTTAAGCGGAGAGTTTAGAGGCACGTTGTATTGTCTGTCCCACCTTAAAATAACAGGCGTTCTTCCTGCTTTCGAGCACCTATTCTGCTTCCACAAACGCTACCGTATTTCTTTTTCTTTTTTGGTCTCAGTTGTCCATGGATTATATTAGCTCCGATGTTTGCTCCCATTTTGATATTTGTAAGTGGACGACTAGTTGCTAGCTTAGGGCATCTACAACAGGACCTGGCAATTCAATCCCTCAATCACCTGCGGACGCGTCCACAAATACTGACCAATCACACCTCAGACAATGTATTCCACATTTGGATACCTCGAATCCATATTATTACATATAACACATCGATCTTTAGGCGGAGCTTGTGCCCGTGTCCAGCGGCCGGCTACGCTCTCCAGAGTGTTGGTCCAGTCGACGACAAGGTAAAGTAGGGCATGGGACACGAGCCAGCTCACGGGACTCAAGGCGCCGCCGTCTCCCATGCCCTGCTCTTCCTCGTCGGAGCCCAGAACCTGAATGATGTCAGTGAACGTCAAATCGATGATGGATCACGAGCCGGCGACATCCACCACGACAAGGTTGCGGCACCCGGACTGTTGCACCATACGGGGCGCCGGAGAATGCGACTCCACCTCACCGACATCCGCCGCCTCCCATGTCCGCTGCCTCGTACGGCGGGCACGCCGTGTCATGTTTTTGTCGGACGACGCCCATGGTGCGTCGTGGTGTTCGACGCGCCAACAGAGGGGTTGTGCGTCCGCCATCGCATTCGAACGCCAGACGGACCGCACTGCCTCCGGTGAGGCAGCGACGGCACGCCTAGCACCGGATCCATGCGTCATTTGGGTGGACGCAATGGATTCCCGACGGACAACTATCTCCTCCTCAGGGCCGCATATGATGAGTTCGAGATCGGCGGATCTGGACGTGAAGGACTCGGATCCGCTGCCCGACATGACGGAGACGACCGAAGATCACCGGAGATGAGCTTGGGTGACAGAGGGGAGCAGAGGAAGGAGTGGAGTGAAATAACTAGGGTTTGGTCCGATGAGCGAAAGGAAATGAATATATGTGGGATGGGTGGGTCAGCATGGGCCGGTTCTGACGTGACGGATGCGCCCGGACGTTTGAGACGCCTAACTGGGTCACATTTTCGTGTCTAGACGGGCCGCCGGGACATTTGAGGCTGGATCGCCTATATGCTCTTAGCACTGCTACTTGCTGCCACTAGACGACTTTCGTTTGAGATGCCACGGCTGTTAACTGCTTTCTGCAGCGGTGTCATGGGACTGTTTGGCTTTAGGTCTTTTATTGCCGTACTTTGTCACATATTTTTTCAAATTTGCTTAAGATTAGTTCATTAAAATAAGAATCATAAATTGGCAAACCTAAAGAAATCTTACCACACATTTTATGTGTATGCCATACGGAATTCAAATATGGCTTGCCTCAGATATAACTTGTACCAAACACTTATCTAAATTGATCAAACTTGTCTAAACTTAAATATGACAACCTTTGATAAAGTTAATCACGAATCAAACAGACCTCGTCTCGCGTCGGGTTGTTGCACAGTGGAGCCCCAGTGAGTGGAATCGACATCACGTGTGGGTCGATAATTGAGTCTACTACTGTTCTCTTGGAACGATCAAAGGATAGACAGCTTGTGGCTGGCTTGGTCCCGGTTATAGGTACTAGCCGGTACTGCCCTGCTATCTACGGACGTTGAGATAGAGGAATCATCAGTCACAAAATGAAAGCTCACCAAATCCAGACTTGCTCACTCAAAGTGCTCTTTTCTACTCCCTCCGTTTTTAAATATAAGTTTTTTCACACATTTCAAATGAACTACAACATAAAGATGTATGTAGACATATTTTAGAGTGTAGATTCACTAATTTTGCTCCGTATATAGTCATTTTTTTGGAATCTCTAAAAAGATTTATATTTGGAAACGAAGGGAGTATACACAAACGTGTGTGCTTCTTAGAGCATCTGAAGACTTTACAAATTCGGCCCCTCAAACTCCGAGATTGGGCATGTCCACGGACAGTAACGTCACGTCTCAAATTAGCCACTCTGCATCCGAGTCTATCGTATTTCAACCCCTACATAAATACAAAGCATGCAAAAAGAATCCTACGTACATACTACCCTAGCTAATCTTTGTTGTTGGAAATGTCCATGACGACGGTGCCGGGCGCCGGCTGGATGGGCGTGTAGGAGGGCTCCAGCTCATCCTCCTGCTGCTCGAACTCATCCATGTAGGCGAGCATCTCCGCCTCCTCCGCGACCTCCATCTCCTGCCGGAGACGGCGTCTAGCCTCCGCAGCTGACTCCGAGCGGAGCCTGCTGCTCCGCCTGCAGATTCGTGTCGCAGCATCCCCCACATCCTCCTCCTTCGGCTGATCCTCCGCCTCCTCGTCCTCCTCGTCCTCCACCTCCTCCTCCTCCAACTCCTCCGAATCCTCTCCATCCGGAGGTAGCCCCGTGGCGATCCGGGCTTCGCACCTTGCTCAGATCTGCTCAAGGAGCTCGCGCCGGCGCTCCAACGTTAGAAATGTGTGGCTCCTCACCCGGCGGCGTGGGACATGGCTACTAGGCGGATGGGGGGGGAGTGAAAGTGGCGGCGGCGGCGGACAGGCGGAGGAAAATGTGGACGGTGGGGTTTCGGTGTCGCCGGCCGACCTAAATAGCTGGGCTAGGCACTACGCAGCCCGCCAGAGCGGCGACATCGGTCCGACAGAGGAGACGAGTTTCAGACCACCGGGTTTCTGGGTGTTTTCGCATGGGACCCTGATGTCAGTCCGACGTGGTGGGCGTGTCTGAGCGCCTCTATATCCGCCCCATATTTAGGCTGGATATAATAGGTGCCAGTCAACCCGCACAGTTGAGGCCCGCTTGAGATGTCCGTCTAGGTTTGATTTTCGTGACCGGTTAATGACTAGGTGAGCCGCTACCGATTTAGGACGCCCGGCTGTAGATGCTCTTATTACCTCATAAAGGAAGAAGACGTGTTTGTTATCTTTTTCTTTTTCCTCCTCTCTCCGATCCTCCTGATATTTTTTGACAAGATGGGCACTGTTTCTCTTTAACTTCCCGTAAAAAAGAATTTGGCACGACTTGATTAAGCCGATTTATTTCACCGAGCATTATACAGTAAGCAAGTTTATTGATAAATTAATAGGTTTATGGCAAATTGGCATGGGCACACACGTGCGAGGACACACACATGTCGAGCCCTACCCGGCCGCTCGATTGTCTCGCGATTGACGAAGTAGTTGGATAATCCATGAGGACACAACAAGTTTTAATTTTCAGTCATCGAAATTTACAATAGTTTATCTGAAACTTACGATTTGCTTTTACCAACTTCCATAGATAAAATTGAAGATATGTTTTTCCGATCATAGGCAAAAAAATTCATGATTTTATTGTTTGCGCATACTAAGTTTCAAGTGCTGAAACTTAACATTTATTTTTAAAATTCATGAAAACATATTTAAAATGGATCTTATTTGAAAGTCCTTGCCATCAGAGACACGAATACGAAAATGAAACTTTATTTGGACTGGTTAGCGGTTGGAGGCCCACAAGGCCCAGGTCCTTGATATTCCTCCCCCCATAATTTTCAGCTTTCCCTCAAGCCGAAACCACGCCAAACCGTTAGGGTCCCAAGGCAGGCACAAGGGGATTTCCTATTTGACGCATTTTGCGTCAAATTGGCCGAGGTTCGCAGAGGTGAGCCACACGAAGAGCTCACTGGGCCGGCGCCCATTTAGCGGTTAGCGAGGCTATAGCGGGCGGGTGGTTTTCTCCCGGTTTTGGGAAGGTTCCCTGAACCGGTTTTTCTTTTTCCTGTTGTTTTTCGAGGCTGGTTTTCTTTCAGGTTTTTTCTGTTTCGTTTTTTTCTTTCTGTTTCTTTTATTTTCGTTTTATCTTTTCTGTTTCTTTCTTATTTTATTTTCATTTTTCAGTTTCTTTTTTGAAAAATTGGAAAATTCATAAAATGTCCAGCATTCAAAATTGCTCCCAAATTTTAAAATATTTCAGGGGTTTCCTAAAAAATGGTCGTGTTTAATTTTTTTATAAATTTTAGAAAATTTTCGTGTTTTAAAAAATGATCCCAAATTTAAAAAAATGCTTGCGTATTCAAAATGTTCGTAAAGTAGGAAAATGTCACATTTTCAAAAAATGTCCGTAAGTTTCATAACAAATTCATGTTTTCCAAGATAATGTTCGCAATTTGGAAAATGTTTGTCTTTTTGAAAAATGTCTGCGCTTTCAAAACAATGTTTGTCTTTGTGAAAAATGTTTGTGCTTTCAAAACAATGTTCGTCTTTTCTGAAAAATGTTCGTGCAATCAAAACAATGTTTGCAATTTCAAAAAAAAGGAAAAATGTTCGCACAATTTTAAAAAGTTCAAATTGTTTAAATTTTGTCTTGTTTTATAAAATGTTCCCACATTTAAAAAATGTTTGCGTTTTCAAAATGTTTGTAAAGTTGTAAAATGTCTTATTTTCAAAAAATGTTCGTAAATTTCCAAACAAACTCACGTTTTTCAAGGTAATGTTCCCAATTTGGAAAATGTTCATGCTTTCAAAGCAATGTTCGTCTTTGTGAAAAATGTTCACGCTTTCAAAATAATGTTCGACTTTTCTGTAAAATATCCGTGCAATCAAAACAATGTTTGCAATTTGCAAAAATGTTCGCACAATACAAAAAAAATATTTTTTTCAAAAATGTTTGTGTCTTCAGAAAAACATTCAGTTTTTGAAACGTTTCATATATATTATTCCGAAGTGTTAGTGCTTTCAAAAACAACTCGAAATTTGAAGTGTTCGGTTTAAAAAAAATGCATTAGCTACAGTACTCATATAGTGTCGTTTTACTTGTCTACAGTACTCCCTCCTTCCATCTATATAGGGCCTAATGCGTTTTTTAAGACAATGTTTGACTATCGATAAGATTAATAATACATAAGATGTATAATGTGAAAATTATATCATTGGAATCTCCTTTCACATACGAATTTGACAATATGCTTTGTGTAACTTGCATGTCATATATTATTGCTCTAACATTTAGTCAAAGTTGGCCTCGAAAAACGCATTAGGCCCTATATAGATGGAAGGAGGGAGTATGTCCATACGAGTAGTTCGTTCTTAAAGCGCTGCATTGCGTATATTTCAACAAAGTTTGCGCGATTTGTTGGTTATCATCGCGCGCGCCTCCACTGGAGGTCCCGTGTTCGATTCCGTGCAAGATGGACCATATCAAGATTGAGACTGTCACCTGGATTCCATGAGAACGAACATACAGAGATACCATCAACTAGTAAGGTTGCTTCCAGTTCATTACAGTCCAATACCGTAACAACTCAATTGTGACCTTGCCATATCTGCCAGGTTGCTAGAGAAGCACATGAAGCATTCAGTACAACAACAAAGCACTCTGCCATGATTTTCAGATATGAATTGTCAAAAACCAAACATTCATAGGATTAGTGAGCTTGGCCACTGGCAATACCTTCCCCGAGAACTTTGGCTCGTCCTTGAGTCGAGCTCATGTGGAAGTCATTGGTGCAACCGCTAATCAGTACAGTGGGCAAAAACTCAAGAACTGCGATGTAGGTATTGACACCATAGCATGCTCCCATGTAAATGTAACGGCACAAGATGGGAAGCAAGACATCACTACCGCTCACCTTCTCCAGTACAAAAGGAATCCCAGCCACCAAGAATAGAAAATTAATGAACATCAAAGAATCTTTTCATTGCATCATATCTGTAGTTATCATATGAAGCATTGTACTGCTGCATCCAACATAACAGCCCCTTTCTTGGACATTAGCATCCTTGCAAAATTGGTCCGAACCATGCTTGAACAGAAAATGTAGTTACTCAACAACCAAGCAATGGCACATAGAAAATGTTCAGATCCGGCAATTCCGGTAACCACAGATATATGCAATAATATTCCTGTAACAACCGTGATCACTCTAGTTGGTCGTGAGCTTGTAAACTGTAGAGCCACTTTGACAAATAAGGAGGTGGCCAAGGTTTCAAGTCAGTAGTTCGCCTTGGTAGAAACAAAATGTTGATAGTACAGAAGTCTTCTTCAGATAATAGCAATCCAAGGGTACGAATTATCTACTTATATGACGCGTTGGACGAAAAGCGGACGCGCGTCCATTTGAATCGGCGTGTTTGCGCAAGCGGACGAACCACGGCAGCACCGGTCGCCCGTGGCCTTTGCTAGCCTCAGCCTTCGCTGTCAGACGGGCCACCGACAGCAGATCCGGCCGGATCTGACCAGGCCGTCGCACGGGAAACCATCCGGAGAAGAAGCCCCCGTCACCACCTTGGACCGCTTCACCACCAGCAGCCGCGCCACCACCAAGCCGCAGGGAGAGGCTGCGCCACCGTTGGACGGCGCCACCACCCCCGCACGTGCCCGCCATCGCGCCGTTGAGCCACCCGTAGCCTAGCGCCTCCGGCGGCCAACCGTCCCACACCGGCTGGGGGATCCGCGAGGAGGGGAAAGGACCGGCCTTGCCGCCGCCTACGCCGGTACAAACTAATAATACAAGTACATCTGAATTTTAGGCGGAAAATATACGTGATCCAAAACACTGCAATCGGTGTGTGGATGGATAAAATTTCAGGCGGGAATCAAATAGTGCTTTAGTCATCGTAGCAATTAGTGCCATCTAAAAAGACGAAAGGCATTGCAATCAGTGCATAAAATAACTACGCGTGGGAATCAACACAACAAAGTTATCTGCGTGTAGCAAAACAGGCAGAGGCCGCCTCAATCGTTGGCGGCATGGCCCACAAGAGCCACCGCCGTTCCGTCACGGGACGCCGCGCCTGCCGATTCCTGTTACTCGCCGGTGGCCGTCTGCCAGTGTGGCGGCCGGTGCTGCCGCCTCCAGCCGTGGCAAACCGCCTGCTGATCATGACTGACGTTAATAGTACAATATTTTATAGAAATGTTGTGCAAGCTGTGCTTATTAATATAGCATTTGTCGTCCTGAACCCGCTAGTTCTTTTTTTTTTTTTGAGGTACTGAACCCGCTAGTTCTGATCTGCAGTTGCCGGTGTCAGCGCCAACCCCGATCCTCTGAACTTGTTCTTGGTGATCTCATCCATCCTTCTCGCCATCTCCGGCGTCAGGTGGTTCTTCCAGTCGCCAACGACACCGCGCCGGAAGAATATGTTGTTCGCCACTGACGTCTCGGTCATGGCGGTCTTCCCGGACCGGTTCACCTCTAGTCCCGCCAGGCTCTCCATGGCGCATGCCTCCACGATCTCCCTGTCTACCCTGGCCTCCCGCTCCTCTGCCGTGAACGGGCACCCGACAAACGCAGCGAGGCGCCTCAGCTGACCGACCGTGTCGGCGGCGAGCTCCTCGTAGGTCAGGAAGAGCACCTGCTCCGGCCTCTCCACGTGCCAGCGCCAGTAGCCCAGCACGTGCTCCCAGAAAGGCCCGAACAGCGAAACGCCGTCGCAGAACTGCAGAAGCGCCTCGCCGAGGTCCCATGGCGACGCCGCGAACCCGTTCCAGAAGTGCCAGAGCGACACGAAGCAGTCCTTGGGGTCCCGGCACAGGTACACCACCTTGCAGCCGGAGGCGGCCACGGACTCCGGCAGCGACTGGGACGGGATGTGCGTCATCAGGACCCGCGGCGCAGGGAGGGAGCTCAGGTCGGGGATCCGGCCGTTGGCGAAAACCTGGAACTCGAGGAAAGGGATGAGCTGGTGGGGGCTGTGGGCTGCGAGCGGCGCGAGTGCGGGCCCGTCCGCGGTGCGGCGGAGGGTCGCAAACAGGAGCGCCTTGAGCCAGGTGGTGCCGGACTTGGGAAAGGTGGCGAGGAAGACGTCGGTGTCGCGCGCCTTGAGGTGCCGCTTGATGACCATGGAGTTCACGACGGCCGGCGTGAACGCGTACCAGCCATCTGGGTGGTGGGTGTACGGGCGGCCGATGCCGCTGGGCGCCGTCGGGTAGGTGGACACGACCTCTAGGAGCCGGTCATAGATTTCTTTGTGGGACGCTGCCTCGTCGTCGGCTTTGGGTGCAGAGGAGGAGGATTGTGGAGAGGACGCCATGAAATTTGTGTGATTCGTGAAGGCCCGTTTGTACAGCGCTCCACTTTATGCAACGAGAATGCCCAGATGTTCCTGCTAATAAAGATCTTGTGTTCTTGTCGTTCCTTCACTTGTTTTCTAATATCCCCTCTCTCATCAATTTTAATTGGCGGGAGTCCTTCTACCGTTTTGTCTGTCTCGCATCATCCAACCACCACCTCCTACCGTTTCCCCACCATTATTCCCGTCTGTGCCAACTATAAGAAACTGTTTAAGATAGTCTAGAATTTTCTTTTGAGTATATATAAACGGTAATGTTTGTAACCAGTGGACCGGCCGAAACTTCGGCCGGTCGAGCACGAGCTGTCAATTTAAGTGGGATCGAACGATGGATCTCGGTCCGCACTTTTCCCTTGTCCTTATCTTCAACGCCCTCTCAACAATTCTCCATTACATGTCTCTTCTTCTTTCTCCCGCACAGTGCATCACGCTCTATCTTCTCCGACGCACGAGCTCTTGCATCTCCCGTGCCAAGACGCATCTCCCTTGCCAAGATGGGGCATGCGCAGCCGGCGTCGCCATCGATTTTCGCACACGCTTTTTTAGACAAGGTTTTTCCTGGAACTGATGTCTCCGGGTGCTCCAACGACGAGATGCGGGAACCACCCTGCCGTCGTGCTAGAACCGTTTTTACGTTTGTTGGAGTAGGCTAGCGGCAGAGCTTTAACCGTTGTCGGGAAATACTACAACCGACAACGGCTGTTTGCTACGGCTAGTGTTCGAGCAAAGCTACAACGGGCATCAACAGAAGTTGGAGCCGGCCACCGGGAGAGCTGCAACCAACATCTATAAAAGCTGCAACGCTGGCGACCAGGGTGAGGCCAATGCTACACTCGGCAATGGCATTTGCTACTACCGTCGTCGTCAATTGCCGCAACCAGTTTTTAAGATCCGAAGGGTGACAATGGTGTTTGCGACCGGCATGGCAGTGCTTGGCGGTGACCGGGGGAGCGAGCTAGTAATGCAGGCGACAATGGAGCTTGCTACTACCGTCGTCAGTAAATGCCGCAACCAATTTTAGGATCCGAGGGCGACAATGGCGTTTTGTGACCTATGAAGTGCTCGGTGGCGACCAGGGGAGCGACCTAGTGCTACAACTAGAAATGGCGTTTGCTACGACCGACGCTGGAAAATGCTACAACCAGTCAACAGGGCTACGATCTCAATCGGCGAGGGGAGATGCTTGTTGGGGAACATATAATTCAAAAAAAATCCTACGATCACGCAAGATCTAACTAGGAGATGCATAGCAACGAGACGGGAGAGTGTGTCCACGTACCCTCGTAGACCGAAGCGGAAGTGTTAGGTTAACGCGGTTGATGTAGTCGAACGTCTTCACGATCCAACTGATCCAAGTACCGAATGTACGGCACCTCCGAGTTCTGCACACGTTCAGCTCGATGACGTCCCTCGAACTCTTGATCCAGTAGAGCGTCGAAGAAGTAGATGAGTTTCGTCAGCACAACGGCGTGGCGACGGTGATGATGAAGTTATCCGCGCAGGGCTTCGCCTAAGCACAGCGAGAATATGACCGAAGGCGTAAACTGTGGAGGGGGCACCGCACACGGCTAGGAAACAATGTTGTGTGTTCTAGCGGTGCCCCCCATATAGGTGGGAGGGGGAGGGAGCAGTAGGAGGCGCACCCCAAGTAGGAGGAATACTACTTGGGGCCTAATCCTATTCGGCCTCCCCCTTTCCATGTTTTTCGGAGGGAGAAGGAAGGAGGAGGGGGGAGAGAAGGAAAGGGGAGACCGAATTGCCCCCCTTCCTTTCTCTCTTCTCCCTTTCCTTTATTCCCCCCTATTCGGCCATGTATGGGGCGCACCAGCCCACTAGGGGCTGGTCTGTCCCGCCCTAGGCCCAATAAGGCCCATATCTTGGCCGGGGGTGCCCGGAACCCCTTTCCGGTGACCCGATACGTATCTGGTACCCCCGAAACACTTCCGTTGTCCAAATACTATCGTCCTATATATGAATCTTTACCTCTCGACCATTTCGAGACTCCTCGTCATGTTCGCGATCTCATCCGGGACTCCGAACAACATTCGGCCATCAAATCACATAACTCATACAATATAAAATCATCATCGAACGTTCAGCATGCGGACCCTACGGGTTCGAGAACTACGTAGACATGACCGAGACACCTCTCCGATCAATAACCAATAACGGAACCTGGATGCTCATATTGGCTCCCACATATTCTACGAAGATCTTTATCGGTCAAACCGCATAACAACATACGTTGTTCCCTTTATCATCGGTCTGTTACTTGCCCGAGATTCGATCGTCGGTATCATCATACCTAGTTCAATCTCGTTACTGGCAAGTCTCTTTACTCATTCCGTAATGCATCATCCCGCAACTAACTCATTAGTCACATTGCTTGCAAGGCTTATAGTGATGTGCATTACCGAGAGGGCCTAGAGATACCTCTCCGACAATCGGAGTGACAAATCCTAATCTCGATATATGCCAACTCAACAAACACCATCGAAGCACTTGTAGAGCATCTTTATAATCACCCAATTATGCTGTGACGTTTGATAGCACACAAGGTGTTCCTCCGGCATTCGGGAGTTGCATAATCTCATAGTCAGAGGAACATGTATAAGTCATGAAGAAAGCAATAGTAATAAAACTAAACGATCATAATGCTAAGCTAACGGATGGGTCTTGTCATCACATCATTCTCTAATGATGTGATCCCGTCAAATGACAACACATGTCCATGGTTAGGAAACATAACCATCTTTGATTAACGAGCTAGTCAAGTAGAGGCATACTAGGGACACTCTGTTTTGTCTATGTATTCAAACATGTACTAAGTTTCTGGTTAATACAATTCTAGCATGAATAATAAACATTTATCATGATATAAGGAAATATAAATAACAACTTTATTATTGCCTCTAGGGCATATTTCCTTCAGTCTCCCACTTGCACTAGAGTCAATAATCTAGTTCACAACGCCATGTGATTTAACACCAATAGTCATCACCATGTGACCAACACCCAAAGGGTTTACTAGAGTCAATAATCTAGTTCACATCTCCATGTGATTTAACACCAATAGTTCACATCACCATGTGACCAACACCCAAAGGGTTTACTAGAGTCAATAATCTAGTTCACATCGCCATGTGATTAACACCCAAAGAGTACTAAGGCGTGATCATGTTTTGCTCGTGAGAGAAGTTTAGTCAACGGGCTTGCCACATTTATATCCCTATGTATTTTGAAATTTCTATGTCTACAATGCTCTGCACGGAGCTACTCTAGCTAATTGCTCCCACTTTCAATATGTATCCAGATTGAGACTTAGAGTCATCCAGATAAGTGACAAAGCTTGTATCGACGTAACTCTTTATGACGAACTCTTTATCACCTCCATAACCGAGAAATATCTCCTTAGTCTTCTAAGGATAATTTTGACCGCTGTCCAGTGATCCACTCTTGGATCAATATCGTACCCCCTTGCCAAACTCATGGCAAGGTACACAATAGGTTTGGTACACAACATAACATACTTTATAGAACCTATGGCCGAGGCATAGGGAATGACTTTCATTCTCTTTCTATTTTCTGCCGTGGTCGTGTTTTCAGTCTTACTCAACTTTACACCTTGCAATACAGGCAAGAACTCCTTCTTTGGCTGTTCCATTTGAACTACTTCAAAATCTTGTCAAGGTATGTACTCATTGAAAAATCTTATCAAGCGTCTTGATCTATCTTTATAGATCCTGATGCCCAATATGTAAGCAGCTTCACCGAGGTCTTTCTTTGAAAAACTCCTTTCAAATACTCCTTTATGCTTTTCAGAAAATTCTACATCATTTCCGATCAACAATATGTCATTCACATATACTTATCAGAAAGGCTGTAGTGCTCCCACTCACTTTCTTGTAAATACAGGCTTCACGATACGTCTGTATAAAACCATATGCTTTGATCACCTTATCAAAGTGTATATTCCAACTCCAAGATGCTTGCACCAGTCCATAGATGCATCGCTGGAGTTTGCACATTTTGTTAGCACCTTTACGATTGACAAAACCTTATGGTTGCATCATATACAACTCTTCTTTAAGAAATCCATTAAGGAATGCAGTTTTGACATCCATTTGCCAGATTTCATAAAATGTGGCAACCGCTAACATGATTCGGACAGACTTTAAGCATCGATACGAGTGAGAAAATCTCATCGTAGTCAACACCTTGAACTTGTCAAAAACCCTATTTGACAAGTCGAGCTTTGTAGATAGTAACACTACTATCAGCGTACGTCTTCCTCTTGAAGATCCATTTATTCTCAATGGCTTGCCGATCATCGGGCAAGTCCACCAAAGTCCACACTTTGTTCTCATACATGGATTCTATCTCAGATTTCATGGCCTCAAGCCATCTGTTAGAATCTGGGCTCATCATCGCTTCCTCATAGTTCGTAGGTTTATCATGGTCTAGTAACATGGCTTCCAAAATAGAATTACCGTACCACTCTGGTGCGGATTGTACTCTGCTTGACCTACATGTTCGGTAGTAACTTGATCTGAAGTTTCATGATCATCATCATTAACTTCCTCACTAATTGGTGTAGGCATCACTGGAATTGATTTCTATGATGAACCATTTTCCAATTCGAGAGAAGGTACAACTACCTCATCAAGTTCTACTTTCCTCCCAGTCATTTCTTTCGAGAGAAACTCCTTCTCTAGAAAGGATTCATTCTTAGCAACGAATATCTTGCCTTCGGATCTGTGATAGAAGGTGTACCCAACAGTCTCCTTTGGGTATCCTATGAAGACACATTTCTCCGATTTGGGTTCGAGCTTATCAGGTTGAAGTTTTTTTCACATAAGCATCGCAGCCCCAAATTTAAGAAACGACAGCTTAGGTTTCTTGCTAAACCACAGTTCATATGGTGTCGTCTCAACTAATTTAGATGGTGTCCTATTTAACGTGAATGCAACTGTCTCTAATGCATAACCCCAAAACGATAGTGGTAAATTGGCAAGAGACACCATAAATCGCACCATATCTAATAAAGTACGTTTACGAATGTGATAGCCTGGCTTATTAGGGATGATAGACTACTCATATCAATAAGGAATTTCTTCTTTTCCGGAAGCCCATTCGGACAGAACTCCAAAGTTAAGCGTGCTCAGCTTGGAGTAGTGTCGGGATGGGTGACCGACCGGGAAGTTGCTCCCGGGTGCGCACGAGTGAGGACAAAGTGCGCAGAAAAGACTAGTATTGATCTGTGGGGCTAGTCCAGATCCCGCCAGGAGTAACAACCACCGGCGGGTGTGTCCGGGGTCTAACAAGTTGGTAATCAGAGCCTTCCCCGACTTAGGAGCCCCCTGCTTGATCGAATCGCTGGCGTTGTTGAGTCTAGAAAAATGTTTTGAGTATTACGATTATATATATCGGAGAGTAGGATTCTTTTTACTCCTCAGTCCCTTCGTCGCTCTGGTGAGGCCTCCTGACGTGGAGTTTTGACTCTTCTCTTCTCAAATTTCACGAATTTTTGTAGGATCACGCGGGTATCTTGGAATCGTTCCGATGGTTTTGTGACAAGAACATTGTTCTTGGTGCCTCCTAACATTTAGGGGTTGTGACAGTGTCCCGAGGAGTTGAGCTCCGAGGTGTTGTCGCCACAATTTTATCGTTGCAGTTCTGGAATACCTGAGTTCGCCGACATTGAAAATCGCCTTTATGCAGTTGTTGGTGAGATAACCTCGACGCCACCCAGTACTGGGGCGGGAGTTTGGGAGTATTGCCATAACTCGTATAACGGATGCTTTTCGAAGGTTGAGGTAAATGATTTCCGAAGGTTTCTTGGTTATGTGTTGAAGGATGGATATAGCTGGGTGTAGGATTTGTTAGTTCTGGGTGAGATATTATGCTTCCCCTGTATCCCCAACACCCGATTGCATAACCAGAAAGTTTCGGGAGTTTATAAGTGGGAATTCAAGTAGCTCCTAGAATAATCTTTCCAACAGACACATGATACGATATGGGATCTATCATATGTTTGTTTCCGGCTTATTTTGCAAGCCAATCCTTTGTTTTGTTTTTTAGTTGTGGTATTCGAGTTGCTTCGAAATCAAGTGTTGAATCCATAACTTTCCTAAGCGGTGTTCTCATACTCCTATGTGAATACCAATCCTTCATGATAATCGAGATTGTCATGTCAATCGTTTTCAACCGGCGTGTTTCTCTTTAAGTGGATCCGACCATTTCAACATCCGCAAGATCACCTCTCGTTTTTTCCCAATGTTGTTCGTTTCATCTGCCCCCAAGTTGCCTTTGTTTTCCCGCCCACCCACCCTTTTCATTCAAGGAATCAAATTTCTTATTCAAGTATCCTTTTATTTATGGGAAATCTCTCCATTCTTTTCCGTCAATATTCTTATCCGGTGATTCTCAGCAAGATACTAACGAAGCTTCAAGTTCATCATTCTTCATTCTCTTTTCTTCTCCGGTGGATATAATTCAAGCTTTGTCGATCATATCCTTTCCTCGGTTCAAATGCTTTCTCATGCCGGTGCGCCTCTTAATCATCCACCTCTTGCTATTCTAGTTTATCTGGAGCGCCGAAGATATCATAGAAGATTTAAGTTTCTATGCGTAATCCTTTCAAGCTATTTCGAGGATGTTATCTCATTCAAGTCATTTAATTCAACCGGCGCAATCTCTCTTTTAAATCGTTCAACGGTGTTTCTTTTGAGTGGGACCTAACCCACAGGTCTTTTCCCAGGAACTTACCTGACTCTTCTAATTTTCCCGGAGCTATTCTCAAATCTTTTAAAGTTTGACGTAAGAATTAATTTTCATCAGTCAATTGCCTTCTCCAATATTGCTTTCAAATTCTTTTCATCTTTGGCTCAACCTCTCCTCTTTTAATCATTCTGGAGTGTATCAACAATTCTTGGTGGTGTTTCTCGTTGTCATTCTCGGATTCGAAGACCGAAGAGGAGTTCCTCTTAAATTCTTACCCGTTCTCCAAAGATTCATGGTTCTAGCTTGATGCCATCCTCTCATAAGTGTTTTCAATGGTGAGAATTCTTTTCACCCATCCGGAGCAATTCAAGAGTCTTTTCAGTTTGATTCTCCGGAGCCATCATTTCAGAATTATTCATTCGGCTTTTAGCTCTCATTCTCCTAATCTTACGGGTGCATTATTCAAGTGTTCTCTAGTCAACTCGTCATCTCTTCGTTCTCATGCATCTAAATTCTCTCAAGTATTTTCATTCGTTCTCTAATTCTTCCCGGTGTTTCTTTATCTTTCTTCTTTCATTTTAAATTTTTATGGTGGTCCTTCCAAGATTCTTCTTCCTTCGTTTATCATATCAATTCATTCGTTGTTTCCAAATCCTACCGGTGGTTCGTTGAAGACCTTCTCAAGTTTGTGCCATATCTATCTTAATTCGTTCTACGAGAATAAGTAGTATGACAAATCCGTTGCTTGTCATCAATCTAAATTGGTGAAGGATACACATAATGTAATTCTTATTCTTGTTTCATCCAAGTGATTAATTCCTTCTTCCGGAGTCTGTTCATGATATCATATTCTCGGTTCCAAGTTGTTCATATTTTCTTTCCAGAGTTCCAAGTTTTCCGGATTATCTCATCGCAAAGCTCCATATAATCAATGCAAGGATTCATCTTATTCTTTTCAAGCTTCTTTTCCTTGCGAACTTCTTTTACCTATCCGGAGTTCTTCGAGAGTTTCTTCATGGTGGCTCGTCGATGTTTCTGTTCATTCTTCAATTGTTCTTCAAGATCTCTCTAGGAGTTAAGATCCGCCAAGCCATACTAAAAAATAAACATGGTGTTCAACACATGCCTTATTTTGAGGAGTTCAAGCATTCTTCAATTTGCAACCGAAGCGCAATTATTTCATATCTCATCTTTTGAGGTGGTGTTATGTCATTGTTGATAATTTCCCTTCGTGTTTCATGATTCACAAGTTTTCAAGAGTGACATATCTAAATCCATCATTTTCTCTTCGCTCAAGACATATTTTCAACCAATCTACCTCTTCATTGGAGTTATCTTGGGTTATATTTCACCTAAAGCTTTCCCTAAGGATTTTGCTATTTATGGTGCTTATAAATGACCAAAGTTCTTCATTTATCCTTCCGGTGAAATAAGTTTCTCGTCTCCTTGTTCATATCAATCCAATCTATTATTTTCGTTAGTGGCAGAATTTCACCTCAAGATCTCGAGATGTTTTCCATAAGCCCACAACAAGCATACTCTTTTCGTTGTTGGTTCTCCAACAACTCCGTTCGACCCTTCTCCTAAAGATGCTTTTTCAAACACATTTGAGGTAGAAGATGTTGTTTTCTCCTCCGTTCTTTTGATTCCATTCTTACATTTGTTCAGGAGGCATTGTGATGTTACTCTATTCACCCATCATCTCATTGTTGTCAAAGATCATGTTCTTTCCTTTTTGCTTATCCATTCAACCGGAGTGTTGTCGTAATTAATCTTTATCGTTCCTTGTACATCCCGTTTCAACCGGAGTGCTTGCATGTACTTTTTGTCCATTGTAACCTTTTTTTATGTTTTCCAACCTACAAGGTTCTCGTAGTGCTCCTTGTTCCTCTTTTCTAACGGAGTGTTTTCAACTTCGTTCACCTCCGTTGTATTCTTTCTTTCAAGTTTTCAACCTGTCAAGGTTCTTTGGTTTCACTCTTTTTGCAAAGAAGAAACTTAGTTTTACCTCTTCCCCTTCCTCTTCCGTTTCCCCCGATGCCATCCTAGATCTCGGGACAAGATCCTCTTGTAGTGGTGGAGTGTTGTGACGCCCCAAGACCGATGGTTCAGATGCCTTCCATGTTTTTCCGAGTTTCGTCGGGTGTTTTGTTTTTTCTGTCGCATCCGTCTTTGCATCATGTGCATTGCATCATGTCATCATGCCATCATGTCATTAATCTTTGCAACTCAAATAAATAAACTGTATGGATCTATGGTCCATTTAAATCGAGGGATATTCACAATGGTGATTTCTCTTTAGAACATATACTCCCAATATTATTAGGGAGCTATAATAAATATTCCATTCTTATGGAATCAACCAAAACAAAATTGCATCTTTCTCTTGCCACCAATCCATCATCAAGTGCATCAACACATCACTAGTTTCTTCCTTTCAATTCTCACCCACTTATTGCAAGTGGAATTCTCCTCTTTCATAAAATGTTCAACTTTTCCCTATAAATACTAGACCATGCCAAGACCACCTCCTCCATTTTTCAGGTCTTTTGGAAGTGTTTTGGTTGGGCTAAGGATTTATTCGAGTTTGAGTTATTTTTCAAACTTGCATAAAATTACAGCCTCTAAAAAATTGCCAAGCCATTTTATTCAAATACTAGTTAAATCCAGGATCCCAGGGACATTTTTAATATCTTCCATATTATTCCCAAGCCCCGGATCCTTTTCTCTTTGACCCTGTCTTTTTTTTCTTAAAAATAAACCTAAGAGAGGGCCCAGCCAGGCCTCTGGCCACCTGGGCCTCCCAACCACCAGCGCCGACCCATTTGCCCCTCCAAGGCCTAGCCACCCCACCTACACCTAACCATAGCCCACACCCTCTGGCCGATCCTCTCTCCCCCCTTCATTTCCTCCTAGCACCGCCAGGAGAGCTCCACGCTCGATGTCCCCGTTCTTTCCCCTCCCGCAGCGCCACACGCAGACACGCACAGGGCTGCGCCCGATCCCCATCTCTCCCTCCTCGCACACTCTTCGCCGCGCCCGAACCCCATGGCCCGGCACCCGCACCTCCTTCCCGCCGGCCGCCTCCGCCGCTATCATGCCCGCGCCCCTACCGGCCTCTCCTTCCTCGCGCCGCACCACTAGACCCAATGCCCGGCCTCTTCCTCACCCTGCCAATGCCCTGCCGCCATTGGCACCTGCGCCTCCCCAAGCTACACCCGTCGCCCGACATCGCCCGTGAGGCCATCAGCATCGCCGCGCCCCTGCTGCCTCCCTTTCTTGTCGGCCTCGACCTCCCCGTCTTCCCGGCCTCCTCCGTGTAGTCTGGCCGCCTCTCTCCGCATCAAACAACAACAGCTCAATGCCTCGGCGCCCCTACACCCCAAGTCCGTCGCCACCTCGCCGGAGCGCCGCCAGCAGCAGGTCGCCACCTCCCCTTCCCTTCGTGGGAATCCCGAGCCGCGCTAGGCGCCTGCGTCCTCGCCAAGCTGCTGCTATCTGTTTCCTCTTGTTTTTCCTCTGTCACTAGTCCAATGAGCAGCACCTCCGGGGTTTTCTCCAAGTCCCTGCTCCGATGAACTCACACTCAACCTTGATGACCTGCCAAGCACCCGTGATCGAAGACTCCAAGTGACCTTCAGAACGTAAAGACCGGCAAGTCCAACTAGCACCGATGCCCCAAGGACCCTGAGTATGACTACGCGGTGATGCATCAAGTACTTATACTGTGTCTCCGGACTCGCCAAGACTGTCCCGGATATCGCCAAGTACCACTTCGGTTCCGGAACGCGACAAGTACCACGACACCCATGCCCCGTCAAGTTCGACTACAACGACTACGTGACGACCCTGGATATGGAATTGCAAAACGCAAGTACCCCTTCGAGTTGACGAGACCGGTGAGTCCGAAGACCCAAGTGCCACGGCATCGACGACCCTCAAGTTCGACTACACGGAACCCTCAAGTAACCCTACACAGGTGCACCACTACTATCGCCAATACCGCGAGTACCTCTACCGACCCCGACCATCGAAGCGTGTACGACTACTTCGCACGACGACCTGTGAACAACTACATCCCCTTGAACTCGAACCGCTCCGGAGATGCACGCTTCAAAGGTATAACGTCGAGACGACCACCGTGGACGAATGTTGTGTGATGTATGAGATGATCATGGTTGCACCGTATCCGAGTTATTCTTTGCGAGTTCCTCGTTGCCTTGCCGTCAATAGGTGGGAACCCGGTACCCGGGAGCACCCCATCATCTTGCATGACACACTCACACCCACTTCCTTTTGCACCGGTATCCCTGTGAGCTACCGGATCATCGGAATGTTGTTGTGGCATCATTTCCGTTTTGCCGCCGTGGCACCTTTTCCGTCGTAGTTGCCGTGGCACCCCTTTGGTTCAGCCATGGTGACAAAATGCTTCATAATATGCTTGTCAACATTTTCATAAAAACTTGCATAAAACTTGCACATGTCATTCACATCATGATAACAACATCAATAATGTTTAAATTGTTGCTTGCTTCAATTGCTAAATGCATATGAGGATTTACCGGAATTGTTGTTTGATGTTTCCGGCCTCATTTAAAATGCCTAGCTATGTATTTTACTCATGTTTCACCTCTTGCCATGTTAACCAACATTTAGTTTTGTTGAGTACCTAATCGGGAGTGAAACTAAATAATGGAATGTGGTGTTTTGTCAATATGCATCCCGATGCATATTGAGCTCCACTTAACTTGTAGTGTTGTTTGTGCAGTTTTCCATGCCATGCCTCATTAAACCGGACATGCACCACACTTGTTTGCGCATCGTGCCATGCTTATGTGATGATTGTTTACTATGTTGCTTGCTTCTTTCCGGGTTGCCTCTCTCGTTAGCTTCGGTTTCGTTCCAGAGTTGTGAGGATCCGTTCGGCTACGTCCGTTTTTCTTCTTCATGGACCCATTCTTCTTCCTTGCGGGATCTCAGGCAAGATGACCATACCCTCGAAATCACTTCTATCTTTGCTTGCTAGTTGCTCGCTCTATTGCTATGCCGGATACCTACCACTTGTTTATCAAGCCTCCCAAATTGCCATGATAGCCTCTAACCTTTTTCAACCATCCTAGCAAACCGTTGTCTGGCTATGTTACCGCTTTTGGTCAGCCCCTCTTATAGCATTGCTAGTTGCAGGTGAAGCTGAAGTTTATTCCATGTTGGAACATGGATATGTTGGGATATCACAATATCTCTTATTTTAATTAATGCATCTATATACTTGGTAAAAGGTGGAAGGCTCGGCCTTATGCCTGGTGTTTTGTTCCACTCTTGCCGCCCTAGTTTCCGTCATACCGGTGTTATGTTCCTTGATTTTGCATTCCTTACGCGGTTGGGGGAATGGGACCCCATTGACAGTTCGCTTTGAATAAAACTCCTCTAGCAAGGGCCAACCTTGGTTTTACCATTTGCCACCTAAGCCTTTTTCCCTCGGGTTCCGGAGCCCGAGGGTCATCTTTTAAACCCCCCCGGGCCAGTGCTCCTCTGAGTGTTGGTCCGAAACGGGCAGCCTGCGGGGCCACCTCGGGGCAACTCGAAGGTTGGTTTTACTCGTAGCTTGACCTATCCGGTGTGCCATGAGAATGAGATACATGTGACTCCTATCGGGATTTGTCGGCACATCGGGCGGCTTTGCTGGTCTTGTTTTACCATTGTCGAGATGTCTTGTAACTGGGATTCCGAGTCTGATCGGGTCGTCCCGGGAGAAGGAATATCCTTCGTTGACCGTGAGAGCTTATGATGGGCTAAGTTGGGACACCCTGCAGGGTTTTGAACTTTCGAAAGTCGTGCCCGCGGTTATGGGCAGATGGGAATTTGTTAATGTCTGGTTGTAGAAAACTTGAAACTTAACTTAATTAAAATGCATCAACCACGTGTGTAGCCATGATGGTCTCTTTCCGGTGGAGTTCAGGAAGTGAACACGGTTCTTGTGTTATGTTTGAACATAAGTAGTTTCAGGATCACTTCTTAATCACTTCTAGTTCACGACCGTGCTTTGCTTCTCTTCTCGCTCTCATTTGCGTAAGTTAGCCACCATATATGCTAGTGCTTGCTACAGCTCCACCTCATTACCCTTTCCTACCCATAAGCTTAAATAGTCTTGATCTCGCGGGTGTGAGATTGCTGAGTCCTTGTGGCTCACATATACTTCCAAACAGTTGCAGGTGCCGATGATACCAGTGTAGGTGACGCAACCGAGCTCAAGGAGGAGCTCGATGAAGATCGTGTCCGTTGTGTTGCTTCGTTTCCTTTCGATCAGTAGTGGATCCCAGTTGGGGCGATCGGGGATCTATGCAATTGGGGTTGTCTTTCTTTATTTGGTTCCGTAGTCGGACCTTGATTGTATTCTGGATGATGTAATGCTATATTTATGTTTTGCGTGAAGTGGCGACTGTAAGCCAACTCTTTATCCCTTTCTTATTCAGTACATGGGATTACCCCTCTTGCAACATATGCCTACTATGCGCTTATGCCTCTAAGTCGTGCTCCGACACGTGGGAGATATATCCGCATCGTGGGTGTAACAAGTTGGTATCAGAGCCGACCCTCGCGGTTACACGGATGGTTGTGGACAGGTGCATGGTCATGTTGTTGATGATGTTTGTGACCCGTCGTGGCACACAACATGACACATGTACTGGACTGGAAGCACAGACGTATGTGCCAAGAGGGAACGTTCCTGTGGCCCGACGAGGACGTCGGTTCCTCTGAGTGGGGGTGTATGTGATAGCCTGGCTTATTAGGGATGATAGACTACTCATATCAATAAGGAATTCCTTCTTTTCCGGAAGCCCATTCAGACAGAACTCCCAAGTTAAGCGTGCTCAGCTTGGAGTAGTGTCGGGATGGGTGACCGACTGGAAGTTGCTCCCGGGTGCGCACGAGTGAGGACAAAGTGCGCAGAAAAGACTAGTATTGATCTGTGGGGCCAGTCTAGATCCCGCCAGGAGTAACGACCACCGGCAGGTGTGTCCGGGGCGTTACAACAATGTTCGGACACACCATTATGCTATGGTGTTTCAGGTGGCATGAGTTTTGAAACTATTCCACAGTTTTAAATGAAGGCCAAACTCGTAACTCAAATATTCGCCTCAGCGATCAGATCATAGAAACTTTATTTTCTTTACGATGATTTTCCTCTTCACTATGATATTCTTTGAACTTTTCAAATGTTTCAGACTTGTGTTTCAATAAGTAGATATACCCATATCTGCTCAAATCATCTGTGAAGGTCAGAAAATAATGATACCCGCCACGAATATCAACATTCATCGGATCGCATACATCGGTGTGTATTATTTCCAATAAGTCAGTGGCTCGCTCCATTATTCCTGAGAACAGATTCTTAGTCATCTTGCCCATGAAGCATGGTTTGCAAGCATCAAATGATTCATAATCAAGTGATTCCAAAAGTCCTTCCACATGGAGTTTCTTCATGTGCTTTACACCAAAATGAACTAAACGACAGTGCCACAAGTATGTTGCACTATCATTATCAACTCTGCATCTTTGGGCATCAATATTATGAATTTGTGTATCAGTACGATCGAGATTCGATAAACCATTTATATTGAGTGTATGACCATAGAAGGTTTTATTCATGTATACAGAATAGCGATTATTCTTTGACTTACATGAATAACCGTATCGCAATAAACATGATTCAATCATATTTATGCTGAACTTAAACACCAAATAACATTTATTTAGGTCTAACACTAATCCCGAAGGTAGAGGGAGTGTGCGATGGTGATCTTATCAACCTTGGAATCACTTCCAACACACATCGTCACCTCGTCCTTAACTAGTCTCTGTTCATTTTGCAACTCCCGTTTTGAGTTACTACTCTTAGCAGCCGAACCAGTATCAAATACCGAGGGGTTGCTATAAACACTAGTAAAGTACACATCAATAACATGTATATCAAATATACTTTTGTTCATTTTTCCATCCTTCTTGTCCGCCAAGTATTTGGGGTAGTTCCGCTTCCAGTGACAATTCCCTTTAAAGTAGAAGCACTCAGTTTCAGGCTTAGGTATAGCTTTGGGATTCTTCATGGGAGTGGCAACTTGCTTGTCATTCTTCTTGAAGTTCCCTTTCTTTCCCTCACCCTTTTACTTTAAACTAGTGGTCTTGTCAACCATCAACACTTGATGCTTTTTCTTGATTTCTACCTTCGCCGATTTCAGCATCGCGAAGAGCTTGGGAATCGTTTCCGTTATCCCTTGCATATTATAGTTTATCATGAAATTCTAGTAACTTGGTGATAGTGACTAAAGAACTCTATCAATCACTATCTCAACTGGAAGATTAACTCCCACTTGGTTCAAGCGATTGTACTACCCAGACATTTTGAGTACATGCTCACTCGCTGAGCCATTCTCCTCCATCTTGTAGGCAAAGTACTTGTCTGGGGTCTCATACCTCTTGACATGGGCATGAGTCTGAAATACCAATTTCATCTCTTGGAACATCTTATATGATCTGTGGTGTTCAAAACATTTTTGAAGTCCCTGTTCTAAGTCGTAAAGCATGGTGCACTAAACTATCAAGTAGTCATCATATCGAGCTTGTCAAACGTTCATAACATCTGAATATGTTCCTGCAATAGGTCTGTCACCTAGTGGTGCATCAAGGACATAATTCTTTTGTGCAACAACGAGGTTAATCCTCAGATCATGGACCAAGTCTGCATCATTGCTATTATCATCTTTCAACTTAGTTTTCTCTAGGAACATATCAAAAATAAAACAGGGGAGCTATACGCGCGCTATTGATCTACAACATAGATATGCAAATACTATTAGGACTAAGTTCATGATAAATTACTAAAGAACTCCCACTTAGATAGACATCCCTCTAGTCATCTAAATGATCACGTGATCCATATCAACTAAACCATGTCCGATCATCACGTGAGATGGAGTAGTTTTCAATGGTGAACATCTCTATGTTGATCATATCTACTATAAGATTCACGTTCGACCTTTTGGTCTCAGTGTTCCGAGGCTGATACGTCTCCAACATTTCTATAATTTATGAAGTATTCATGCTGTTATTTTATCATTCTTGGGTGTTTTAAAATCATTTTATATCAACTTTATATCATTTTTGGGACTAACCTATTGACCTAGTGCCCAGTGCCAGTTGCTGTTTTTGCTTGTTTTTTACATCACAGAAAATCAATATCAAATGGAGTCCAAACACTGCGAAACTTTACGGAGATTTTTTTTGGACTAGAAGGAACCCATTGGGCCAGAGCTGCACCTAGGGGGTGCCCCGAGGGGGGCACAACCCACCAGGGCGTGCCAGGCCCCCCTAGCATGCCCAGGTGGGGTTGTTCCCACCTCGATGGCCTCCCGCACCCCCTCTTTGCACTATAAATTATCAAATATTCCAAAACCCTTCGGGGTTAACCTAAATCATAAGTTCCACCGCCGTAGGGCTCCGTAGCCACCGAAAATCAATTTAGACCCGTCCGGCACCCTGCCGAAGGGGGGAATCATCTCCTGTGGCCATCTTCATCATCCCGGCGGCCACCACAATGAGGAGGGAGTAGTCCACCCTCGGGGCTGAGGATTTGTACCAGTAGCTATGTGATAAATCTCTCTCTCTCTCTCTCGTGATGTATATCATGGGCTTTGTTAATATAGTCGGATCATATGATGTTTCTCCCCTCTATACTCTTGTTGTGATGAATTGAGTCTTTACCCTTTGAAGTTTTGTCTTGTCGGACTGAATATTCAGTGATGAGAACACATGATATATGTCTTGCAGTATGAATACTTGAGGTGACAATTGGAGTATCTTATTGATTCACTTGATATATGTTATGGCATTCAACTCGCGGATTCCCGCGGTGATATTGGGGTAATCTATGCATAGGGGTTGATGCACGTTTTTATTATCTTTTCTCCAACGGAAACTTTGGGGTCTCTTTATAGTTCTTTGTGTGGATTGAGTATTATGAATATGAATTTGCTTTGGTGTTATCTTAGTATGGACTCTAGGATAGATCAACAACAACAACAACAACAAAGCCTTTAGTCCCAAACAAGTCGGGGTAGGTAGGCTAGAGGTGAAACCCATAAGATCTCGCAACCAACTCATGGCTCTGGCACATGGATAGCAAGCTTCCACGCACTCCTGTCCATAGCTAGCTCTTTGTCGATACTCCAATCCTTCAGGTCTCTCTTAACGGACTCCTCCCATGTCAAAATCGGTCGACCCCGCCCTCTCTTGACATTCTCCGCACGCTTTAGCCGTCCGCTATGCACTGGAGCTTCTGGAGGCCTGCGCTGAATATGCCCAAACCATCTCAAACGATGTTGGACAAGCTTCTCCTCAATTGGTGCTACCCCAACTCTATCTCGTATATCATCATTCCGGACTCGATCCTTCCTCGTGTGGCCACACATCCATCTCAACATACGCATCTCCGCCACACCTAACTGTTGAACATGTCGCCTTTTAGTCGGCCAACACTCCGCGCCATACAACATTGCGGGTCGAACCGCCGTCCTGTAGAACTTGCCTTTTAACTTTTATGGCACTCTCTTGTCACATAGAATACCAGAAGCTTGGCGCCACTTCATCCATCCGACTTTGATTCGATGGTTCACATCTTCATCAATACCCCCATCCTCCTGCAACATTGACCCCAAATACCAAAAGGTGTCCTTCCGAGGTACCACCTGGCCATCAAGGCTAACCTCCTCCTCCTCACAGCTAGTAGTACTGAAACCGCACATCATGTACTCGGTTTTAGTTCTACTAAGCTTAAACCCTTTCGATTCCAAGGTTTGTCTCCATAACTCTAACTTCCTATTTACCCCCGTCCGACTATCGTCAACTAGCACCACATCATCCGCAAAGAGCATACACCATGGGATATCTCCTTGTATACCCCTTGTGACCTCATCCATCACCAATGCAAAAAGATAAGGGCTCAAAGCTGACCCCTGATGCAGTCCTATCTTAATCGGGAAGTCATCGGTGTCGACATCACTTGTTCGAACACTTGTCACAACATTATTGTACATGTCCTTGATGAGGGTAATGTACTTTGCTGGGACTTTGTGTTTCTCCAAGGCCCACCACATGACATTCCGCGGTATATTATCATAGGCCTTCTCCAAGTCAATGAACACCATATGCAAGTCCTTCTTATGCTCCCTATATCTCTCCATAAGTTGTCGCACCAAGAAAATGGCTTCCATGGTCAACCTCCCAGGCATGAAACCAAACTGACTTTTGGTCACGCTTGTCATTCTTCTTAAGCGGTGCTCAATGACTCTCTCCCATAGCTTCATTGTATGGCTCATCAGCTTAATTCCACGGTAATTAGTACAACTCTGAACATCCCCCTTGTTCTTGAAGATTGGTACTAATATACTCCGTCTCCATTCTTCTGGCATCTTGTTTGCCCGAAAAATGAGGTTGAAAAGCTTGGTTAGCCATACTATCGCTATGTCCCCGAGACCTTTCCACACCTCAATGGGGATACAATCAGGGCCCATCGCCTTGCCTCCTTTCATCCTTTTTAAAGCCTCCTTCACCTCAGACTCCTGGATGCGCCGCACAAAACGCATGCTGGTCTCATCAAAGGAGTCATTCAGTTCAATGGTAGAACTCTCATTCTCCCCATTGAACAGCTTGTCGAAGTACTCCCGCCATCTATGCTTAATCTCTTCGTCCTTCATCAAGAGTTGGCCTGCTCCGTCCTTGATGCATTTGACTTGGCCAATATCCCTCGTCTTCCTCTCCCGGATCTTAGCCATCTTATAGATGTCCCTTTCACCTTCCTTCGTGCCTAACCGTTGGTAGAGGTCCTCATATGCCCGCCCCCTTGCTTCACCAACAGCTCGCTTTGCGGCCTTCTTCGCCATCTTGTACTTCTCTATGTTGTCTGCACTCCTATCCAGGTATAGGCGTCTGAAGCAATCTTTCTTCTCTTTAAGCGCCTTCTGGACATCATCATTCCACCACCAGGTATCCTTATCTTCTCTTCTCCTTCCCCTGGACACTCCAAACTCCTCCGAGGCCACCTTACGAATGCAAGTCGCCATCTTTGGAAAAAATGGAAAAAATAGCTTTGTGTTATTTTAGTACGTACTCTTGAATAGATCGAACAGAAAGAATAGCTTTGAGGTGTAGTACCCTACAAACAATTCCTACCTGTTGTTCTCCGCTAGTAGGAACTTGGAGTGATTCTTCGTTACACTTTGATGGATAATCATATGATCCAACTATGTTAGCACTGTTGGGAGATTGCACTAGCAAAAGTACGGACCCTAGGCCTTGTTTTTAAGCATTGCAATACCATTTTTGTGCCCGTTTACTATTTGCTACCTTGCTGTTTTTATTTATTCAGATTATAAAAATATATTTCTACCACCAATATTACACTTTTATCACTATCTCTTCGCCGAACTAGTGCACCTATACAATTTACCATTGTATTGAGTGTGTTGGGGACACAAGAGATTTCTTGTATTTGGTTGCAGGGTCGTTTGAGGGAGACCACCTTCATCCTACACCTCTCACGGATTGATAAACCTTAAGTCATCCACTTGAGGGAAAATTGCTACTGTCCTATAAAACTCCGCGCTTGGAGGCCCAACACGTGTCTACAAGAATAAAGTTGTGTAGTAGACATCAGTCGACCGACACCTATCACCCGCCATATATAAATGTCGTCGTGTTTTTGGTGCTTATGTGACATAGCAAGGCCACCTTGCTAGTAAGAGGAACTTTTCTTCTTTTTTGTTACTAGTAAACATACCCGTGCGTTGTAATGGGAGAAAAAACTTCACTTGCCCTAACCCACACACTCTAACCCAATAAGAATGACCAAAGAACTCCCTCCCTCCGACAGGGTCCTCTACTTTGACATGACACCCTATACATGTCATCGCTCACCCCCCCTTCCCGCCCTTGCCTATATTGGCCTCATTATGAACGCCTATGCTTCGCTTTGGAGGAAACGTCGGTAATAGAAAACGGAAATGATAAATTTCTAGCGTTCAGATTTTAAGCATGGCAACCCAAACATTTTTTAGGACAACTTTAGTTGACGCGAGGTTGGAAACCATGGCAATTTTCTGACAAAAACGAGCTGGGACAAAACTGCCATGTTTTAACAACTAAACTTGCCACCTCAGGTTAACAAAAGTTGCCATCAAAAAACGTTCGGGATGACATGCTTAAAATCCGAATGTTCAGGATTTATCGGGGTACAAAAAAGGGAAATAGTGCATGATCATTTTCGTGAATTGAGTTAGTTGGATTTCTCAACAAAATAATAATAAATTTAAGAGGGAAAGTAATATAGGCAATCACCACCTACATGGGACATCACAAAAGCCATATGCTAAATAACACCAGGAGCTTAATGTTTCAGGAGAGGAAAAAATCAGTGTAAATCCATTGATGCATGCATGGATCAATGAGAGGTGGTCGATCAATTGTTCAAACACATAGATTACAAGTGAGTAGAAGTTGACCCAGATGGCGCACCACGCATAGCTCGACCTTCAGATGTCTAATGGTCGTTCTCTTTCATCCTCTTTACCGCCTTTCCAAAAGGGAAGCCATAAGCTGGGTCAAAGTGTGGTGCCTCGCTAGCAAGGTTCCACGAGACCCATTCGCATCGCCTCCCCTCATACCCCTTCATGCCGCCTCCCCTCGGGCGATGCCAGGCCCCCCAACCCTAGCCATCGAGCCCACCTTCGAGACCTCCACGGCCGCCACTGCCGCCGGCAAGGGCTACGATGGCGGCGGGCCCGACACCAAAGTCTCCTGGGCGGGTGGTCATCGCGGGATGTCCTGTGAAGCGGAGGGGGCGCTTCATGAGAAGTTGACGGAGGCGGTAGTTAGGGCGGTAACCCTACTATACGGTGGCGATCGAGGTTCCATTGCCGGTGGGGTGGTCGACCTGGAGATGGATGGCGGCGGTGGCAATGCTCCATTAACCGAGGTGGGTTGCATGCGTGTAGATTGGTGGCAACAGTGGCTGTGGATCTGGTGCAGACCCCGCCTAGATCCGTCTTGGTATGGTCTTGGCCGGCCGGTGGCATGAGGAGGGACCGGTGAGGAGCGTCTGGGGGCTCCATGCATGCGGCTTTCGTCTTCTTGACAAGGTTCCGTACCATGCCAATCAGGCGACGAGATTGGGGGGATGCGACTTCCGGTGAAAGCCATGCGGACTACGGTCATAGCGGACGATGGTGGCGTCTATGACGCCGTTCCCTTCCTGAGGCATCATTGTTGCAGGTCGCGGCACCACACTCGGGACACTCTGAGGGAAACCCTAGTCTGGGTCTTCATGGATCGGATGATGACGACATCGTCGATGCCACTCTCCCTCTTGTGGGCATCGTTTTGGAGTAGGTGCTGACTGGAAGGGGCCAAGTGGCGGAGCAGGGTTTCATCCTCCGCATCGATGACAGCGGGTCTCAGCTGCTCGGTGTAGTGGAGTCTCGGCATCCGATGTGGGTTGATGAGCTCGTGTAGGAGGACGGCGCTGTCTCGCATCGCGGTGGTGTAGACAACAAGCCTGGCAAGGTCGATGCGTCAGTTCCTGTTCTAAAGATGGGTAGATGGAAGATGGCGGCGGGCGCCTCTATGAGTGCGCTAGACCGGTATGTTTCCCAGACATGACATTGTGGCTTTGTTGGGGCCTCCGGCTTTACATGTTAGTCTTTGGTTCGAAGTTTGTTCGGTATTCGACTCGGATTTTTGGCATCCATACATCAAGTGGATAGGAGTAATGACAGATGTTGCTGAGATGGTGCCTTCAGACTTACGGATGTATTACTCTGTAAAGTCTTTATAAATAATTAATAAAATGGTTTCATGCATCGTTTAGATGCAGAGGCCGGAAGTCATCATCCTTTTCTAAAAAAGGCGAGGCTCCATGCGCTTCCGGCCCGTTGTTAGTCCCAGAGCATAACTGCCATGCCGATTCCATGAGCATGATGGATTTAGTTGCTCTGCCGGCAGCACGTACCTGTGCATATACCACAACACGTCAAATGTCGACCACGCTGGCCTACGGGAAGCCGCTGCTCGCGCCGTTCGACTGCGGCTGTCACAGGTGCATCCTGCCCCAGGCCAACTTCTCGTTGCCACCTCCGTGTGCTAGTTGTCCTACCTATTGTCATGTTTGTTGGGAAGAGGAAATTTGTGGCCCAATGAGAAACAAACTCATTCGACTGCATCAACAGACTCCTTGAGATTCTTCATGTTACCACATGACAAAACAACATGATAAATAATGTTGTGCAAAACATACACGTGTGATGTTTCCATAACTGTACTAAAGGTTTGCGCGATTTAGTCCACTGAAATATATACCTGGTTGTGTGTATTTCTTCATGCCTTTGTTGATATTCCTCGGTGATGCCCAACACATATCGCATTAGACTGAAAACAGAAAATTCTATTTGTTGTTGCTTGCGTGAAATTAGCAAACTCATGTACATATAATACTGAATTTGACACTGCTTTGTAGTGCTTGCAACTACTAACATATATATAAAGTTCACCGAGAAATAGTACATGGTTATGAGTACGATGATACCTTAAGAATTGAGGATCAAGTACTCTTATCTCACTGATCACTAAAAGTTGTAAGATTCAGAATTAGGTGTTCATACTGAATTAAACAGCATTGTGCATTTTGCAGAAATACTAATAATATAGAGTTCACTAAGAAGTCCAAGGTTATCTGTAAGATAATATCTTTGCAGTCAAGGGCCAAATAATCTGAATAGGTGTTCATACAATATCTACCAAGAATTCAGGACCTACCTTGTAAACAAAGGTGGCAAACCTTCCAAAATATTCTAGGAAAGATGTATCATGCAAATTTGTTTCAAGCACAACATTAGTTAAAAACCTCACATTGCTGTCACAAAAATACACAGAACAATCTTTACAATCATGCCAAGAAAATTCAGTGTGAATGTATGTTGACCTGCAGCTGTCGCAAGGTTCCGTCTTGACCTCATGAACAAACAACTCAACTAATTGTCAATAATCTACTTGTTTTAGCGAATACGCAAAGCTTGCATATCATATCATTGATAGAACAAGAAGAGTGAATACAAGGTACGAAACAATACTTGCAAGGACGCAAGAAGGCATGACATGGTGCCTGGAGCAGAGGGACATGGGGTGCTCAGCCCAGAGAAAGGAAAAACAACATGACAAAACTCTCCTGGCCCTAAGAAGCAACTCGAACACAATGAAGACTACCAACAAATCCAACTCCACCACCGGGGACGCAGCGGGCGATGAGGACGATGCCTCCCTGAAGGGTAACGGCGTCAAGACGCCATCATCATCCAGTCTAGGAACCCGGAACTAGGGTTTCCCTTGATGCTCGAAGAGGGGCGAAGACGAACACCATGATAACGCCTCCAAGAAGGGGACGACACCTGTGGGCGTCGCCGCTGCCAGCATCGGCCAGCCGAGTAGGGATTTTCCCCTGGCCTTTTGTCTGAGCAATCCCAAGCCGCCAGGGTAGATCCGGAGAGCAGGAAGTCGAAACATAGGCCTGATGTCTGCTAGACTACGTCAGTATTTCCCCAAAGAGGAAGGGATGATGCAGCACAACGACGGTAGGTATTTCTCTCAGTGATGAGACCAAGGTTTTCGAACCAGTAGGAGAACCAAGCAACACTACATAAACAATACCCCCACACAAATAACAAATACTCGCAACCTAACGTGTTACATTGGTTGTCAATCCCTTTCGGGTAACGGTGCCAGAAATTGGCAAACAGACGTGATAAAAATATGATAGATAGGATAAATAGATCTCGGATAAAATAAATTGCAGCAAGGTATTTTTGTATTTTTGGTTTAATAGATCGGAAAATAAAAACAAAGGAAAATAGATTGCAAAGGCAAATATAATTAGGAAGAGACCCGGGGGCCGTAGGTTTCACTAGTGGCTTCTCTCGAGAAAAATAGCAAACGGTGGGTGAACAAATTACTGCTGGGCAATTGATAGAATTTCAAATAATCATGATGATATCCAGGCAATGATCATTATATAGGCATCACGTCCAAGATTAGTAGACCGACTCCTGCCTGCATCTACTACTATTACTACACACGTCGACCGCTATCCATCATGCATCTAGTGTATTAAGTTCATGGAGAAACGGAGTAATGCAATAAGAACGATGACATGATGTAGGCAATATCTATTTATGTAGAAATAGACCCCATATTGTTATCCTTAATAGCAACGATCCATGCATGTCTTGTTGCCCCTTCTGTCACCGAGAAACAACACCGCAAGATCGAACCCATCACAAAGCACCTCTTCCCATTGCAACATAAATAGATCAAGTTGGCCAAACAAAACCCAAATATCAGAGATGAAATACGAGGCTATAATCAATCATGCATATAAGATATCAAAGAAGACTCAAATAACTTTCATGGATAAAAAGAGATAGATCTGATCATAAACTCAAAGTTCATCGGATCCCAACAAACACACCGCAAAAGAATTACATCATATGTATCTCGAAGAGACGTGTAACACCCACGATGCGGCTATATCTCCCACGTGGCGGAGCATGACTTAGAGGCATAACCGCATAGTAGGCATGTCACAAGAGGGGTAATCTTTACACATCCCATGTACTGAATAAGAATGGGATAAAGAGTTGGCTTACAATCGCCACTTCACACAATACATAAATATAACATTACATCAACCAGAATACAATCAAGGTCCGACCACGAAACCAAATAAAGAAAGACAACCCCAAATGCTAGATCCCTGATCGCCCTAACTGGGCTCCACTACTGATCAACTGGAAACGAAACAACACAATGAACACGAGCTTCATCGAGCTCCCACTTGAGCTCAGTTGCGTCATCCGCACTGGTATCATCAGCACCTGCAACTGTTTGGAAGTATCTGTGAGTCACGAGGACTTAGCAATCTCACACCCGCGAGATCAAGACTATTTAAGCTTATGGGTAGGAAAGGGTAGTGAGGTAGAGCTGCAGCAAGCACTAAGCATATATGGTGGCTAACATATGCAAATAAGAGCGAGAAGAGAAGCAATGCAACGGTCGTGAACTAGAAGTGATCAAGAAGTGATCCTGAAACTACTTACGTTCAAGCATAACACAAGAACCGTGTTCACTTCCCGGACTCCGTCAGAAAGAGACCATCACGGCTACACACGCGGTTGATGCATTTTAATCAAGTTAAGTGTCAAGTTCTCTACAATCGGATATTAACAAATTCCCATCTGCCCATAACCGCGGGCACGACTTTCGAAAGTTCAAAACCCTGCAGGGGTGTCCCATCTTAGCGCATCACAAGCTCTCACGGTCAACGAAGGATATTCCTTCTCCCAGGAAGACCCGATCAGACTCAGAATCCCGGTTACAAGACATTTCGACAATGGTAAAACAAGACCAGCAAGACCGCCCGATGTGCTGACATCCCGATAGGAGCTGCACATATCTCGTTCTTAGGGCAACACCGGATAAGCTAAGCGTACAGGTACCAACATAACCCAAGTTGCCAAGGGACGGTCCCGCACGGTGCTCTGATTCGGACCAACACTTAGACAAGCACTGGCCCGGGGGGGTTAAAATAAAGATGACCCTCGGGAGAGCGACTCCCAAGGGAAAAATAGGTGGTGGTGAGGCGAATGGTAAAACCAAGGTTGGGCCTTGCTGGAGGAGTTTTATTCAAAGCGAACTGTCAAGGGGTCCCCATAACACCCAACCGTGTAAGGAACGCAAAATCAAGGAACATAACACCGATATGATGGAAACTAGGGCGGCAAGAGTGGAACAAAACACCAGGCATAAGGCCGAGCCATCCACCCTTTACCAAGTATATAGATGCATTAATTAAAATAAGAGATATTGTGATATCCCAACATATCCATGTTCCAAACATGGAACAAACTTCATCTTCACCTGCAACTAGCAACGCTATAAGAGAGGCTGAGCAAAAGCGGTAACATAGTCAAACAACGGTTTGTTAGGAAAGGCGGGTTAGAGGCTTGACATGGCAATATGGGAGGCATGATATAGCAAGTGGTAGGTATCGCGGCATAGCAAAAGAGCGAACACTAGCAAGCAAAGATAGAAGTGATTTCGAGGGTATGGTCATCTTGCCTAAAATCTCGCAAGGAAGAAGAACGAGTCCATGAAGAAGACAAACGGACGTAGTCGAACGGATCCTCACAACTCCGGAACGAAACCGAAGCTAACGAGAGAAGCTACCCGGAAAGAAGCAGGCAACATAGTAAACAACCATCACATAAACATGGCATGATGCACAACCAAGTATGATGCATGTCCGCTTTAATTATGCATGGCATGGCAAAGTGCAACAAACAATACTACGGATTAAGTGGAGCTCAATATACAACGAGTTGCTTATTGATGAAACACCACATCAATTATTTAGTTCACTCCCGGTTATGTACCCAACAATATTAAAGGTTGTTAAACATGGCAAGAGGGTGAAGCATAAGTAAAATACACGGTTAGGCATTTTAAATGAGGCCGGAAACATCAAACAACAATTCTGATAAATCCTCATGTGCTTTAGCAATTTAATGCAACAACAACGTTAACCATCTAAATTTTATTATCATGATGCGGATGACATGTTCAAGTTTATGCAATTTTTATGAAAATGTTGATATGAGCATGATGAAGCATTTGTCATCGTGGCAGAAAGAAAGGGTGCCACGGCGATGAATCCGAAAATGATGCCACGCCACCATATTGGTTCCGGTAGCTCACGGAGATACCGATGCAAAAGGAAAGTGACGGGAGCGTGACAAGCGATAGAAGGTGGGGTCCTCCCAATTACTGGGTGTCCCAAGTGTCGACATTAAGGAAGCGAGAGACACTACGGACAGGGTGCAGACAACGGGTGCATCTCATACAACACATGCAATCGTTCTCGGACGGTTGTCTCGGGGTTATACCTTCGAAGCGTGCGTTTCAGAGCGGATCGGTTCATAGAGGAAGTAGTCGTTCATGGGTCGTCGAGGAAAGTAGTGGTTCATGTCCGTAGATGTTCGGGGTCATGACATGGAACTTGACGCCCACGGGGTCTTCAGCGATGGTCGTGGTACATGTTTCGTAGACGTTCGGGCGGCGGTAGTGGGACACGTTTTCGTAGAGAGACTTGACGAAAAGCACGTCGACGGTAGAGGTGCAGACGTTCTCGGGGTTACTTGTCGGTCCGGTCTTGACGGTCTCGTTTTTGCGACAGTAGTCGTACTAGTCGGCGGTAGTGGAACTTGACGGATCCGAGCTCTTCGAGGGTCGTCGTGGTACTCGTTCACGTTGTAGTCGAACATGTTCAAGAAGAAACTTATGCGCCATCGTGGAACCTGGCACATCCAAAGGGTAGTTGATGGGTCCGAGGTCTCCGGCCGTAGTGGTACTTGCTGTTACATGTAGTCGAACTTGAGGTGCTCCTGGCGTCAGACTTGCGGCGTTGGACAAAACCATGGCGACGTTGAACCGCTACCCCACATCCATGATGAAAAACGGAGCTTGGGCAGGGAGTCGAAGCAGCAGGCAGGGGCGCGGTGCAGGGTCGAAAACCGCGGGACTTGGCGCGGGGGATGTCCAGAAGCTGCTATTGGGGCCCTCGCGGTGGAACTGCAGCGGCTTGACGCAAGCAGGGCGTCGCGGCTCCGGGAACATGGCGGGGACGGTAGAGGCGAACACGGAGAAGAGGAGGGAGGGCATGGCGCTGGTCGATGCTGGACTTGCGCGGTCGAGGGAGGAGCGGGCGGAGGCCTCCGGGAACGAGGATTCGGGCGAGGACATTGAGGCGGGCAGCAGAGGCACGATGCTAGTCGTGGTCGCCGGTAGCGACCGGACACGGCGGCGGGGGCTTGCCGTGGCGCACTGGAACCCGCCGGAACCGAGGCCAGGGCACTCCAGGACGGGCGCAGGAACAGGGGAATGAAGTGGCCGGCGACGGAGGCAGGGCAACAGGGAAGGCAGAGGCAGGGCGCGAGTCGAGGAAGCACGCAACCATGGCAAGGAGGCAGTGACGGCTTGCTGATGGATGAGGGCGCGAGGGAGAAGGAGGCGGCGCATCGGAAGGAGAAGGGCGCGAAACTTGTCGCGGTAGGTGGTTAGCACGGCCGGTAGTTGCACGAGGCGGCCATGGGGATCGAGCGCGAGGGGCTCTTGCTCTTCTCTGTCTGTGGGTGAGGCGCAGGAGGAGGACGAAGGGAGAGAGGGGATTGAGCGAGGCACTGCCGTTCTCTCACTCTGGCGGCGCTGGAGGAAGAGATCGAACGAGGGGAGAGGGAGGTGGATCGGGCAAGGGAGCGTCTAGGGTTAAGCAGGGGCGCAGCTGGGCCTAGGGATGTGCCTAGGAGGCCGGCCTAGCTGAGAGGGAAACGACCAGAGGCCTAGTCGCCTGGTGAAAATAAAATAAAAAAGGGTTTTCTCATTGGAAAAGAGAAGAGGGGCCAAAGGATTTATTTGGAGGTCTAAAGTAAATCCCAATTTAGCTGAAATTTGGCAAGCGACCTCACTGTAATATAACAAGGCTCCACAAGAAGAATTGGAGTCAAAAGGAGAATAGAGCAAGGATGTGAATATTCGGAAATGAAAGGAACTTTAAAATGCAAGTGGGTTGTGGTTAATTCCAAATTAATGGAATAATTATTTATAGCTCCCTAATAATAGTAGGAGACTTTTATATGTTATAAAGAGAATTTCACCATGTGAATTTCCTTGATTTAAATGGATCAAAGATCCATGCCATTTATTTAGTTGAGTTTTAAGAAGAGGTGCAAGATGACTTGATGCAATGCACATGATGCAAAAAAACGAAAGCAATGAAGCAAACACATCACACGACGAATCTCGGAAACCAAGGAAGGCATCTGAAGCTCCGGTCTTGGGGTGTTACAAGACCATTGTATTGAGAATCAAAGGAGAGAGAGGAAACCATCTAGCTACTAACTACGGACCCGAAGGTCTACAAAAGACTACTCACACATCATCGGAGAGACACCAATGGACACGATGAACCCCTCCGTGATGGTGTCTAGATTGGATCTGGTGTTTCTGGAACTTGCGGCGGCTGGAATTGATTTTGTCGACTCCCCTAGGGTTTTTGGAATATTGGGGTGTTTATGGAGTAAAGAGGTGGTCCGGGGGGCACCCGAGGTGGGCACAACCCACCAGGGTGCTCCTGGGCCTCCAGGCGCGCCCTGGTGGGTTGTGCTCCCCTCGGAGCACACCCTAGGTGCTTCTCCGGCCCATTGGATGTCTTCTGGTCCAAAAAAATTCACAAAAACTTTCGCTATGTTTGGTCTCCGTTTGAATTGATTACCTGCGATGTAAAAAACATGCAAAAAACAACAACAGGCACTTGGCACTATGTCAATAGGTTAGTACCAAAAAATGATATAAAATGATCTAAAATGATTATAAAACATCCAAAAATGATAATATAACAACATGAACAATAAAAATGTATAGATACATTGAAGACGTATCAGCATCCCCAAGCTTAATTCCTGCTCGTCCTCGAGTAGGTAAATGATAAAAATAGAATTTTTGATGTGGAATGCTGCCTAACATGTTCATCACATAATCTTTTCTTTAAAGCATGGACATTTGGACTTTTATATGATTCAAACAATAGTCTAGTTTTGACATGAGACTTAAATACTCAAGCATATCAACAAGCAACCATGCCTTTCAAAATATCAACGCTAACATAAGTTATCCCTAGCCCATCATGCTCAATCATTGATCCATTCATGAAACACACTTGCATATTAGCTACACCTAATGCTCAAGTACGATCATAGTGCCCCATAGTTGGTGCTTTATAAGAGAAGATGGAGACTTGATACGTCTCCAACGTATCTACTTTTCCTAACGCTTTTCCTCTTGTTTTGAACTCTAATTTGCATGATTTGAATGAAACTAGCCCCGGACTGGCGCTGTTTTTAGCAGAACTACCATGATGTTGTTTTTGTGCAGAAATAGAAGTTCCCGGAATGGAACGAAACTTTGCGAGGATTTTTTATATCAATAAAGAGAATTTCTGGAGCCAAGATCCACCTGAGGGGGGCACCTGGGTGGGCACAACCCACTAGGGCGCGCCCCCTCCTGGCGCACCCAGGTGGGTTATCCCCACCTGGTGTCCCCGCAGACCCTGAAACCGACGCTATAAAATCTCATATTTCCAGAAAAAACCAGGGAGAAAATATTATTGCGATCCATGAGACTGAGCCGCCGTCACCTCCTGTTCTTCATCGGGAGGCCAGATCTGGAGTCCGTTTGGGGCTCCGGAGAGGGGGGTCTTCGTTCTTCGTCATCACCAACCCTTCTCCATCGCCAATTCCATGATGCTCCCTACCGGGAGTGAGTAATTCCTTTGTAGGCTCGCTGGTCGGTGAGGAGTTGGATGAGATTCATCATGTAATCTAGCTAGTTTTGTTAGGGCTTGATCCCTAGTATAAACTATGTTCTGAGATTGATGTTGCTATGACTTTGCCATGCTTAATGCTTGTCACTTTGGGCCCGGCTGCCATGATTTTAGATCTGAACCATTTATGTTATCACCATTATATCCATGTTCTAGATCCGATCTTGCAAGTTATAGTCACCTACTACGTGTTATGATCCGGCAACCCCGGAATGATAATAGTCGGGACCACTCCCGGTGATGACAGTAGTTTGAGGAGTTCATGTATTCACCTTGTGCTAATGCTTTGTTCCGGTTCTCTATTAAAAGGAGGCCTTAATATCCGTTAGTTTCCAATTATACCCCGCTGCCATGGGAGGGTAGGACAAAAGATGTCATGCAAGTTCTTTCCATAAGCACGTATGACTATTTATGGAATACATGCGTACATTATATTTATGAACTGAAGCTAGTGCCATATTTCCCTAGGTTATGACTGTCACACGATGAATATCATCCACCAAATTACCGATCCAATGCGTATGAATTTATCTTATATTGTTTTTGCTAAGTTACTATTGTTATCACTGTTACCGTTACTATTACTGCTGTCACTATTACCAAAACTATCATATTACTTTGCTACTGGTCACATTGCTGCAGATAATTAATCTCCAGGTGTGACTGAATTGACAACCCAGTTGCTAATACTTACAAATATTCTTTGGCTCCCCTTGTGTCAAATCTATAAATTTGGGTTGAATACTCTACGCTCGAAAACTGTTGTAATCCCCTATACTCGTGGGTTATCAAGACTCAAGTTAAAAATAAAAATTTCATAAAGTAAAAGAAAGGCCCTTCATGAATTGAAGTAGGGATTTATAGAGGTGCCAGAGCTCAAAGCAAAAATTAAGAGATAAAAACATTTTGGGAGGCATACTTTTCCCACCAACAAAAACGACTTAGAGTTCCCCAGACTTTCCTTGCTCGATATATCATAGGCGGTTCCCGAATATAAATTAAAGTTTATTCCTTTTCCACCGTACTTTCACTTTCCATGGCTAACCGTATCCACAGGTGCCTTCCATACCAACTGAAAGTGCTAGTGACCGACTAGAGGGGGGGTGAATAGGCGATTTTTATGAAAGTATTCAAAACATGTAAGTTTCGAAGACAAATGATAGAAATAAACCTATTACCATGCAGCGGAAGGTAGACTACACTAGGCAAACCATAGTCAAGTATTCAATGAAGTGAAAGCACAATGACTAATAGCATCTAGGCAGTAAGGATCAGGTAGGAAGATATTGTGAAGCCAATCAGAACAAGTAATCACTCAGTGAAGCCAAATGGTGTTGCAATCGTACAATGACTTCACAAGGACCAACAGTAAGTAAAGGGAAGGGAAGGACGAAACCAGTGACTCGTTGAAGACAATGATTTGTTGGACCAGTTCCAGTTGCTTTGACAACTGTACGTTTGGTTAGGGAGGCTGAGATTCAACTCAGAAGACCTTGTCTTCACCTTATTCCCCTTGAGCTAAGGACACGCAGTCCTCGCCCAATCACTCTGGTAAGTCTTCAAGGTAGACTTCCAAACCTTCACAGACTTCGTTCACCGGCGATCCACAATGACTCTTGGATGCTCAGAACGCGACGCCTAACCGGCTGGAGGATTCATAGTCCTCAAGTGTAATAAGTCTTCATTTCACACAGACAAGAAGACTTAAGTGATGCCTAACACTCTTTGGCTCTGGGTGGTTAGGGCTTTATCCTCTCAAGGAATTCTCTCTCAAAGGCTTCGAGGTGGGTTGCTCTCAAACAACAAAAGTCATACTCTAACTCTGAGCAGCCAACCGTTTATGGTTGTAGGGGGTGGGCTATTTATAGCCACTAGGCAACCCGACCTGATTTATCCGAAATGACCCTGGGTCACTAAGGAACTGACATGTGTTCCAACGGTTAGATTTCAAACACACACGGCAACTTTACTTGGGCTACAAGCAAAGCCAACTTATCCAACTATGGACAAGATTTGCTCTCATAGTCTTCACTCGAAGACATAGGATTTTGGTTAAGCATCACTTCAGTCATTCTGACTGGTTCTCTTGGACCCCACTTAACAGTATGGTGGTTCCTATGACTCAACAAGGAAGAACACAAAACGACAAAACTGCTAAGTCTTCGCGCTCCATAGTCTTCATGCGATGTCTTCTCTTGTCATAGTCTTCAATGTGAATGTCTTCACATACCACCTTTGACTTCAATGTCTTCATACATTTTTAGGGGTCATCTCTGGTAGGAAAACCGAATCAATGAGGGACTTCTACCTGTGTTATCCTGCAATTCTCACAAACACATTAGTCCCTCAACTAGGTTTGTCATCAATACTCCAAAACCAACTAGGGGTGGCACTAGATGCACTTACAATCTCCCCCTTTTTGGTGATTGATGACAAACTAGTTGAAGTTTTCAACGGGGAATATAATCTGTGAAATTGTAAAGGATAGGGAATTGTCTTCATAAGTTGCAAGGGCTCCCCTAAAGATGTACATATAAGTAATTTGCTTTTGGAATGCAAATGCACATGGCAGGTTGTACTTGTGGAGATCCTCTTCAACTTATGATGACAATTCATCATGCATGAAAAGTATGTGAAGATAATGACATGCATAATGAAAAATGGACGTCTGCAAAATGATCTAAGTGCGGAATTTATCGTCGCACATGCGGAATTTATCATCGCATCACAGAATAGCAAATAAGTAGCATACGAGCATCGAGTTTAAGTGTTACAACTCAAAGAACCAAATGTATCAAAACGAGAGTTGTAAACACTAGGCAAAACATAAAGCAACCGCCCATATGGACCCGCTTGAAGACTATCAAACTCATATGCTTCTCCCCCTTTTGTCAGTAAGGACCAAAAAGGTTTGAAGACATAGAGCGTCTACTCGTTCCCATGAGGAGTAAATGAAGCAGCAAGGTCGTCGGTGTTGTTCGGCGGTGCAGACGAACTCGGGGCAGTGTCGATGCGTGCTGAAGTAGGGGGCGGTGAAGTGGCATCGTCTTCGTCCTCGATCACTCTGGCATTCACAGTTGCTGCGGAGGAAGAGAACTCAGAGTCTTCAAGAGACGGAGTTTGTCGCAGCACAGTCCTTCTTGGAGGTGTGGAGTCAAACTTGAAACATTCAGAGAAGCCATCCTCTTGAAGATCATCTTCAGAACACATAAGCGTCAGCCCTTTCCATGTACGCCGACAGGTTTCATGGGCAACAAAGGCATTCTTGGTGGCAAGATTGTGAATGCGGTTGACATCCACCTAGAGGCTTTGCATTTGGCGCTTCAGCCGGTCATGATGCCTATCATGTTTTTGATGAAGGGCAACTAGAAGCTCTCGGTCATTGAGAACACGAGATTGCTTCTTGGGCCGTTGGGCAATAGTGCTTTTAGTGGCTTCAGTGAGGGCACGATGAGGTGCACGTGTAGTACCAGCCAGAGGATAAACACGAGTGACTGCTTCAACTCCTTCAATGTTTTGCGAGAAACTTTGATGCTCAGCATTCTGAAGACTAAGAGGCTCCTTGGCAGGCTCTGGATAGATGGCTTCAATGGACATATCAACGTCAGGCAGAAAGATCCGATGATTGCGAGCAGAGGGCTGATATGAGACAGCTGAGTGTAGTTTGATCAGCCGCATTATCCATGGAGCGTAAAACTTCAAGCCAAAAAGATTAGATCCTGATGCAGCAAGTTGGCGGATGAAGAAGTCTTGTGCATTGAAGCATTTGCCGTGAAGAATATAAAAGACCAAAGTCTTCATTGCACCTTCCAGCTTTGCATGTGGAGAATGTCCTTTGATGGGCCAGAGAGTTCGCCTGATAATGTGATAGATAGTGCGTGGCAGATACTCAAGGTCTTCAACAAAGAACTCCTTAGGATATGCAGCATCTGGAGGCAAAGGCTTCATCATGATAAGCATCTGACTCATGTTCGGTTCAGGCTTCTGAAAGATGCTCTCCATAGCTGCACTGTGAAGCTGACAACCAGGTTCATAAAGATCTCCAGGAGTGGGCAGACCAGTGAGCTCAATGATATCAAAGGCTTTGGCTTCATGATGAACATTGCCGGTCATCCACTCAAGGACCCAAGTCTTCGGATCTCTGTTGTAGCCACGAATGTGAAGAGTGGCATAAAATTGGAGCAGCAACTCTTCGTTCCAGTGCTCTTGGTCGGTGACGAAAGGCAACAATTCAGACTCTTTGAAGCAATCCAGAGCTTCTTACAAGCAAGGCAGACCAGTTATTGCTTCAGTGTCAAGACGCATATGAGGGAAAATGCGACCTTGATTGTGCATAATGCATGAGTAGTAACTTCGCTGCGGATAGCTCCAGAACCGATCAGAAGATATTCTTTCCCTTGAGTAGGGGTTCTTGGCGCTATTGAAGAAGGTGTTGTCTACTTTGAAGCCATTGACATTAAAGGATCCGGGTGCTGATGCAGGACCTGGAAACCTGGGCAACCTTGGCATTGGCTTCTGTACCTGAGGCATGTGCTCAACGTGATAGTCAAACTAAGGACCAGCAGCAGACGCAGGAACAGGAGCAGTAGCATCATTGGCTTCACTGACTTCTGGCACATTGGTTGGTGCAGGCTCCACATTTGCTTCAACCATGACAACGCCATTGGCTTCATTTGTGTTGGTGGTGGCAGCCTCAAGATTCTCAACCTCCACTTGATGAGCTGGAGGGTCGGGCATAGACACGTTCTCCTCGAGAACAGCTTCTTCAGTAATGGGGGGAGTAGAGACACGTTCTTCTTCTCGTGTGTCGTCGGCTGATGCAGCCGGAATGTCTTCAGCAGCTTTAGCCTCAGACTCGGAGACATTTACAGTAGGAGTGGCATCTGGAAACACTTGACTTGCAACAGATTGTTGGGGCACTTCTCCTTCTGAAACGCTCAAAAGAGGGACTTGAGACCTTGGTCCTTTGCGAAGCCTGCGTAACACTAGCGACGCCTCTGGAGACGGAGTTGGCTGGGCCTCAAAGTCATCTTCTTCTTCGTGGTGTGACTTGTTGTTGTGGGTGATCAGCCCATGATGCATCCTGAGCAATTGGCGTCAGAGGACGACCAATGCTGATGAGTTCGTTGTGCGTAAGCACAGTCGATGATACCTGTTGGTGCTCGATCTGAGGAAGAACTGCATCATCTTCAACATTGTCATGGTGAACAATGTCTTCAGCAGCGGTGGGATCAACTGCTGGAATGTCTTCAGCTGCATGAGCCTCTATGGAAGCGGGCTCATGGACAATCAGTTGGCGCTCTTGGTGTGTAGATGCAGGGCGAACCATTGAGATAGGTTCAACAACTAAGGGCTCTATGGGAGTAGCCCGATCCTTCTTGGTCTTGCGCTTCTTCTTGGAAGGAGCAGCAGTAGAGGCTTCAGGGTGTTTCCTCTTTCTTGCTTCAGCCTCAGCAGTCCTCGTCTTCTTCAGTTCTGAAGCGGTTGACCTGACCTTTGACTTCGAGCCAGTCATGCTGGCTGGGAAGACAATGGGATGTGCTTCCTGCCTTGGTGCTTCGGGTTCAGCCACAGCTGGCTTCTTCTTCTTCTTTGCGGCCATCCTAGGATCGATGCCAGGACGACCAAGGGCCTTGCGCTTCTCAGCCTCATTGTAGGCCTACACACACTTGTCAGCCAGGCTCTTCATGCGCTCACGAGAGCCTTGAGCTTCTTCATGCTTCTTGAGAAAGGCTTCTTTGAGCTCATGCAGCATGATCTTAAAATTTTTGACCTCTTGCACGCTGAGCTTGGCCATGTGCTTCTTGAACTGAGCTTTCTCAAAGTCGATCTTTTGCTTCAGTTCAATGATGCGCTGATCTAGAGCTAGCTCTGAAGCAATGGCGCCATGGAAGGCGACACTGAGGCCAATTGGAAGTTGCAGATCTTCAAAGCTGAGATTGGGCATGTCAAACCACTCATCAATGAAGTTGTGGATGATTGCCACGTCAAAGAGAGGCAAATCATTGAAGATTTCTGCTTCTTCTTTGCTCTTGATCAGTTTCTCAAGAGCGTCATCTGCAAGATCTTCATTGCTGGATAGATCAATGGCGTCGTTGCGCAGAATAGCAGCAGCAGTCAGTTCTTGGCTGGTGTGTTGCAAAGGCATCTTGACTCTCAAGGGCTTGGAGATGCGTGACAAATCTTCAGACTACACACTGTCTTCAGGAGGTGCAGTAGCCAGTGGCTTCGCCCGTGAGATTTTTGGTGCTGAGGCAGGCTTTGAAGCTTTAGGCTGCTTCAGTTTCTTTGGCTTCGGCGGTGCAGGCGCTTCATCAAATTCAGCGTCATCTGCAGGCTCATCGACGGCTGTCCCTTGAACCATGATATGAGTGATGAGACCTTCCAGGTTGTAGAAGGGCCCAACAAGATTGGGTTCAGCTTCGCGGGTGCCATCAGCACGGGGAGCAGAGGGACCAGGGTTGAAGTCTAGTCCCAATGACTTCTTGTTCTGCTTCACTGAATTCTGGGCAAACTGGAAGTTGCGCTTGAACAGATTGTCGTCACGACACCATAGCAATGACGATGGGTCAGCATCCGCAGGCTGTGGTCCACGGACCATGCAGGGATAGAAGCCTTGTTCAATGGCTTCATCTCTGGACCTGGGTTGAAGATTTCTGTATAGGATGTCTCCCCATGGTCGCTTGATGGCATTCTTCTCAGCATATTCCTTGGTCACAAACCTGTACTTGAACCACTGTTCTGCCCAATATCGTCGAATCCATTGGATTCGTGTCTTGCGCTGATTGTAATCCTCTTCTGGATCTGTCTTGTACAGCTCTGAGAGGTCATCGGGCAGATCTCTTGATGTTTCACCTCGACACTTTCTGCCACCCTTCCTTACTGATTTCTCTGCAGCCATGAACTTTAAACTGAATGGCTTCAACACGTTCAAAGGCTTCAAAGGCTTTCGCTTGCTGGACAAACAGGAACTGGCTTCGGGAGAATTTATATGATGCTATAAGAATTCTGCAAATGAATGCAGACTATGAGAACCAAGGGATTATCCCACGGACATGTACCTGTGACAGCATTAAGGTGCGAGGGAAGGGGAAGAGGTCATATGCATTCTCAGAAGATTTTGAAGATAAATCAGTTTAGAAGACATTGACCTCATCGTGCGAAGACATTCACTCATAGATAAGGAGTTGGTTCCAGATTTGTACGAATCCACGGATCAGTACAAGTGAGGAATCTAACTACTTTGTGAAGCATAAGTGAACATACTAGGCATATTATGAGATGCAGTATGAAATAGATCCAACTTGTGTGAACAGAAACTGCTTGTGGTAGAAAGTGACGAATCTATAGGATCAAAGGGGCCGTAAAAAGGAAGTTTTATTTACCACATGAAGAACTGCTAGACGGAGTGGAAGAGGAGGCCGAGCAGTTCGATCGTCCGTGCCCTAACTTGGCGACGGAGAACACCTACGGCGATGGCGGAGAAGACGATGTCCACGGCCGGCGTGAAGACGGCGTCGGAGAGGTCATGGCAGCTAAGCGCTTCGTCGCCGGCGTCGTCGAGGGCTAGCGGTGGCGCTAGGATTTGTGCGAGAGTGGAAGAAAGGATAATGACTGTGGTGAGGCGTGTATTTATAGGGACAGGGATGGCACAGTGTTATTACATAGGTGCCCCTGGCGATTCACATCTGAAGGACACGTGACCATCATGCAACATATCAGAGGTTGTTCCACGTTCCGACGCACGCCTGGATTGTCGGGTGGTCGTTCCCACTTCTCCGGGTTTCAGGTGAAGTAATTAGCATTGAGAGCGGACTTAATGTTTGTCTCTGTATCTTCTGCTGACAAGGACGCAGAGAAGACATTCGACAGTTTCAAGAGAATGCATATGATTTGGAGATATATAGTTTGAGATAGAAAGCATAGAGAGGTTAGGGTCCGATCACATTCACTTAGTTCAAAAGATTCAACAAGAAGACATAGCTATAAGTGAATGTTGTAGAGGACAAAACACTAGTATATGTATATATATGTGAGAAAGACAATCAAACCAACATAGTGAAGATAATCATGAAGACATGTTGAGATTGAAGCCAAACCAAATGTGAAGACATAGCAAATGCAATGCATGGGTGAAACACTTCAAACAGAAGAATTTGGTGGTGGCGTTACCCACCGTATAGGAAGTATTAGACCCAGACACGATGCACAATTATTGTGGCGCTCTGAAGTCAAATTCCACATTAATGTATTCACACTTAGAATGTATGTCTTCATTGATTGAAGATATACTTTACTTCGTGTGTTGCACATCTAAGTCATCAATATGCATAAGTGTTAGGATGTGTGCCTGATCACAGGACATTTGAGGATTCCAAGATATTTAGCTCACACCGTAACTTGCAAAATCTCTTCTCATCCAAGGGCTTGGTGAAGATATCTGCCAATTGCTCTTCAGTGTTGACGTGTATGATATCAATATCTTCCTTCACAACATGATCTCTGAGGAAGTGATGACGAATTTCAATGTGCTTTGTCTTCGAGTGTTGAACTGGGTTGTTGGTAATCTTGATGGCGCTTTCGTTGTCGCAGTAGAGTGGCACTTGCTTCAGATGAATGCCATAGTCTTTGAGTGTTTGCTTCATCCACAGAAGCTGAGCGCAGCAAGATCCAGCAGCAATGTATTCAGATTTAGCAGTGGAGAGAGATACACAGTTCTGCTTCTTTGAAGACCAACATACAAGTGATCGTCCCAGAAAATGACATGTGCCTGATGTAGACTTGCGATCCACCTTGTCACCAGCATAATCAGCATCCAAGAATCCAACCAGATCAAACTCTGAGCCCTTGGGATACCAAAATCCTAATGTTGGGGTGTGAGCCAAATATCGAAGAATTCGCTTCACAGCTAAGTGATGTGATTCCTTTGGTGCCGTTTGGAATCAAGCACACATGCAAACACTAAGCATAATATCTGGCCTAGATGCACATAGATAAAGTAAAGACCCAATCATGGAGCGGTATACCTTTTGATCGAACTCTTTACCATTCTCGTCGGGACCTAGATGATGTTTGGCTGGCATTGGCGTCGTGAAGCCTTTGCAGTCTTGCATACCAAATTTCTTCAGGCAATCTTTGAGGTACTTCTCTTGAGATATGAAGATGCCGTTGTGTTGCTGACATATTTGAAGACCAAGGAAGAACTTCAGCTCACCCATCATGGACATCTGATATTGCTCTTGCATCATATATCCAAACTCGTCAGTGTATTTCTGATTGGTACAGCCGAAGATAATGCCATCCACATATATTTGGCACACAAACAGTTCACCATCATATGTCTTCGTGAAGAGAGTGGGCTCGAGGGAACCAGGTTTGAAGCCTTTGCTCTTCAGGAAGTATTTGAGTGTGTCATACCAAGCTCGAGGGGCTTGTTTGAGGCCATACAGTGCCTTGTTGAGCTTGTACACCATGTCAGGATGTTTTGGATCTTCAAAGCCAGGCGGTTGTGCAACATACACTTCTTCTTCAATCTTGCCATTGAGAAAAGCGCTCTTCACATCCATTTGATATAGAAGTATGTTATGATGATTCGCATAGGCCAGCAGTATGCGTATGGCTTCAAGTCTAGCCACAGGAGCAAATATTTCATCGAAGTCAATCCCTTCAACTTGAGTGTATCCTTGAGCAACGAGACGAGCTTTGTTTCTGACAACTTGACCATGCTCATCTTGCTTGTTGTGATATATCCATTTGGTGCCTATTATATTGTGCTTGCGAGGATCAGGACGCTTAACCAGTTCCCATAGATTATTCAGCTCAAACTGTTGAAGCTCTTCTTGCATAGCTTGAATCCATTCAGGTTCCATGAAGGCTTCTTCAACTTTCTTGGGTTCAGATATTGAGACGAATGCGAAGTGCCCACAGAAATTTGCTAGCTGTGTTGCCCTTGAATGAGTGAGTGGACCTGGTGCATTGATGCTATCAATTATTCTCTCAATCTGTACTTCATTTGCAACACGAGGATGTACAGGACGAAGATTTTGCTCTTGCTGATCATTTTCATCGTTAGAGGGATTGTCTTCAGGTTGAGCATTGTCTTCAGGCTGATCAGCTGCGGAGTTGATAAGTTCCTCTTCAGGCTGAGCTTCAGACGGTATGATTTTTCCTGTTCCCATAAGTTTGATTGATTCACTGGATGGAACTTCATCTAGCACATTTGGCAGGTGCTCTCTTTGTGAGCCGTTCGTCTCATCAAACCGCACATCCACTGTTTCAACCACTTTATAGTGAAAAAGGTTGAAGACTCTGTAGGAGTGCGAATCCTTTCCATATCCAAGCATAAAACCCTCATGTGCTTTTGGTGCAAATTTTGAAGTGTGATGTGGATCCTTGATCCAGCACCTGGTGCCAAATACTCTGAAGTAACTGACGTTTGGCTTCTTGCCAGTAAGGAGCTCATAGGATGTCTTGTTCAAAAGCTTGTGAAGATAAACATAGTTGATGATATGACATGCAGTATCAATGGCTTCCGGCCAAAATTTTCTTGGAGTCTTGTATTCATCAAGCATCGTCCGGGCCATCTCAATAAGTGTTCTGTTCTTGCGTTCGACGACGCCATTCTGCTGTGGCGTGTACGGAGCTGAGAATTCATGTGTGATGCCTAAGGTATCAAGATATGTATCTAGGCCAGTGTTCTTGAATTCAGTTCCATTGTCACTTCTGATGTGCTTTATCTTGGCGCCATAGTTGTTCATTGCTCGACTGGCGAAGCGTCTGAAGACATCCTGCACCTCAGTCTTGTAGAGGATTATATGCACCCAAGTATATCTTGAATAATCATCAACAATGACAAAGCCATAGAGACAAGCAGTAGTTGTAAGAGTTGAGTAATGAGTGGGACCGAAAAGATCCATGTGGAGCAGTTCAAAGGGTTGAGTCGTTGTCATGATTGTCTTCGAGGGATGCTTGGCCCTCATCATCTTTCCTGCTTCACAGGCACCGCATAAGTGATCCTTCTTGAACTTGACGCCCTCGATGCCTATGACATGCTTCTTCCTTGCAAGGGTGTGGAGGTTCCTCATGCCAGCATGCCCTAGCCTTCGATGCCAGAGCCAGCATTCAGAAGGTTTTGCTAGAAGACATACTGCAGGTTGTGGTTCTGCTGAGAAATCTACCACGTACAAATCATCTTTCCAATACCCTTCAAACACTAGAGACTTGTTAGATTCCATTAGTACAAGGCAACGACATTTTCCAAACATCACAATCATGTTTAAATCGCAAAGCATTGAGACAGACATTAAGTTGAAACCAAGGGATTCAACAAGCATGACTTTATCCATGTGTTGATCCTTTGAGATTGCAACTCTACCTAGACCCAATACCTTGCTTTTACCAGTGTCGGCAAATGTGATGTGACTTTTGTCAGATGGACGTAAAGTTGAGTCCATGAGAAGGCTTCGCTTGCCAGTCATGTGATTTGTACACCCACTATCAATAATCCATTCTGAAGCAGCTGGTATCGTACCCTACAGTGCAGTTAGGGGGATAGGCTTCACGAAGAGAATTGTGAAACAAAAACATTTGACGAACCAGTGGATTATTAAAGCTTAGATCGAGATTAGGACTGATAGGGCAAGTAGCAAGCGATTCAGGAACAAAGTACATAATAAGACCATTTGGGCATTTGATCTTGCGCCCTACATGATGTTTAAGGTCCCCAGCAATAGTGTCAGACGATTTTGGTTTTCAGCTGGAGACCTTTCCCTACAAAAGAGAGTTAAGCTTTCTTAGCCACCCACATCTTCAAGGGTGGCTTCATAGCAATGAGTCTAAGTGCATCATCTGAGAACTTTGGCTTTGGAGCCCTAGCAAAAAGTCTTGCAGGTGGACAATAGTACTCATAAGAATAAGCAGAATAGTTCTTGGTCTTATGAACATGGCGATTTGATGAAACGCGCTCATATTCACATGCCTGAGTATGGTTTCCCTGCAAAACATTTGTGTTAGTGTGACTCAGGTGAGTCCTCTGTTTGTATGAAGCCTTTGGACCGTATGAAGCCTGTGGTCTGGGGTTTGTCTTCTTCACCTGTGGTGTCAAGATGACATTCACAGGAAGATTCTCCAAACACCTTTTTGGCACCCAGATCTTCTTCATAGGCGGTCCATTCCTGCTATTAGTACCAATATACCTGGCAAACACTTCACCATTCTGATTCTTAAACAGTTTATAGTTTGCATCAAAGGATTCATCAATAACAATGGGATTAGCACAAGTGAAGCCAGATAGGGTGGATGGATCCGCTGAAGGTTCCTTTGCAGCAACCCATGTGGTTTTGGGGTACTGCTCAGGTTTCCAGTAAGAGCCATCAGCATTCATTTACCTTTTGAACCCAACACCCTCTTTCCTAGGGTTTCGGTTCAGGATCTGCCTTTTGAGGACATCACATAGTGTCTGATGGCCTTTGAGACTTTTGTACATCCCTATTTCAAGCAGTGTCTTCAAGCTGGCATTCTCATCAGCAATAGCAGTGGTATCCTCAGCAGAGGGGTTAGTTACCACATCAACAGTTGAAGATATTGCAACAGTAGCAGCAGTAGAACATTCAGCAACAGAAGTACCTTTATCACGCTCAATGCATTTAAGACATGGTGGTTCAAATCCTTCCTGAGCTGAACTGATCTGTTTGGCGCGAAGTGACTCGTTTTCCTTTTGAAGATCTTCATGAGCCGCTCTCAATTTCTCAAGATCTTGCTTCCTTTGAAGATAATCATAGGAAAGCCTTTCATGAGTTGTTGAGAGCGTTTCATGACGACTTTCAAGTTCCTCATACTTAACATGAAGATTTTTTTATGTCTTCAGTTAAGGACTGAGAACGAGTCATTTCAGCGTCTAACAGATCATTGCTTTTGTCTAACAGTTTTTGAATGTGTTCCATAGCTTTCTGTTGTTCAGTCGCAATTTTAGCACGTGTTTTGTAGCTGGGTTTGGAACCACAATCAGAGTCATCGTCACTAGATGTTTGATAGTGAGTAGTGCGTGTGTTTACCTTGGCACCACGTGCCATGAAGCAGTAGGAAGGAGCGGAGTAGTCCTTGTCATTTGCATCGGTGTCGGTGATGAAGTCATTGTCTTCAGTGTTGAAGATGGACTTGGCAACGTATGTTGTAGCCAGACTCGCAACGCCAGAATCGGACTCCTCCTCAGACTCCACCTCCGCCTCCTCAGAAGCAGACTCCTCCTTAGAATCCATTTCCTTGCCAACAAACGCATGTGCCTTGCTAGATGAGCTCTTCTTGTGTGATGAAGACCTTGAGGAAGACTTGGAAGAAGACTTTGAGTATTTCTTTTTCTTCTTGTCGTCAGAGTCATACTCCTTGCTCTTCTTCTTCTTCTTGTTCTCATTATCCCACTGTGGACACTCAGAGATGTAGTGGCCAGGTTTCTTGCACTTGTGACATGTTCTCTTCTTGTAGTCATGAGCAGAAGCTTCATCATTCCTTGAGCTTGATCATGAAGATTTTCTGAAGCCTTTCTTCTTGGTGAATTTTTGGAACTTCTTCACAAGCATATCAAGCTCCTTTACAATGTCTTCAGGATCATCAGAACTGCTGTCAGACTCTTCTTCAGATGAGGAGACAGTTTTTGCCTTCAAGGCACGAGTTCGCCCATAGTTGGGACCATAGATGTCTCTTTTCTCAGAAAGCTGAAACTCGTGTGCGTTGAGCCTCTCAAGTATGTCAGACGGATCGAGTGTCTTGAAATCAAGACGTTCTTGAATCATCAGGGCTAGGGTGTCAAACGAACTGTCAAGTAATCTCAGGAGTGTCTTGACGACTTCATGCTTGGTGATCTCAGTAGCGCCGAGGGCTTGAAGCTCATTTGTGATGTCAGTGAGTCGATCAAACATGAGCTGGACATTCTCATTGTCATTTCTCTTGAAGCGGTTGAAGAGGTTGCGAAGGACACTGATTCTCTGATCTCTTTGGGTTGAGACGCCTTCGTTGACCTTGGAGAGCCAGTCCCAGACTAGCTTAGATGTCTCCAAAGCACTCACGCGGCCATACTGTCCTTTGGTCAGATGACCACAGATGATATTCTTGGCAGCAGAGTCCAGTTGAACGAACTTCTTGACATCAGCAGTAGTGACACCTTCTCCAGCCTTGGGAACGCCGTTCTTGACGACATACCATAGGTCGACATCAATGGCTTCAAGATGCATGCGCATCTTATTCTTCCAATAGGGATATTCAGTTCCATCAAAGACGGGGCACACAGCGGAGACTTTAATTATCCCTGCAATCGACATAGCTAAAACTCCAGGTGGTTAAACCGAATCACACAGAACAAGGGAGTACCTTGCTCTGATACCAATTGAAAGTGCTAGTGATCGACTAGAGGGGGGGGGGTGAATAGGCGATTTTTATGAAAGTCTTCAAAACATGTAAGTTTTGAAGACAAATGATAGAAATAAACCTATTACCATGCAGCGGAAGGTAGACTACACTAGGCAAACCATAGTCAAGTATTCAATGAAGTGAAAGCACAATGACTAATAGCAGCTAGGCAGTAAGGATGAGGTAGGAAGATATTGTGAAGCCAATCAGAACAAGTAATCACTCAGTGAAGCCAAATGATGTTGCAATCGTACAATGACTTCACAAGGACCAACAGTAAGTAAAGGGAAGGGAAGGACGAAACCAGTGACTCATTGAAGACAATGATTTGTTGGACCAGTTCCAGTTGTTGTGACAACTGTACGTCTGGTTAGGAAGGCTGAGATTCAACTCAGAAGACCTCGTCTTCACCTTATTCCCCTTGAGCTAAGGACACCCAGTCCTCGCCCAATCACTCTGGTAAGTCTTCAAGGCAGACTTCCAAACCTTCACAGACTTCGTTCACCGGTGATCCACAATGACTCTTGGATGCTCAGAACGCGACGCCTAACCGGCTGGTGGATTCACAGTCCTCAAGTGTAATAAGTCTTCAGATCACACAGACAAGAAGACTTAAGTAATGCCTAACACTCTTTGGCTCTGGGTGGTTAGGGCTTTATCCTCTCAAGGAATTCTCTCTCAAAGGCTTCAAGGTGGGTTGCTCTCAAACGACAAAAGCCGTACTCTAACTCTGAGCAGCCAACCGTTTATGGTTGTAGGGGGTGGGCTATTTATAGCCACTAGGCAACCCGACCTGATTTTTCCAAAATGACCCTGGGTCACTAAGGAACTGACACGTGTTCCAACTGTCAGATTTCAAACACACACGATAACTTTACTTGGGCTACAAGCAAAGCTGACTTATCCAACTCTGGACAAGATTTGCTCTCATAGTCTTCACTCGAAGACATAGGAATTTGGTTAAGCATCACTTCAGTCATTCTGACTGGTTCTCTTGGACCCCACTTAACAGTACGGTGGTTCCTATGACTCAACAAGGAAGAACACAGAACAACGAAACTGCTAAGTCTTCGCGCTCCATAGTCTTCATGCGATGTCTTCTCTTGTCATAGTCTTCAATGTGAATGTCTTCACATACCACCTTTGACTTCAATGTCTTCATACATTTTTAGGTGTCATCTCTAGTAGAAAAACTGAATCAATGAGGGACTTCTACCTGTGTTATCCTGCAATTCTCACAAACACATTAGTCCCTCAACTAGGTTTGTCGTCAATACTCCAAAACCAACTAGGGGTGGCACTAGATGCACTTACACCAACACTTTCCAAGGAATTTATTATTTGACAACATAAAGTAAATTCATTTTTAATTTCGGGACTGGGCATCCCTAATACCTTTGCCTTACTCTCGTGAAATGACAAGTGAATAAACACTCATCATGAGAATAACACATCTAGCATGGAAAATATTGGCCACCGCTCACAACCTTGTGAGCGGTACGAGCACACAAAAGAGAAATTTATTTTGAAAATTAGAGATGGCACATACAAATTTGCTTCGAACAGCAAAAGAATACCGCATATAGGTAGGTATAGTGGACTCATATGGCAAAACTGGTTTAAAGGATTTTGGATGCACAAGTAGTGATCATACTTGGTGCAAAATGAAGGCTAGCAAAAGATTGAGAAGCGACCAACCAAGAAACAAAAAATCTCTTAAGCGAGCATTGAGCATAATTAACACCGAATAATGCACCACAAGTAGGATGTAATTTCATTGCATAACTATTGACTTTCGTGCTTGCATAGGGAATCACAGACTTTAACACCAATATTCTTACTAAAGCACAATTACTCATCAACATGACTCACATATCACATCATCATATCTCAAAACTATTACAAGGAATAAAGTTTATTTTGTCCAATGATCTTCATGAAAGTTTTTATTATATCCTTCTTGGATATCTATCAGTACAGAACTAATTTTTATGTGTTGATTTTGACAAGCTCAAACAAATATAAGTGAAGATCATGAGCATAATATTTGTTTCTCTCAAATTAATTTAAGTGAAGCAAGAGAGAATTTCTTAAAAAAATACTAACACTCAAATAAATCTAAGTGAAGCAAGAGAGCATTTCTTCAAAAATACTAAAGCACACCATGCTCAAAAAGATATAAGTGAAGCACTAGAGCAATTCCATAGCTCAAAAGAGATTTAAGTGAAGCATGGAGAGAAATTCTAACAAGTCATGGCATAATTTTGGCTATCTCAAATAGGTGCATTCAACAAGGATTCAAGACTTAAAACACAAAGCAACACAAGCAAATACTCATATCATACAAGACGCTCCAAGCAAAACTCATAGTATGTGATGAATAAAAGTATAGCTTCGAGTAAACTACCGATGGTCGTTAGAAGAAAAAGGGGATGCCACTCGGGGCATCCCCAAGCTTAGTTGCTTTCTTCTCTTTGGATAATAGCTTGGGATGCCATGGGCATCCCCAAGCATAGGCTCTTCTTACTCCATATTCCTTCATCCATCGTAAGATAACCCAAAACATGAAAACTTCAATCACACAAAACTCAACAAAACCTTCGTGAGATTCGTTAGTGTAAGAAAACAAATCACTACTATAAGTGTTGTTGCAAACCAATTCATATTTTATTCTTGTGTTATATCTACTGTATTCCAAATTTTCTATGGCAAAAAATCTTCAAAGAAAACCATAGAATCATCAAAACAAGCACACAACGCAAAGAAAACAGAATCTGTCAAAAACAGAACAGTCTGTAGAAATCTGGGTATTTCGAACACTTCTGTAACTCCAAAAATTCTTAACAATTAGGAAGGCCTGAGAAATTTGTATTTTAATCTTATGCAAAAAGAATTGGTATTTTATCACGCTCTGGTTAAAAACTAAAATTATTTTCGTGAGCGCAAAAGTTCCTGTTTTTCAGCAAGATCAAGTCAACTATCACCCAAGAAGATCTTAACGGCTTTATTTGGCACAAACACTAATTAAAACACAAAAAACACAATCATAATAGTAGCATAATTTTGCTGACACTCAAAAATTGGAAGCAAAAAGCAAAAATAAATTTTATTCATTGGGTTGCCTCCCAACAAGCGCTATTGTTTCAAGCCCCTAGCTAGGCATAAAGCAAGGATCTGAGTTTTGTCATCCTTGTTTCTAGTTTCCTTAGAGGGGTTTTTGTCATGAGGTTTTGTGAAAACAACATAAAACATATTATCCATAGAAACCTTAGCACTATTAAGTTGCTTATCATCATCACCCCGTTGATTTTCGGCAACAATCCAAGAGTAATGTTGATTAACATTATTGAAACTTGTTGGATTACATCTAGAATGGGGACTTCCTTTTTAAGGTTCTCATCAAATATTTGATTATCCCCAAGCAAATGTCTTAACGCATAAGTTAATCACTATTGTAAAGAATTTCATCTATCACGGGCTTTTCACGATTCATACCATAAAAATCGAAGATTTTCCAAGCTTGCCGTATTATGTAGTCAAATTCATTCATAAGAACGAGAGTGGCTAAATTTTTAGCCTTAGGATTCTTTATATCGGGAAGCTCAAAAAACAATCTTTGTAAAGGAGGATGAGTATAGATAAATTTACTTTCAGTTTTCAGAACTAATGCTGAAATAGCATCCGCATAAGATCTAGTATTTCTTAGTATAGGAGCATCAGCAAGACTTAGATTTCCAACACAATTGAAAAAAAATCTTGGATACGTTCTTTTCCCATAACATTCCCTTGCCCCAAGATAAAACTTTTAGCATCCAGATTGCCCGTACGTGCAAGCTTAGGAGTTTGGCCATCATCTGTTGTTGCAATACCGAAATCACTCATGATTGCAAGCAAAGGATAGATCTGACGAAAAAACGACGAACGAAAAAGAGAGCGGATAAAAAGACAAATTTTTGTGAAGTGGGGAGGGGAAAACGATAGGCAAATGGCAAATAATGTAAATTGCGAGGAGATGATATTTGTGACTAGGATCCTGGTAGATGTTGATGATGTCTCCCCAGCAACGGCGCCAGAAATTCCTTTTGACATCTGCTAGACTACGTCGGTATTTCCCCAAAGAGGAAGGGATGATGCAGCACAATGACGGTAGGTATTTCACTCAGTGATGAGACCAAGGTTATCGAACCAGTAGGAGAACCATGCAACACTACGTAAACAACACCTGCAAACAAATAACAAATACTCGCAACCCAACGTATTAAAGGGGTTGTCAATCCCTTTCGGGTAACGGTGCCAGAAATTGGCAAACAGACGTGATAAAAATATGATAGATTGGATAAATAGATCTCGGATAAAATAAATTGCACCAAGTATTTTTGTATTTTTGGTTTAATAGATCTGAAAATAAAAGCAAAGGTAAATATATTGCAAAGGCAAATATAATTAGGAAGAGACATGGGGGCCGTAGGTTTCACTAATGGCTTCTCTCGAGAAAAATAGCAAACAATGGGTGAACAAATTACTGTTGGGAAATTGATAGAACTTCAAATAATCATGACGATATCTAGGAAATGATCATTATATAGGCATCACGTCCAAGATTAGTAGACCGACTCCTACCTGCATCTACTATTATTACTCCACACATCGACCGCTATCTAGCATGCATCTAGTGTATTAAGTTCATGGAGAAACGTTAGTAATGCAATAAGAACGATGACATGATGTAGACAAGATCTATTTATGTAGAAATAGACCCCATCTTGTTATCCTTAATAGCAATGATACATACATGTCGATTCCCCTTCTGTCACTGGGATCAAGCACCGTAAGATCGAACACATTACAAATCACCTCTTCCTATTGCAAGATAAATAGATCAAGTTGGCCAAACAAAACCCAAATATCGGAGAAGAAATACGAGGCTATAATCAATCATGCATATAAGAGATCAAAGAACACTCAAATAACTTTCATGGATAAAAAGAGATAGATCTGATTATAAACTCAAAGTTCACCAGATCCCAATAAATACACCGCAAAAGGATTACATCATATGGATCTCCAAGAGACCATTGTATTGAGAATCAAACGGGAGAGAGGAAGCCATCTAGCTACTAACTACGGACCCGAAGGTCTACAAAAGACTACTCACGCATCACCGAAGAGGCGCCAATGGACATGATGAACCCCTCCGTGATGGTGTCTAGATTGGATCTGGTGTTTCTGGAACTTGCGGTTGCTGGAATTGATTTTCGTCAACTCCCCTAGGGTTTCTGGAATATTGGGGTATTTATAGAGTAACGAGGTGGTCTGGGGGGGGGGGCACCCGAGGTGGGCACAACCCACCAGGGCGTGCCCTAGTGGGTTGTCCTCCTCTCGGAGCACCCCCAGGCGCTTCTCCGGCCCATTGGGTGTCTTCTGGTCCAAAAGAATCCCCCAAAAGTTTCGGTGTGTTTGGACTCCATTTGATATTGATTACCTGCGATGTAAAAAACATGCAAAAAACAACAACTGGCACTTGGCACCATGTCAATAGGTTAGTACCAAAAATGATATAAAATGACTATAAAATGATTATAAAACATCCAAAATGATAATGTAACAACATGGAACAATCAAAAATTATAGATACGTTGGAGACATATCAAGGCCGAAGTTGCCAATCGCAGGGATGGGAGCAATGCCCATCACCGAAGCTCGCATTGGACGTCACTGGAAGAGCGAGCTACAAATTAGAAAAGAGTAGGAGCAACACGCAGAGGTGAGCGGGGTTGGCGACCGGGCAGAGGGGGATGTGGCGGCGAAGGGGATGCAACGGTGGCCGGCAACATGAACGGTCCGAGATCCGGAGAGGAACACAGGTCTGGGCCGTCGAGGCCAAACCCACCGGGACCCCGGCAAGTACAAGAAGCTAGAAGAGGAGCGCAAGTTTTTTTAGCAAATCACTCCGAACATCCATTTTACCGTTGGATTTAAGCACAAATCTTAAAGTAGAGTATGAAAGCCACATCAGTGTACCAGATTGTTCGAGACAAAAATAGTCACCGCGAACAAACCCATCCACTCCTCTTCACAGTTCACACCACTCATTCCTCCTCTGTCTCTTGCCGCCAACTCCTCCCTTATCCTCTTCCTTCACATCGACCACACCACCGCCGAATCATTCCTGTCTTCCCCCTTGGATGTTCCTTAGTGATGGTGAGCCCTATTCCCAGCGGTGGAGGTAGACAGCATGGATCTGACAGGAAGCAAACAAGAAGGGGATCACAATGGCGTGCGACAGTTGCTCGTGACGGCTGGAGGTGCTCCGCTTTGTCGTCGTGGAAGGAAAGGAGGATCTACATCGCTGATGTGCGGCGGTGATCCCCTTCATTACCATGTGAGAGGAGCCCCCTTTGGCTCGAGCTGCGATCCATGAGATGATAGCCATGGTAGGGTTGCAGCAGAGCACAACACCTGCTCGCGAAGTCTATAGGTGACAGTGTCGTCTTTCTACAAGGGAGGCAGGGATGCGGCAATGGAGCCTCCACTGAGCTGGAGGTGTCAGGCCGAGGATGTGGAGGCGGAGCTCACGACCACCAGCACACATCCGCAACTCCATGATGAGGGTGATATCGCCTATGCCTCCCATCGGGGGTTTGACGTGAGCATGGTGCAACAACTCTTAAAGGCTTATCAGGGTAGAGCGAGACATCACCAGAGGAGGGCGAAGACCGGGACCTCAATTTGATTTCTACCACTACGAGGACACACTGCAATTGGGCATGGTGTTGGCTCCGTTTCCTATAGGAAACAACTCGCTAAACCTTTGTTGCTTCATTTTGTTTCATTTTTCCAGTTGCCATGCCATGATGATCCAGGAATGCACAACAGTTTTTGTGTGATTACACTATCAATGTAAAGTCGAAAGTTTGGCATGAATGTGTAGCCATGGAAATAACAGAATGTTTGTGTTGCCATGTAATTTGGTGTGTTACATGTAATTTTGTTAATTTTATATATGTGTTTGCCATGGCAACTAGAAGATTATGTTGCCATGTAACATTTTTAGTTTTGTAGAGGTGTTTGCCACGGAAAATAGGAGCTTATGTTGCCATGACAACAACATTCATTCTGTCTTCTACCATATCTAACGGAAAATGTTGCCATGACAATTACAAATTTGTTCGAGAACATGGCATTTTCTTAATCTTTTAGCTTTGTTTTTTCATGGGTTATTATGATAACATGGCAACAATCATGGTAAATTAGCTATTTTTCCAACACCATCGCTATTTTTTTATTCTCAAAAAATTGATCTTGCTAACACTTTACATTTTTTAGAACATGTCAAAATTACTTTGTAGCATGGTAAACTTAGTTTCATAGCCATGACCAATCTATTTTACAGCTATTGCAAATTTACATTTCATTTTTCCTTGGAAAATTTATATTTTATGTAACGTGGCAAATTATAGCCTTTGTGTTAGTAAATAGTTGCCATCGAAAATTTCTTTTCATTATTTACATATCATTCTTGCCATGTCAATCGACTATCTTGTAAGATTTTGTTAATTTTATATATGTGTTTGTAATGACAACTAGAAGATTACGCTGCCATGCAATTTTGTTAATTTTTTTAGAGGTGTTTTCCATGGCAACTAAAAGTCTATGTTTCCATGTCAGCAACATTCATTTTGGCCCGTGCCTTATATTACCAAAAATGTTGCCATTGCAATTACAAATTTGTTTAAGAACATAACATTGTTTATCTCTTGGCTCTGTTTTGGCAACAATCATGGCAAATTACTTCTTTTGCCAATACAATGGCTATTTTTGATATTCTCGAAAATTTGATCTTGCTCACACTACATTTTTAGAACATGGCAAATTTACTTTGTAGCATGGTAAATTTACTTTCGTCACCATGGCAAATCTTTTTTATAGCCATGAAAAATTTAGCTTTGATTTTGCCATGGAAAATTTATCTTTTTTATGTAACATGGCAATTTTATAGTCTTGGTTACTAAATAGTTGCCATGGCAAATTGCATTTCATTCTTTACATATCATTCTTGCCATGTATTAGAGATCTCTAAAAATTGCAATGACAAATGATCTATAATACATATATACCTTTTTTGTTTGTGCAACATGAAAAAAATAGTTTCTATGAGACCATGGCATTTTATGTTCATGGACCATGGCATTTTAAATTTATGTATCATGACAAATTATCAATCTTTTGCAACAATGAAAAAATACTTTCTAATGGAACATGGCAACTTAAGTTCATGGATCCTTGCAAATGTAGTCTATGGGGCATGAAAAATTCTTTTATTATGTTACACCCATGGCATTTTAACTTCACACCCCATGGAAAATTTATTTCGAAGTACATGGCAAATTTAACCATAGAGCAATGGCAAATTAACTATACAACCCATGGCAAAATTTAATCACGACACACGGCAAATTTGACCTTGCATCCATGGCAATTTAATTGTCACAACCCATGGGAAGTTTATTTTATATTGCATGAAATTAAACTTACACCCGTGGTAAATTAGCTATACTGCCATGGGAAATTTTATTCATAGTTCATGGAATTATTTATAGTTTTTCCCATGAAAATTTTATTTTACAAACCCATGTGATGTCTACTACACAACCTTCTTCTTGTAGACGTTTTTGGGCCTCCAAGTGCAGAGGTTTGTAGAACAACAGCAAATTTCCCTCAAGTGAATGACCTAAGGTTTATCAATCCATGGGAGGCATAGGATGAAGATGGTCTCTCTCAAGCAACCCTGCAACCAAATAACGAAGAGTCTCTTGTGTCCCCAACACACTCAATACAACGATAAATTGTATAGGTGCACTAGTTCGGCGAAGAGATGGTGATACAAGTGCAATATGGATAGTAGATAATGGTTTTTGTAATCTGAAAATATAAAAACAGCAAGGTAGCATGTGGTAAAAGTGAGCACAAACGGTATTGCAATGCGTTGAAACAAGGCCTAGGGTTCAGACTTTCACTAGTGCAAGTTCTCTCAACAATAATAACATAGTTGGATCATATAACAATCCCTCAACATGCAACAAAGAGTCACTCCAAAGTCACTAATAACGGAGAACAAATGAAGAGATTGTGGTAGGGTACGAAACCACCTCAAAATTATCCTTTCTGATCGATCTATTCAAGAGTCCGTAGTAAAATAACATGAAGCTATTCTTTCCTTCAATCTATCATAGAGTTCATACTAGAATAACACCTTAAGACACAAATCAACCAAAACCCTAATGTCACCTAGATACTCCAATATCACCTCAAGTATCCGTGGATATGATTATACGATATGCATCACACAATCTCAGATTCATCTATTCAACCAACACAAAGAACTTCAAAGAGTGCCCCAAAGTTTCTACCAGAGAGTCAAGACAAAAACGTGTGCCAACCCCTATGCATAAGTTCACTAGGTCATGGAACTCGCAAGTTGATCACCAAAACATACATCAAGTGGATCACATGATATCCCATTGTCACCACAAATAAGCATGTGCAAGACATACATCAAGTGTTCTCAAATCCTTAAAGACTCAATCCGATAAGATAACTTCAAAGGGAAAACTCAATTCAGCACAAGAGAGTAGAGGGGGAGAAACATCGTAAGATCCAAATATAATAGCAAAGCTCGCGATACATCAAGATCGTGCCGACTCAAGAACACGAGAGAGAGAGAGATATCAAACACATAGCTACTGGTACATACCCTCATCCCCGAGGGTGAACTACTCCCTCCTTGTCATGGAGAGCGCTGGGGTGATGAAGATGGCCACCGGAGAGGGATTTCCCCCTCCGGCAGGGTGCTAGAACGGGTCTAGATTGGTTTTCGATGGCTACGGAGGCTTCTGGCGGTGGAACTCCCGATCTATTCTGCTCCCCGATGTTTATAGGGTATATGGACATATATAGGCGAAAGAAGTCGGTGAGGGGAGCCAAGAGGGGCCCATGAGGGTTGGGGGCGCGCCCAGGGGGTAGGGCGCGCCTCCCTGCCTCGTGGCTTCCTTGAAGCTTCCCTGACGTCTACTCCAAGTCTTCTGGATTGTTTCCATTCTAAAAATAACTCTCCCGAAGGTTTCATTCCGTTTGGACTCCGTTTGATATTCCTTTTTTTCGAAACACTAAAATAGGCAAGAAAACAACAATTTGGGCTGGGCCTCCGGTTAATAGGTTAGTCCCAAAAATAATATAAAAGTGTATAATAAAGCCCATAAACATACAAAATGGGTAATATAATAGTATAGAACAATAAAAAAATTATAGATACGTTGGAGACGTATCACCATGCCAATTTTAATTTAAAGTGCCTGGCAAATTAAAATCTACATCCCATAACAATTTAACTCCACAGCCCATGGCAAATTTATCTTACATTTTTACTATGGCGTACCTACCAAATGTACCATGATATTTTCGACCATGTGGCAAACCAATGATGCATACTTTTGACATCACACCAAATAGCTATATGTAATGTTACTTATGTACATTTTTTCTAACTTTTTTTTTGCATTTTAAGCTTTGATTTTTTTCCAAAACTTTTTGCCATGCTTTTAGATGGAAAATTCCAAGCATTTTTTGCCATGCTTTTTGCCTTGTCCATTTTTCTAATGTTTTTCATATTTGCCATCTTGTTTATTAACCACACGACAAAACTTAATTTTCCTATTTACTATTTGTTCCCATGGCAAATTTTTAGCATTTATATGAATTTCATGGCATTTTATAGTAACAGCTCATAAATTGTTGTTTTGCATACATCATGGCAAAGACTTGTATACTACTCCCTCCGCTCCCTTTTATAATGCGCCTTGTTTGCAGCGCCTATACCAAGATATGAGGTGGCACTTTTATTTAGACTGGAATTGCCCCTATCTGCTTACACTGTCACTCACGTGGGTGCATGCAGGTTCGCTGCAGTGATCCAACCTAGGGGCATCTTCGTGAAAATGTGCTTATACGCACTACAATCTAGACTATGATCAAAAATTGCATGCGCACTATAATATGGAACAGAGGGAGCAGTGGCGAGTCCAGAACAAAATTGGAGGGTGGGCTCAAAGTTAACGGCAGAAAAAAATGAAACGTTCCTTTCAAGAGAAACAACATCATTTCGTAATTCTTTTATCCAAATGAGCTGAGAATATCACAGAATACTACTGCAAGCATCTAGTGTTGACTCTAATTGTTTTGGGATTTTTGAAAAATATTAAATTTTGAGCTGAAATTTGAATTTGTACAGCTAAATAACCATTATCTCCTTGTCCTTTTGCCAAAATGTAATCAAACTTTCCCAGAATACTAACTAAAACATGCAGTATTCATTTAAGCATACCAGAAAGGTTCATACAATTCACAGACCAAGGCATCAAAGTATGAGAGAAGCAATAACAAAAGACAATGAGATGTTGCTTCTTACTACTGGTCAGTACTGCTACTGGTATTGTAGTTATAGAATAGCTTCACACCAAAATATAGAGATGTATGCCCAAGATCCCTCGCTCAAGTCACCAACCACAAGCCGTCTGTCCAAATTAGCACACTTATTAGTGATACAACAATAATTCATGCACATGTAAGTATTAAAACTAGTAACACTAACATATATACCTCCAAGGAATCACATTAAACTCATAAGGCAAATTTCCTTTCCGATCACTCATTTTCTAAAATTGTATCATGATTTTGTCATCGTGAATGCTTCTGAATATCTCTTTCTCACAATAGCACAACATTAAATCATTTCGCCAATCATCTGATAGTTTGTTGTGCAAATCTGTCTTGATGATCTTCATTGCTGAAAATATTCGCTCAACTGATGAAGTTGCTACAGGAAGAATGAGTGTCAACTCAATGAGGCGATATACCAAATGGAAAGTTGTGTGTTTCATTGTTTCAACCATCAAACGAGCAAGTGTGGACATATCCCGGCATCCATTAAATTCATCACTTCTCCTAATGTTCATAAGGAATCTGGGGAGGTGTACTCTTAGCAACAACCGGTCAGCTTCTGTGAAGTCCTCATCATAAATTTCAGCAAGACGAATAAGTTTGTCAACGTCAAACTTTGCAAAGTTGTTTGCTGGATTAAGACAAGACATGCAATCCAATAACTCGGTGGAAACTTCATTGAATCGGTGATTCATCTCGGTGATAGTTGCATCAATGGCAACATTGAATATGCTAACCTTGTAATAGTGAAGCCGAGTCGCCTTATTCTTAGTGCGAACAGATTGGCCCATTGTTCCAACAAGATCATCCATGTTTGGCACATCAATATCATGTGTTTCACAAAAGTTCTTGGCTTGGCAAAATAAAGGCTCCCAACCATTGTCCCTCATGTCCTGCAAGCTTTCTTTCACATCCAAGATCAAACGCATGGCCTCAACAATATTTTGATTCTTCCTTTGCAAAGCTTGGGATAGTTGATTTGTGTTGCTCAACAAGTTTATTAAGAAGAACATGATTAACACAAATTCAAAGCATTCCATGTTTTTAAGCAAACCTCTAGCTCCACCTTGGCATGTGTGTTCCCGAGCATCAGCCACAACAATTCCTAGCACATCCACCACAACATTCCACATTGTGAATATACGAAGCAAGGTTTTGAGGTGTGAGCCCCAATGAGTATCTCCTGGTCTTGTTATGTTAGATTCTTGATGCAACCCGGTACCGGCTGAAATCTTTCCATTCTCCATCAAATCTAACAATTCATCTTGATGTTTGGCAAGTAATGCATCTTCCCTTTTACAAGATGAACACACTTGAGTCACTATCAAGGGAATATAATTGAAGAAATCAGCAATAGCAGGACTACATTGAGCAACGGTGACAACCACCAATTGTAACTGGTGAGCAAAGCAATGAACATAGAATGCATACGATGCTTCATCTCTAACCAATTTTTGCAAACCATTGAACTCCCCTCTCATATTTGAAGCCCCATCATAACCCTGACCACGTAGCCTGGAAATTGACAAACCATGATATTCCAACACATCAACTAAAGCTTCTTTAATTCTAGCAGATGTGCAATCTATGATGTGCTTAATCGCAAGTAATCTCTCTTGGAACACTCCATGATCATCTAGAAATCTACGTGCATCACGAAATCAGATTAGTAAACATTACTAGTGCAATATAAAAACACTAAAAGATGTGTTGGAATGTCAGATTAGTGTTACCTCAAAATCACAGCCATTTGCTCCTTTATTGAACAATCTCTAGCCTCATCAATAAGTATTGCGAAATTCTTATCTCCAATGTCATTCTTAATAACTTTGGTTACCTCCATCGCACAAGCTGTAGCAAGGTCCTTTTGGATGTCAGAACAAATCATTTGTGCATTTCCACCCCCCTTATCAAATGCATCCTTCACATCTTCCTTCTTGTCCTTATACTAGTCCAATAACTCTCTAAAATTGCCCTTGTTGCTGTACACTCGGAATTTGGTAACCACACTTGCTCGTTGATTGTTGAAATCATCACAATCTCCCCTAGCAATGTTGTGGTAACTAGATTGACCACCAACATGCTTTTCAAAACTAGCTAAACCTGTTTTCCAACGAGTGTACCCATTTTTTGTGAAAACATCATTGCCAAATCTAATGGCTTGGGATGGTTTCTTGAAAAGGAAGCAATGAAAGCAAAACGCAGCCTCCTTATCCACACTATATTCCAACCAATCAAAATTGTCAAACCACGCACGCTGAAAGGATCTCCAAATTTTACCATCCTTTGTCTTCTTGAATTTATGCCCAATAGCTTTGTTTCGCTTGTTCAACAAATAAGCTCTTCTAACATCACTTCTAATTTCAGGGGCATAATCTTCTATTGGTATTCTAAGTCCTGGATCAACAATAATTTGACTTGGATGAAATTCTAGTATAGGCATTCTTGGTTGGTTTGTACTCTCATCAAATGTGGTGTCATTTCTCTCATTGCTTGGAGTTGAGGGATCATGTCTCTCATTAGTTGAAGTAGGAACTATGGTCACTACAGCGAGGGAAAGGGGATCTGGGTTCACATTCGCTGGGATCAGTGGACTGGCTTGGATAGGATCAGGTTCGACACGAGTACTTGAACTACTTGCAAAAAAACTGTTTATGCTCATATTTTTTCTCTTCATCTCTGCAAATTTGCAAATAATTTGCATAGGAATAGGACTTAAATTAATTAAGATAACATGAACTAGCAAGTAGCAACTACAAATGTACAGAAATTATTGATTCAAATTACCCAGCCGGCCAGCAGTGAGCACGCGTCAACGCCTCAACTCCTTCAGCAGCAGGCAGCAGCAACAGCAGCAGTACGCCTTTGATGCTCCGACTTAAAGGCTTGGTTGGCACCTGGCTGTCTGGCACCGAGCAGCAGCCGGCCGCCGGCGGTCGACGGCCAGCTAGGGTAGGCCGCGGCCAGTTGGCGCCTTGGCTCGTCGCCGTCGTCGGAGTCTCGGAGAGGCGCGCGCGCTTAGCTGCTGGCGCGGTGCTCCGGCAGTCCGACGCCCCGACAGGTTGTCTGGTCCGCCGCCGGCCGCCCCAAGCCCCCAACGCCGACGAACGCTTGGTCTGGGGCCGGATGCGCGTGTCGGCGAGTGGATTGTGCGGCGTGCGTGGACGCTGGAACCCTTGATGCGTGCTTCGTTGCTCTGGTGTGGCCGTGTGGGCTGTTCCGCTGGTGCCTTTGTTTGGGCTAGTGGGCTGACCTGAGAAGAAGAGTAGTATTAAAAAAAATTCATTTTTTTGAAGAGTAGGCTAGAGCCCTATGAAGCCCACCTACTGAACTCGCCACTGAGAGGGAGTGCATAACAGTTCAAATTTGTGTGTACCCTATATGGCAAAAACTCACTGCATATATCTCTTTTGTTTCTTTTCCTGTTTTTGTATACATAATAGTTTCCTATGTTTTTCGTATAGTTTCTCACTTTTCTTTATATTTCTATGTAAAGAGGGTTGTGTTGGGACAGGAGGCCTACGTCTGAGTTGTTTCTACGGGCTAGAAGTTTTACTTGTTCGTACGGGACTCATTCCTAGATCGAACGATCTGTTCCCAGCAAACGTTTTCGTTCGATCTCGGAAGAGCTCCCACCGAACGTTCAAGCATTATTAGGGTCCTTTTTTACAATATAAGGAACATACCTTCAGTGTGACAATTCGTAGAACGTCTGCCGATCGGGCTATTTCTTAGATCATCCTCAAGGCAAATGCCTAATTTAAGCCCTCGTGTTTCCATTGACATGTCGCACATAGCAAAGATTTCAGTTTCACTTGCAACTCCCCTTCATCGAAGTCCTACATTTCTCCCCTACCCACATATCCGTCTTAATTGTTGTGCATTCGATCGAACGCCTGAGGCCCTCCATTATGTAGGCCAAAACCGATACCAAATTCACTTTTTGAACATTTGGCACCGATGCCCTACATAGCCCAGCCGATGCCAAATAAAAATTTCAGCGCATCGATTCCTCTATTTGCTCTGACGTCATATTTCGTTGAGGCAATAAACTAGGCAGCCACTGTACTTTTGCATGCGAGGCACCACCGGCAAGACACTGCTTTAAACTGATATATTACTAGTTTATACGTAGGTGGGCCAGAGATGAATGGGTGCCAAATCCTTCACGTTATGGTGCCGGTGCTAAATTTTTTACATTTGGCATCGAAGTGTATGTGGCAAACTTTTTAAATTTAACACATAGTGGAGGGCCTGACAAGCCTCTTACATTTCTTCCCTTCCCATAAGGCCCGTCACAATTATTGGGCATTTGGTTGAACACCCGGCGTCTGTCATTCGAAGCGATGACACAGAAGAGAGTAGCAGGCTAGGATGGAGCAATAGCAATATGCATGCATGCACGCCGGTGACAAGCACGCATGCCGGCAGGAGCTTGCCGCTGTTGCATTCTCCTCACACAGTGCACGCACAAACACATTCACCTGGCAGCCCAATAGGCCCTTGTCGAGGACTATCGTTACATTTAGCGATATCCTTAAATCTGGAAAACATGATCACCAAGAATACTTGAGCCGGTCTTATGGGGAAGACTAGGAACCTAATTTTATCGTCTATCATTTCACATGTGCATATACGTTTTCCACTAAACCACATATTCTAGGATCATAGCAGTTATAACATAGAATATAAACTCTTAATTATGAATATGGACATATAATAATACAATATTATTGCCTCTAGGTTCCAACACCTTGATGGTGTGTTGTAAGTACTCGGGGATTCAGGTAACTGCTTGTCAGTATCGTCACCTGGACAATTGGTCGAATAGGTGTTGGGTGGCTTCGTGACAAGCTTGAGGGGTACAATTCCAAGCCAAGTTGCGCATAACATCCTCCCTATTTCTCATTTTCAGGCCCAGATGGGCCGGCCCATGCGCGAGTGAGGCTACAACCTGTTTTTCTATTATTATTTTTATGTTTTCTGGTTTCATTTTTTGTTTTATTTTGTACTTTTTTATACTTTAAAATATTCTAAATATATATATATTACAAAAAAAACTTAACAAAAACATTTGGAAAATGTTGGATAAGTAGTTGAAAATTGTTGAACAAGAAAAAAGCCATCAAGCATTCAGAAAAATGTTGAACAAGTATTCGAAAAAATGTTGAACAAATATATAAAAAAGTTAATGTAGCATTCAAAGAAATGTTGAACAAGTATTTAAAAATTGTTGATCAAGCATTCATAAAATGTTGAACAAGTATTTGAAAATTGTTGAACAAGTATTTGAAAAATGTTGAACAAGTATTTGAAAAATATGAATCAAGCATTTAAAAAATGTTGAACAAGTATTTGAATAAAGGTTGAACAATTATTTGGAAAATGTTAATCAAGCGTTCAAAAAATGTTGAACATGTATTTGAAAAATATTGAACAAGGATTTTAAAAAAATTAATCAAGCATAGAAAAAATGTTGAACAAGTATTTGACATTTTTTGAACCAGTATTTGAGAAATGTTGATCATGTATATAAAAATGTCGAATAAGTGGTTGAATGTTGAACAAGTATTTGAAAAAATGTAGATCATGTATATAAGCACGTAGATGAAAAACAAAAAGAAACAAGGAAAAACCAAAAAATGAAATCCAAAAAAAATGGAGAAGAAAAAAGAAACCCAAACAAAAAATGGGGAGAAAAAAGAAAATAAAAGGCGAAGGAATAAAATGAAAAATTGAGAAAAAAGAAACAAAAGAAAACAAAAAAATCATTGAAAAATAAGAAAGAAAAAATCAAATAAAAAAGTGGGAAAATATGTAAAACCCGATTATTTCCCTTCTAATAGATCATGCCTTACCTGCTCTAGATGAACTCGAGCCTAGCGCAGTGGTTAGCGATGTCGTGGGTCAACCAGGAGTTCGAAGGATCGATTCCTCACGTGCAGACTGATTTTTAACTGGAGGCCCACAACGCCAAGGCCGCTGACATTTTGTTACTCTTTCATGTTTACTCTTATGTTTTACTCAATGGAGTTTACTATTATATTTTACTCAAAGTGTGTACTACCCCAACTCTTTAATCTTGGAAGCAACTTTAGGAGGACATCTAAGTCAGATTTGGAGAATTGTAATAGAAGGAAGGGACACCCTTAAACAGGATCTGATTCGGCACATAGGCAATGGAGAGACCACACATATATGGAATGACCCATGGCTGCCACAGGAGGAGATGATGAGGCCGTATGTCTGCAGAAGCGCTAACCCACCGATGCTAGTGGCAGAGCTAATCGATCAAACCTCAGCAAAGTGGAACCGACAACTAGTCGAAGAAGTATTCCTCGGGATGGACGCTAAAACAGTTTTGCCAATTCCCCTCTGTACATGCAATTTGCAAGACTTCTGGAGCTGGAACCATGAATGCACTGGCTGTCTTTCGGTCAAGTCAGCATAAAAGATGTTGGTTGCTATGCGACAGAGGAGAGAAGCCTACTGAAAATGTTCGTTACAACGCAAGAGGAAGGTTCATCGAGGAGTATGCGGAAAACACAAGTCCCGTTGAAAGTATGAATGTTCATGTGGCGGCTCGCGAACCACTCATACCTACTGAAGATGTTCGAGCCCATCGGCACATGAGTGACAATGGGTCACTGGTGCGCGTCGGTCCTAAACAAACGGTTTTTAACCCCTTTCAGCGACGACATTTGGAACTGTCACCAAGTGAGTGTGTGTGATAGGGTGTCCTTCCCACACGATTCAGAAACCGTCGGGGATATGGAGCAGTGATCCAGAGGCCTTCCAAAATGTAACCGTGTGCGATGCAGCACACACTAAATTCTTCCGCACGTGTGGTATCGGTGATTATTAGGCGTTTTGAATGACGCAGTGAAACCATACGGTCTATCGTAACGAACCGTTTGGGAAACAGTATGTAAGGCACATGGGCCAACATATGAACTGTGTGTGATTTGTGCCCCATCACACACGAGTTTTCTGCATAACCCGTCTGCCATGCTAGACTCCATCGCACATGTTTTTCAACAATTACCGTCTACGATAATGCTCTACCACAAACGGTTCAGGAGCCCCTTCGCAAACATTCAAGTGCCGCAGGCCATTTGTGATTTGTTAGTGTAGGATCGAGAAGAGGTGTCTAGAGGGGGGTGAATAGAATCTTAGCAAGAAAAGTTACAGTTTTTAATTTCTTTAAGTTGAAGTGGAGTTTTGGCACAAGTTTGAACATTCATAATACATATCAAGCAAGCATGACAAGAGTATATGAGCAGCGGAAAGTAAATCATGCAAGTTGCAAGAATGTAAAGGGATGGGATTGAAGTGTGCAAACACAATTGGAGACACGGAGATTTTTGGCATGGTTCCTATATGTGGTGCTATCGTACATCCACATTGATGGAGACTTCAACCCACGAAGGATAACGGTTGCGCGAGTCCACGGAGGACTCTGTCCATGAAGGGTCCACGAAGAAGTAACCTTGTCTATCCCACCATGGCCATCGCCCACGAAGGACTTGCCTCACTAGGGTAGATCTTCACGAAGTAGGCGATCTCCTTGCCCGTACAAACTCCTTGGTTCAAGTCCACAATCTTGATGGAGGCTCCCAAGTGACACCTAACCAATCTAGGAGACACCACTCTCCAAGAGGTAACAAATGGTGTGTTGATGATGAACTCCTTGCCCTTGTGCTTCAAATGATAGTCTCCCCAACACTCAACTCTCTCTCATAGGATAGGATTTGGTGGAAAGCAACTTGGGGAAGGCTAGAGATCAAGATTTATGTGGTTGGAATGAAGTATTTTGACCTCAACACAAGTGTAGGTGGTTCTCTCTCAGAAAATGTATGTTGGAAGTGTAGGCATGTTCTGATGGCTCTATCCACGAATGAAGAGTGGGTGGAGGGGTATATATAGCCTCCACACAAAATCTAACCGTTACACACAAATCACCAAACTCGGTGGGACCGAATCATACAACTCGGTCAGACCGATTTAGTTCATAACGTGATCGTTAGGGTTTTTGGTTGGACCGACATGTCAACTCAGTGGGACCAATAGCATTAGGGTTAGGGCATAACATAATCTCGGTGAGACTGATTACACAAACTCGGTGAGACCGAAATTAATGCAATAGGCAACAGAGAGTTGCAAGCCCATCTCGGTGAGACCGAGATCCCATCGGTGAGACCGAATTGATTAGGGTTTCTGGCAGTATCTATGTCAAGAGAACTCGGTGGCGCCAGATAGAAAGTTTCGGTGGGGCCAAGTTTGACTTCTGGTTTGGGAAAAATGTGGATATGAGAAAGTGGTTAAGGGCTTTGGAGCATATCACTAAGCACTTTGAGCAAGCAAGCCATTAAGTAACACTTCATCCCCTCTTAATAGTATTGGCTTTCCTATGGACTCAATGTGATCTTGGATCACTAAAATGAAAAATGTAGAGTCCTAAGCTTTGAGCTTGAGCCAATCATTTGTCTTCATCATCTTGAAGGGGTCCCACATCCTCTAGTCCATGCCACTTCACTGTTATACTTATCTGAAATATGCTAGATGAAAATATTAGGCCAACAAGAGATATGTTGACATTAATTACCAAAATCACCCGGGGAGCACTTGTGCTTTCAGTTAGGTATCACCGACGGTTGCTGCAAGAGTGACGTGTGCTTTTCGTTTGGGATCTCACACGTTTCCTAAAAAATACGACTGGAATTGTATTTTGCATTGGGCACGGTTTACTCCCAGTTCTCATGTGCGATAACGCGATATCACAAACGGTTCCGGAGAACCTACGACACATAGTAGCGCTGCAAATCGTTGCGATCTGCTGTGTATCACCCATGGTTCCGCTATGATTGACGTATGCTTTCCGATGTGGATCACACACACTCATTTAGTTGAACCGTATGCGGAGCAATTGCCAGGTTAAAACAAAAATATCTCATTTTGAATCGGCATGCAAAAAGAAAATTCTCCACAATATTCAATTGAACAAATAAACAATAATATCCCATTTTGAATCGGCACGCAGAAAGCAAATTCGCCACAATATCCAATTGAACTAATAATGTCCACAGGAAGAACATTCATCAGATTTCGCAACAATTGCAATTGAACATATGGTAGCTAAATTCCAATGATTTGTCCACACATATATGCATTACATAATTAATCATAGTGTACGAAATACAAACACCTCATCAGATGGAAAACAATGGAACCATGCGTTATATGTTTAGCGGCTAAATCTTACTCAATGTTTCAGGAGAACACATGCTGAAATCTTCATTATCACTAGTGGGATTGATGTAGTGATCCAGGAAGAAGTCGCTGATAAATCTTCGAACCATCAACAATTCACCAGCCGGGAGCGGTTCAGGGGTCCTTGGGTTTAAGATGAGCTGCAGTATTTTTAAGATCAGAATGTGCCATATGAGTGGAGTAGAAGATATTAATTAAGATAGGCTTACTGATACTAATTTGCGAGGATTGTCACAACTACCAGCAGATTTGTAGATGGAGATCATGTTTCTGCAAACATAGTATCCACAAAGGTTGGTCCCTGCTTCTTGGTGAGGACACTAAAATTTTTTGTACAAAATTAGTCATATAGTTGTCTTGTTAGGAACAAGCTAACCCGTGTTAGATATATTAATTTTTCTTTGAACAAAATAGAAAGAGGTTTATTTAGAAGCTTGAACATTTGACTAGCATAAGGAAAGGTATTTGCAGACTGTTGGATAAATATTCCGAAAATAACATATTTCGGTGTGTTACCGGAGAAACGATCTCGTGCTGGACGGGTTGTTCTGTCTTGAACAGGTTCCCTAGTTTAGTTTTCCACAATGCGAACACACTACGAATGATGATGAATTTTGACAACATCAATTATTGAACCAAATATGAATGCAAATTAATTTCAACATCATGGAATTCAATACCTATCCAAGAATTGTTGAACATGCATCAGATCCTAAGCATTTGTTGACTCTCTGAGAGAATCGACGTAGTAAACTATGTTCTTGTTTGGAACAATGAATACCAATATCCAGTGATTGCTACATATTAAGAAAGCCATGAATATACGAATGATGTCGAAATCTGAAAGACACTCAGTGTATGCGTGGTTGTTTACTTCACTTACCATTCATGATATGGCCAGAGAAATGATTCTACATGGGACGTGTTTTCGAAGATATGGAGGACCGTGTTAACGGCCCAGTCCCGTCGGTCCTTACCATCTAATGTCATGCCATTTGCTATTGTAGGATCTATGAAATACACACTCTCCCTTTTTCTTCTCCGCGCGTTCAATCCCCTAAGAGGAATAAAATGCAGTTAGTTGTTTATCATTTACAACTTTGTATGGAGAAGTTGATCAGATTTTGTTAAGTACTTAAAAAATCAGGCATCTAACAAGAGTGTCATCGAGAACGTTGAAGTTGAAGAAGAGATGTAAGTCCTCGAAACTCACATTGATGGAACCAGCATAGTGTCAGAAATGATCTCTATTGTAGTGGACTAGCAAAGCATGATGATCCACTGACATTTGATCCATGCAATATTCATGTAACTCGCGGCAACTGGAGCTGCACTCATCAAAGTATTCGCCAACAAGAAATGGCTGGCCATGGACGTAATTGGGTGCTTCAAGTATGTATGCTTTACTTTTAGCAGACAACAATTCTACTTCTTCATCATCTATGGTGTCAGAAATAATATTACTCACCGATTCGAACAAGCTGCTATTAATTTGGTTCTGGGCGATGAGTGCTTTAAGTAAGAGGCAATCGTTCTCTTTCCTCTTCACTCTCCCGCTGCCCTTCCTCGTGGTCGTGGTTGTAGCATTTTTGGCCACTTCCTTCTTGGTACTTGAAGCATTTCTGACAGAACATTTGGTTGCCTGCAAGGTAGACTGCCGAGCAGAGCAGACGGTGAAGCTTGGACGGACTTCTTAGCAGACGGTTTATCTATGCCAGACCGCTGAGCTAGCGGTGCTGCTGTGACGGACTGCTGGGCTGTAGGAGCAGAGGTATCAGACTGCTGACCATGAGTTGAAGCTATGTCGGATTTCTGCGCAGGTGGTGCCAACTTGTCAGTGTGCTGAGGAGGCCGTGCCAATGCGTTGGTTTGCTGAGTATGAAGCGCTGACGCATTGGTATGCTGATCACGCGCCTGCGGACCAACGGACTGATGAGCAGTCGGTTCTGGACCTACAGACTGCTTAGCAAGCGGTTCCGAAGTATCAGACTGCTTAGCAGTCTGTTCCACCAGGTTGGTCTGCTGAGCATGTGCTGCAGCTGGGTCTCCCCCCGCTGCTTCAGGGACCGACATCTAAACCGGTGGTGCGTCATCAGCAGTTGTAGGCCCTTGCCACTGGCTGCTTTGGGGCGGAGGATGACATGACATGTACACCACAAAGTCGGGCCGGCTGATCACAGGTTGATGCATCAGCCCACGAGAGCTGCTGTGGCAAGGAGAGCGTCACCGGTTGAGGGGAAATAATGGTTGCTCTTGGTGGGGCTTCAGGAATCTCATCGATGAATTATATTTCCATTCGTGGCCATTGGATGTGATGTAACAGTGTTTCTCCCAAGGTCCTTTGCTCATTGAAGTCTCCTAGGACATTCTTCAGGGCAAATTCATTGAATCCAGGCTTTACTTCGGGCACGTAGCACTTCACACAGCCTGGCTTCAATGGCACATTATCCAAGAAGAGCCATCTTCCAAGAAGGGTGGGCAAACTCAGGGTGTTGCACATTTTAATGTACCTTCATAATGTGTAAGCATGCCCTTCAGTCTATCTTTCATTCTAGATAGATCAGATATAGCATCATCACGAGCAGCTGCAGTCTCAGTGTCGCTGGGGTCAGCTAATGCACAACTACTCTTGTGCAGTGTTTTCACGCAATAAGAGCATCATCCATGCCCGCCTCCCCTCCTATCTGTTGGCTATTTGTCAGTGTTAGAGTCTTCTGCATCATCATTGACTCCTCAACATCCTTTCGAACAGCCGGATAAATCTCCTTCTTCAACTTTTCAAACAATGCATTCTGCTTCTTTGCTGAGTGTGAAAGTCCTCTTGTGTGGGACATTAAGACCTATACCCCTTGCACGGCCAGGGGGCTCTTTTGTCTCCAGAGCAACGGACAGAATGTCGCATGGCCCTGAGTTCCTGCAGAACCTTCCAGGGATCTTGGAAGCCTCTACCATCACTTCATACAGTTTGGCATCAAGTGCGTTTTCAAAGTAATAAGTTCTGTCATCACGCCTCTTTGCACGTGCCTGGAAGTAGTCTCTGGTGCGTTCGCCCCTGATTTCACTAAAGGCTGGATTCCCACCAGCCGCTACTGCTTCTTTCTCCTCATGTTCCCATATCAGTTTCATGCCGTAGTATCCTACCACACCCATACGGTGGGGGTGTATATTCTTCTTCTGAAGTTCTGATTGCTTGAAACTCTTCTCAACAAACTCTGGAGTTGCCCTGACCCTTTTGAATTCTTCCCAGTCTGCCTTTGTAATTTGAGGGTATGCGGGGATTGGGTCCTTTCCTTCACTCAAGTACTTCTTGTACATCACGTGCTTCCAATTTCTCCAAGCATCCCTAGCCTTCTTCAGTGCAGCGTGTTCCACCTGCATTCTCCACTGCTCTGGAACATTGAAGTGATCCATGATCTCCCGGACTATCCTTCGCCGTGTTTCTGTGTCAGCCTTCCGAAACCCCGGCATATTAATGTTGAGCCTTGACCTGCCAACAAATCCACACACACTCCTGAACCTCATGCGTGCTTTATCTGATTTAGTTGGAGCCCAGGACTTTAAATCAATCTCGGTAACTTCATATACACCTTTAGGCTGGTGTGTGGGCTTCCTTGGAGCGTTCCTTCGTGTCCTGATCGGAAGGGTAATTGATGCAGCTCTATCCCGTTCAAGACTACTTGATCCCTCATAATCTGCTGAAGACCTAGGGTTGTCCGAATCAGATGAAGATACATGGCCTGAATGAGTGTTGTCGCTGCTACTCGACATCTACAGAGAACACATGCGAAACTCAGGAAAGGAGGATAAGCATAAAACTAACAACTTGGTATCAAGCTTTCTAAACATGTCATGCAATAATTTAGAAAATGTACGACTAATTCGTTAAGTTTGTGTGACTCAGGCGCCCGCGATCTATAAATAGGCAGTAACTTATTGGAACAAATACTGCTTATATGTAGTAAGGAAGGTATATAATGAACATATATACGCTCTCCATTATTTTATAGCCAATTTGGAAACATATAGAACGAAATTGGAAGAGGGATTGCAAGGAAATATGCCCCACCGTGATGGAGAGCAGTAACTAACAGGCTTCTTAATGCAAACCCGGTCAGACCACAGGAGAGGCGAGGGTTACTGCATCGATATGCTCGAGGGTGGCTGGCGAGCAAATGAAGACGGCGAGGCGTGGGCCGCCGTGCGTTGGGAATTGCAGTGGAGGTAGGCTTGACGCCGAAGAGCGGGCACATGGCCGGGGTGAGCACAGCGGCGCCGGTGAGGGTTCTGCTGTGGATCTGGTGGGAGGGGGGAGCTGGTGAAGGAGATTGGGTGGACTAGTTGAGTGAAACGAGGGCGGATGGTGGTGGTGGGGGGGGGGTGTTGGGGACTCTAGGTGTTGGCGGCCTAGGTGAAAAGGGTGAAAAATATCCCCGGTCGCCACGCGCGCGGAAAGGCCTATGCAAACGATTGCCTCTAAGCGCTCGTGTGCACAAACAGAATAATTTCATTTGAAATGAAGACGTGAGTTCATTGTTTTTCCTCTAAATTTCTCCCACGTAACCCAATCACAATTTTACCACGGGTTTGATTTGCTGGCGCATTTCAGGTCTCATGTGCTATATGTAAGACATTTTTTGGCATTTACCATGCATGTTGGCATATAAATCAATTCCTAGTCGGACTGCATTTCTTGTCGAAAGGGATGAGGATTGCCGTTCAATCTGGGAGCATCCAATAGTGCAGACGTACGATTCGTGGGGTTTGGATTCTGGCCAATCAAAACGCATGACTCAGATCGCACGCACAGTGAGGGGGGCATCGGCCACGGTTTGGTAGGCACACGGCTTTCGTGTGTGAACCATGTGCTATTTGAAAACATTTTTGGGAGGGGCTATTTGAAAACATGTACATGTTTTGTCGAAATGGATGAGGATCGCCGTTCGATTAAGGAGAATCCAACGGTGCAGACGTATGATCCGTGGGGTTTGGGTTCTGGCCAATCAGAAAGCACGACTCAGATCGCGCACGTGGCAGAGGGGTGTGGGGGGGAGGGGGTGCATCGGCCATGGTTTAGTGGACTCACGGCTTTCGTGAGTGAACCATGTGCTCTTTGAAAACATTTACATTACCTAACATCATATTTTTGTTCGAATGAAAACAGGAGTTCATCATTTCGCCTCTAATTTTTTCCACGGTAAGAAATCGCGAGTATGGTGGAGAGTGTCATATACTAGCTCCCTCTGTAAACTAATATATATATATATATATATATATATATATATATATATATTAGGTTACGGAGGGGGTATATATCATAGATGACCATACTTATGGCCATGCATGACACAAAGTAGTATAGCATTTTGAAGAAAATATGCCCTAGAGGCAATAATAAAGTTATTATTTATTTCCTTATATCATGATAAATGTTTATTATTCATGCTAGAATTGTATTAACCCGAAACTTAGTACATGTGTGAATACATAGACAAACTAAGTGTCACTAGTATGCCTCTACTTGACTAGCTCGTTAATCAAAGATGATTAAGTTTCCTAGCCATGGACAAGAGTTTTCATTTGATGAACGGGATCACATCATTAGAGAATGATGTGATGGACAAGACCCATCCATTAGCTTAGCATAATGATCATTAAGTTTTATTGCTATTGCCTTCTTCATGACTTATACATATTCCTCTGACTATGAGATTATGGAACTCCCGAGTACCGGAGGGACACCTTGTGTGCTATCAAACATCACAACGTAACTGGGTGATTATAAAGGTACTCTACAGGTGTCTCCAATGGTGTTTGTTGAGTTGGCATAGATCAAGATTAGGATTTGTCACTCCGAGTATCGGAGAGGTATCTCTGGGCCCTCTCGGTAATGTACATCACTATAAGCCTTGCAAGCAATGTAGCTAATGAGTTAGTTACGGGATGTGGCATTACGGAACGAGTAAAGAGACTTGCCGGTAACGAGATTGAACTAGGTATTGAGATACCGACGATCGAATCTCAGGCAAGTAACATACCAATGATAAAAGGAACAACGTATGTTGTTATGCGGTTTGACCGATAAAGATCTTCATAGAATATGTAGGAACCAATATGAGCATCCAGGTTCCGCTATTGGTTATTTACCGGAGATGAGTCTCAGTCATGTCTACATAGTTCTCAAACCCGTAGGGTCCGCACGCTTAATGTTCGGTGACGATCGGTATTATGAGTTTATGTGTTTTGATGTACCGAAGGTAGTTCGGAGTCCTGGATATGATCACGGACATGACGAGGAGTCTCGAAATGGTCGAGACATAAAGATTGATATATTGGACGGCTATATTCAGACACTGAAAGTGTTCCGAGTGATTTCGGAGAAAACCAGAGTGTCGGAGGGGTTATCGGAACCCCCCAGGGAAGTATTGGTCCTTAGTGGGCCTTAGGGAAGAGAGAGAGAGCAGCAGCCCAGGAGGTGGCGCCCCCCCCAAGGGGAGTCCGAATAGGACTAGGGGAGGGGGGCGCGGCCCCTCTTTCCCTCTCCCTCTCCCTCTCTTTTCCTCCCCCTTCCTCCTTCCTAGTAGGACTAGGAAAGGATGAATCCTACTCCTACTAGGAGGAGGATTCCTCCTCTCCTTGGGCGCCACTAGGGCCGGCCGGCCTCCCCCTTGTCCTTTATATACGGAGGCAAGGGGGCACTCCAGGACACACAAGTTGATAGTTCCAAGCCATGTGCGGTGCCCCCCTCCACCATAGTCCACCTCGGTCATATCGTAGCGGTGCTTAGGCAAAGCCCTGTTCCGGTAGCATCATCATCACCGTCATCACACCGTCAGGCTGACGAAGCTCTCCCTCAACACTGGTGGATCGTGGGTTCGTGGGACGTCACTGAGCCGAACGTGTGCAGATCGCAGAGCTGCCGTACTTTTGGTACTAGGATCGGTCGATCGTGAAGACGTACGACTACATCAACCGCTTTGTCATAACGCTTCGGCTTATGGTCTACGAGGGTATGTAGACAATACTCTCCCCTCTCTTTGCTATGCATCACCATGATCTTGCATGCGCGTAGGATTTTTTTGAAATTACTGCGTTTCCCAACACATTTATTATATATATGTGTGTTACGGTATCTTCATATGTTACTGCTTCTTTGCCACGTCATCATATTTTATATTCCTGAGTGCATGATATACCGGCTATGATACCCCCACTATGGCCACCCTAATAAGGTTGGTCGTAATATGGGAGTATCAAGTGGTACGATGCATGCCAAGTAGACTTTTTGGATGATGTGGCACACAGTTAAACCGGAAACGGGGGAGTATGAGACTAGCCACAATGGAGAGTACAATAGTAACATACACATATCCCTAGACTATATATGTTACTACCTTCATAGTGGGTAGTCACATAAGTGTAGTGTCATGCAAAGCTTCATTTATTAGGTTATAGACTTATATTGCATTGGGACATGTGATGTTACAGTAACTAGCTAAGTTATTAAAACTATCTCTCTCCTCATTAACTTATTGCCACATAAGCAAGTTTGCTGAGTTGGAGTCGATGTTACTGCTGAAGTTACTCCCACTGTGGCTAGTGATCTGATACTAGCTAGTCGTCTGTGATATACTAGCTACCTCACTAGAGCATGGTTAATAATACAACCAAGGGTCGGCTATAAGAAGTTGCCATGTCATATACATCCAACCTCTTAGCGGCATGTACGATAATACGTTTTATATACGTACTAGTTTATCAATAGTTGGCCCACCTTACATCATCAAAAAGTGTCTTGGGTCTCGTGTTGCAGCTGGCTCTACTAACCAAGAGCCCGCTTATCTTCTCTTTCCTCCAACTAATAAGCACATATATATTATTTTATTCCTTATAGCTTGCTTAGACTACCCAAAGTGGGAGTAACATAGGTAGTAACATCACACGTATCTAGATAAAATAGATGATGTGGCAAGCAATAAATGAAGAAAGAGAGGAAAGTGGTAACATAGCTAGTTAGACTGGCCACAATGGGTAGTAACATAGATTAGTAACATGCACATGTTACTAGTCTATGTTACTACCTCTATAGTGGGGAGTAACATATGTGTGGTAACATGCAACACTTCATTTATTAGGCTATAGACTAATTTTGCCTTGATATGTGTGTGATGTAACTCATACTACTAGTAACTAGCTATGTTACCACTTTCCTCCATTTCTTCATTTATTGCTTGTCACATCATCTATTTAACCTAGATATATGTGATGTTACTACCTATATATGTTAGACCATCTCCAATGGTTGTAAGATAGTTTTTGGCAAACTTTGTCACATAGGATTTTTGATGATGTGTCATACAATAAATGAGGGAAGATAGCAAGGTTGTATGTACATGAACCAACACCCCTTGCACAAGCTCCAATGTAGAATGAGAGAGCACCTTATTTATTAGGGACATTTACATCTATGCCCCTAATTTGCGCCCACTCTCAGATTTACCCCTAATTTCAAAGCCTGCTCAAATTTGCCCCTCCGCTGTTAGGTGCACTTACATAAATACCCTTCTGTGTCGTTACCGTCCGGTCAAAGCAGGTCAAAGCCGGTCAAAGGGCTTTGACCGTCCTAAAAAAATAGCAAAAAAATTCAAAAAAATCTGAAAATTTGTGGGATCAAAGATACTCAGGTTTGCAAGGTGCGTGAAAATATGTAAGCCTATGAACAGTAAATTCAAAAAAATATGAAATTTTTTGGCATCAAAGAGGCGCGAGTCTGCAAGCTGCGTGCAAACTTTTGTTGTGTTTGGACATTGGAGGGGCTTGTGGAGAAAAAAAACAAAATTTGGCTCGGGAAAAAACTTGGGAAAAAATGACTATTTTGTTTTTTCTTGCTAGAGTTCCTCGCATGTCATTTGATCACAAAAACTTGCAAGCGCCTTGTGCATCCAAGCCACTTTGATGACAAAAAATTTCATATTTTTTTAAATTTTCTTGCTATTTTAATTCAAATTTATTGTTCACAAGCGTGCAGATTAACTGTTTTTCCTCGCCACAAGCTCCTGGAATGTCCAAATAGCACGAAAATTACACACATCTTGGGCACATGAGTATCTTTGATCTCACAAAATTTTAGATTTTTTTGCTATTTTTTTCAGGACGGTCAAAGCTGTTTGGCCAGACGGTAACGGCGTAGAAGGGCATTTCTATAAGGGCACCTAACAGTGGAGGGGCAAATTTGAGCAGGCTTTCGAATTAGGGGTATATCTAATTAGGTGGTTCGAGTTAGGGACAGAAATGCAAATGGCCCTATTTATTATCTCGTGTCCTACTGGGCAAACTAGATACAATCCATTGGAGTTGTTGTATGTTAAGGTGTTGGTTGATGACATGGCATATTTTACCAACAAGCTAACATACAAACTGTTGGAGATGCCCTTACTCCCACTGTGGGTAGTCTAAGACTACCCACAGTGGGAGTAACATATATAGGCAGTAATATCACACATATCTAGGTTAAATAGATGATGTGGCATTGCAATAAATGAAGAAAGAGATGAAAGTGGTAGCATAGCTAGTTACTAATAGTATGAGTAACATCACACATATATATCAAGGCAAGATGTGTCTATAGCTTAATAAATGAAGTGTTGCATGTTACCACACACATATGTTACTCCCCACTATAGAGGTAGTAACATAGACTAGTAACATGGGCATGTTACTAGTCTATGTTACTACCCATTGTGGCTAGTCTTACTAGTAGTATGAGTAACATGACACATCTCAAGGTAAGATGAGTCTATAGCCTAATAAATGAAGTGTTGCATGTTACTACACATATGTTAACTATAGAGGTAGTAACATAGACTAGTAACATTCTATGTTACCACCCATTGTGGCTAGTCTTAATTATGTCACTCTATTGTGTACTTGCTCTAATGCATAGTATCATACAGTAGCTAGTATCATATGTAGTACTTTATTTATATTGTCATGCATGACACATAGTAGCATAGCATTTATTATGATACGGTTTCATGATATGATACTTAACCCTCTCTTTCTTCATTTAATTAATTCTATGACAACTCATCAAAATTGCCTAGTTGGCTTGCATGATACTAGCTATAATAACCCCTTACTATCAGCCTAGCAAAGGTGTACAGATTATTTGTGCGCCGCTTTATGAGTTTTCATCCGTTTGTTCGAGAAGTGGGGAGAAGTTTCAAACATTTTGGCCGTGAGGTGCGGCCACTGGCGTAGGCCTAGTTGGTATTTTAATTATAGGAAATTCAGATGGAGTTCGGACATCATCAAAATCAATGTGTGCCTGTGGCGTGCTCTCACGACCCCATGGAAAAAAATTGGTGAAGTTTGGCACAAGTTTTGATGACCGCTCCTTCCAAACCGAAGCATCTCACATGAAGGATCATGGTTTTCCAAAAGGAGACGTGTCAATTCAAACTCCTGTGGCCGGTGACTTCATCGTTTGGCCTCATAAAAATTTCTCCATGGTACGCAATCACCAATATGCCACGTGTTTGATTTTCTGGCGCATTTGAGGTATGTTAGCTATATTTAAGACATTTTTTGAGATTAACATGCATTTTGTGCATAAAAATAAAATTACAATCGGAACTGCATGTGCTGTCGAAAGGGATGAGGATCGCTGTTCGATCTAGGAGCATCCAATGGTGCAAACGTACGATCCTTGGGGTTTGGGTTCTGGCCAACCAGAAAGCACGACTCAGCTCGTGGGCAGGGTGGCGGGGTTCGGTCGGCACACGACTTTCATCAATGAACCGTGTGCTATTCGCAAACCAGATTGCATATATTTGTTCACACATACTGTAGTGAGATCAATTGAGTGTGCTACCTCTATGATATAATAATAATAACAAAAAACATTTCATATTCATTGCCTGAGCTGACAACATATCAAGGTCAACATATTAACGGTTCTTACATCAACAGAAAACCGGGAATAACTCACAAATTCAGTACACGCGATAGTTCTAAATTGAATGAATTAAGTTGCAGGGTAGGTATAAAGACTAGTATTACAAATTAATTCCCATGTACATGGGGAATTGGGATCATTAAGTTGAACCCGAATAAACTTGGGTTTTTTGATGATTTTACGCTGCTCTGTTACACGGGTGCGTGATCCCTTGGCTGGCAACTCATCAAATTCATCGTACTCGTCCTAATCCGCAACATCGTCGACACCCAGTACCCTTCTCTTCCCATGCATCGCTAAATGTCTGTTCTTATGCAAGGGGTCTTCCACAAAGAAAATCTGGGTAGCATCGCTGGCAAGAATGAATGGCTCCACGTGATATGCCATCGTTGTCCTGTTAACACATGTCTTCCTGTACTCATCAATCCTTACCTGACCAAGAGGGATCCATGCACACCTGAATAATGCCACCTTAACTTTCACATAGTCAAGCTCCCAAATCTCTTTGATGTTCCATAGTATACCCTTTTATCAGCTTCATTTACAATCATGCATTCTATTCGAACAAAACTATTCTAATATGAGGTCTTCTTATCATGTTCCTCAGTGTAGAACGTGTATCCATTTATGTCATATGCCTGGTACATCAGCACTATAGGTGATGGCATTTGTGCCAACCACGTAGCAATGCCATCGATGGATCCTTGTGCCAAATGATTCTTCAGCCATTCGGCGTAGTTCTTAGTGTGCTCCTTCATCTCCACATAAGATGAAGGCACCATTGGTAAGAATCTATGGCGTATCTCCACCAAGTGTTCTTCAGCATAAGTGATGAGAACTGGGCTGTTAAGCAGTACCGTCAAATGGGCTTTCTCTGCCAATTCTCCGGGTGTAGCCATTTGCGTGCGAGCAAGGACCGGCTTACCTTTCAGCCTTCCCTCGTGGCGAGAGAGGGGCAAACCTATAGGTCTTTGTTTCATGTATTCGGTGGAAAACTCAACCACCTCCTCCACGATATAACCTTTTAGGATGCTTGCCTCTGGATGGTTTCGGTTCCGACAAAAGCGCTTCAGTATTCCCATGAACGGCTCGAAGGGATACATGTTGCGAAGAAACACAGGACCACAATATTTGATCTCGTCGACAAGGTGCACAGTGAGATGGACCATGACATCAAAGAATGACGATGGGAGAAACATCTCTAGGTTGGACAATATTCTTGCAATATCATCTTGCATATTATCCAACTCTTCAGGATCTACAACTTTCTGCCATAGTTGTTTGAAGAAATCACAGAGGTCAATGAGTGTGTTTCTTATATCTTTGTCCACCAGATTCCTGATGGCCACCGGAAGGATTTGTGTCAACATTACGTGGAAATCATGTGTCCCAACTTCATTTTACCTGAGCTCACATCAACGAGACTTCTGATGTTTGCGCAGTAGGAAGATGGTTTCAAACTGATAACAAATAGGTGAAGAATTGTGTTGCTTCTTTTGTACTGAAATTGTAACTCTGGCGAGCTTTGATGAATTTGTTATCATCTTCTACTTCAGTCTTGCGTTGTGATTGACTAGCAAGCATATCGAGCCATGAACCGTCACCATTCTTTTTTTTACCTTTAATCTTGAGCAGAGTACCAAGGATGCTTTCACATACGTTCTTCTCTATGTGCATCACATCGATGCAGTGATGTACACGTAAAATCTCCCAGTAAGGTAATTTCCAGAACACCGATTTCTTCTTAAACACTTGATCCTTGGGTGTTAGTTTCACCGTCAAAGGGTGGTTCTGCCAAGCACAACATTAATTTTTTTAGCCATGTTGTGGACCACCTCCCCTTCATAGGGTCTTGGGCCGGCACCTGCCTCTGCCATACCATCAAATTCATCTTTCATCTTTCGGTATGGGTGATTTCTCCATAAGAACTTACGATGACGCAAATACACTATTTTGCGCGAGTTGGGAAGTCTTCTGCTAGCTGTCCTATCCATGCATGTGACACACCCTGCATCTCCCCATGTTTTCTGCCCCGATGTGTTGCCTAATGCCGGCATATCTTGAATGGTGTGCACCAGCATCGCATGTAGATTGAAAATCTCCTTTCTGTAAGCATCATAACATTTTACAGCAGGCGCATCTATCCACACTGTCAGCAATTCTTCTACCAGTAGCTGAAAGTAAATGTCGATGTCATTTCCAGGTTGCTTCGGGCCTTGGATAATCATTGACATCATAATGTATTTTTTTTCTTCATACACAGCCAAGGAGCTAGGTTATATATGCACAGAAGCACCGGCCAGGTGCCGTGATTGGTGCTCATATCGCCAAAATGATTCATCCTGTCAGTACACTCCCCGAGCCTTATACTTCTAGGATCCTTGGCAAATTTTTCAAACTTTTTTGATTAATTCCCACTGAGCCCCATCTTTCGGGTGCCTCATAAACCTATTCGCAATTCGCTCATCAGGATGCCACCGCAACCTCTTTGCCTCTATAGGGTTTGCAAACAAATGCCTTAACCATGGAATTAAAGGCAAGTACCAAACAACCTTGAACGGGATTCCTGTCTTGATCTTGTCGTCCAATTTGTACTTGTCCTTTGCTGTCATGTGCTTGTATCATGCATGCTTGCATGTGGGACATGCAGGAAAATCTTTGTACTCACCACAGTACAATATACAATCATTCACACGAGCGTGTATCTTCTGTACTTCAAATTCCAATGGACAAACAATTTTCTTCGCTTCATTCGTGCTTCTGGGGAGCACATTATCTTCCGGAAGAATTTCTTTCAAAAGACCTAACATCTCCGTGAAGCCCTTGTTTGATAGACTGTTTGCTGCTTTAAATCTGAGAAGCGCCAGGGTGGCACTCAACCTGGAATATTTCTTTTTGCAACCTGGATACAATTCTTTCTTGGAGTCCACATCAATGGTTGGAAGATCCTTGTACCCAATCATATCCTTTTCCAGGCCCTCGAAATAAGCAATCATAGCATCAAAATCTGGCATATCAAGATCGTCGTCATCTGCGTCGACATCTTCGTTTTCTAGTGGGCGTTTCGGCTTTTCGGTGTTCCATTGGTAGCTAGACGCCTCAACCCCGATGTTAGATTCAACATCCATGTCACACTGATCGGGGTTTGGCATCTCACTGCCCAGGGTATCTTCATCCATGACCTCCTCTTCACCGTGTCTGGTCCAACACATATATCCATCCATGAATCCCCTAGTGACTAAGTGCATCTGGACATCTGCAACTACATGTCATTCTGTATTGGCACAATCAATACATGGACACAGGATGTAATCCACATTACCAATTCTCCTCTTTGTACTTTCAGCCAAATTCATGAACTCTGTCATGCCACCGATAAAATCTGCGGTTTTCCGATTCTTTATCCATCGAGATCGTTCCATCTACAACACATGAACGGTAATTAAAAACAAAACAACAACATTAATACACGGATTAACTGCTGCACAAAGATGCATGCATAAATCACAAGGCTTTATTTTAATAATTACCGAGGGTGCTCCATGTTGTTATCCAGACGTGCAATGACAAAATTAATAGCCAGTCAATTTACACGCAGAGACTAACTTAGGAATTAAATACCTTAATTTAGCCACTCATGAAAGGAATACCTTAATTAATTAGCCGCGCGGTGACCTCCACCCAGCAGACAGACAAGCACGATGTCGCGGCATGCCAAGACAGCAGGGTCGAGGAGCAAAGCTTAGTGCGGCTGCCGCCTGAAGTTCGACCTCCACTATCCTGCCATCGACCATGATGGATGTGCTCGAATCACGCCGCTGCTGACCTCGATGGTTGAGCTCCTCCTATCTCCCGCCGCAGACCGAGGATTGACCTCCTATGGCGCCGCCACCACCCACCGATCGAGGATTGACCTCTTCTCTGGTAGCCGTTGCCTAGGCCGCCGTTGCCATCTCTAAATGCAGAGTGGCTGTTTACACGGTATCTCACCGTAACTCAATTATATGGACAGGGTAGTACATCACATACGGTTATGTAACGGCAACCGTGTCTAACCTACGTTGTCTTTCACATGGTTTGGTGCGGAAATCGTGTGTGACGTTGTAATACCTAACACAAATGACATGTACAAATAGTGTGTCGTATACAACATATATATAGTGCCATTAGTAGTTCCCGACCGTTATCGTATCTCCACAGGTTCCCCATTTCCCCCAAATCCCTACATAGCCTCCAAATTCCCTTGCGTGGCGCTGGCATTGGGGGAATGCGGACGAGTGGTGCTGATGGTTTCGGTGCGGCTACTCCTGCTCGTATCATCGCCACAACGGTGGTCGCTGCCGAGCACTTGCCTAAGGTCATCAAAAGGCAGGTGTACTACGGATCCAAATCGTCCTGTCAGGTTCCAATCTATCCCGATCTTTTTTAGCATGTCCAAAGTATAGCTCCTTGCTGAATCCGTCCTGAATGACCCCCCCCTAGGAAAGCGATCTGCCGCCGGATCCGGAGCTTGACTCTAGACTCCCGCAACACGAGTTCGACTCCGAGTTTTGTGCCACCAAGAAGTACCAAAAGCTGAGTTGTGTGCACGGGCACACTCCCGCTCGACGTGTATGCACGGAGGGATTCGACATTGGCAGGCGGTTTCTCAGTTGCCCCTTAGAGGTTAGTGCTAATTAAGTTCATCATTTTACTTCAATTAATGCCATCGCTCATCCAGAATACTATTTAACATTGGTAGGGATATGAGGCTTGTGCCTTTGTTAACTAGCTGGATGAAGAATGGCATGGCAGGGCTCGGAGTGTTATCACCAAGCTCGCGGAAGATAAAGTAAAGCTGAAGAAGAAACTGGCTGATCTGGAATGTACAATCAGTACGATGAAGCAAAAAAGAATCAATCACAGGCAACAGATGAAAGCAAGAGACAAGAAGGAACTAGCATGTGCAGTTGTGGTTGTCGCATTAACCATGTTCTATGCGCCGTTTGCAATGATGATTAGGGGTTTTGTTTGACAGTATTGCTAAAGCACATCTAGATGTGCTCTAAGTAATGCACTTCGAGGTCCTATGCCATTGATTTACGCGAACATTCATGCATATATTTTTCTTTGCCTTTTTTCTTTTCCTTTCTAGTTTGATTATTACTGGCTTTATCAATAAAAAGAGATCAATGTATTGCTTGCCAACTGTCCTACTCCGTTCGTACCGGTACCGGTGCATAATCCCAAAACTCGTTCCTTGTTTTTGTCCTGAAAAAGGAAACCATCCAAATAGCCAATAGGAGTCCTGCGCAACCCCGGGAATTTGGAGTGACTGGGTATAATTGCGGTTGATTATATCAGCAGTTAGATAATACGTCAACCCCCACTTCAATTCCCCCTCCCCGCGCAAGAAAAAACCCATGCTTCAATTGGTAGTTCCTCTTCTCTGCATACCCTGCGCGCTTAAGTGTCCACCATCTTCATCGCCCTCGGCAGGCCGCGCTACACACTGGCACACACTCTGCAGCCATGTCGAGCGACAGTGAGGACGACAGTTCAACCAACAATCTGGCGCCCGATGATAGGTCAACATCAGAATCATCGCACTCGTCTTCCATGAGTCCAGCGTCGAGCCCAGTCCTCGATTATATCCAGTTCATGGAAGGGACGCCACCTCCGGAGTCGTCAGACAATAACCAGACGGACGAGGAGCCGTCGGATTACGAAAAAGAGGATGACGATGATGAGGAGGAGGAATGGTTGAACGAGGAGGACGACGACGACAGAAATGACGATGATGACGACGGCGGCGATGAAAAGCCAATGGTCAGCGGCAAGAAGCGTCCTCGCCAAGACGATGTCGCAGGGCCATCCAACAACAACAACAACAAGGACTAAATTAAGCAGACTATATATATATCTCTGTTTATCCTATCAATCTCATCGCAGACGGTTAGTAATATGCATTTGACAGAGATCTTCTACATTATTGCCCATATGTTGGTTTGTTGAACTGTGTGCCCTGACGAGCACACAATTCACAAAAAAATCGTATGGGCTGTCTATAGTGATCGCACACAATTCTGCTTACCGACCTGTTCACCTCAATCATCACAAACGGTTCATCGGAGTGAACTGTATGCCGTATATCGCACACACCTTGATCTCGCTGCCCATTTCTGTTGTTCTGTCTCATCGCAAACAGTTCGTACAGATCAACCATATGCCCTTCATCGCACACACAACTATAATCTAAACCGTGTTTGATGCATCCTCCATCGCAAATGATTTGCACCTTTTTTGACGGTTTTCATACACCACCGATTGCGATTATTGCATCGCACACAGTTTCTCGAAGGGTCTCTGATCGTAGTGTCACATTAGCAGCATCCTGCAGTAGTGGGTACTGCAGTTTGTGTGGATCACCTGACTCATGGAGGCACTCCCTTGTGAGTTGCACCACCTCTAGATGCATATGGGCGCTAGTTGATGATGACTTGGCTCATAAGCTAATATCCATCACCGAACCTAAGACCAAGCAGTGGCTGTTCAGTCTCATGGAATCACTCTTGCATGATTAGTTTGTGTTTCGTTCGGTCACCTTATGGGCGATTTGGGCAGCTCGACGCAAGGCCATTCATGGAGGTATCTTTTAGACTCCACAAGCCACATTTTCTTTTAGAGCTAGATCAAATAAGAGGGACCAAGCCATCACGTAGTGGGCATGCACCACCAGTAGCACAACAGTGACCCAAAGCCCCTCCAACTGGATATGCCAGGATCCATGTCGATGCGGGGCTAAGAAAAGGGAGGGGTGGAGCTGTAGCGGCAGTTTGCCGTGATGGCAATGGTCAGTACCTGGGCAGCTCATCGCTTGTAAAAGAAGGAGTTGAAGATGCGACCACTCTGGAGGCCATTGCATGCAGAGAAGGGACTAGTCTAGCAACGGATCTTAATGTCCAGAATTTCATCATAGCATCAGACTCAAAGCAGGAATTCTCTGATATTTCCAGATGCAGTAGAGGCATATATGGCGCAATAATTAGTGAGATCAATCTTCATGTTTCTCAACTTCATTGTAAGATTACTTTTGAAGGTTGTGATGTTAATTATGAAGCACATGGTCTAGCCAAGTTTAGTCTTTTACTAGGTACAGGGCGCCACATTTGGTTGGGCCAACCCAATGACCTAAACTATATCCCACTATATGTGGACTTTGATGAATAAAACTTGGTTCACCCCTAAAAAACATATACAAGTATATCGCCTACCCCATTGTTCTCTTACTGGACGTTGAAACCCTATCGTTGATTTTGATCTTGTTGGAGACCATCCTTTGTTTCTGACAGTATAAAAGCATAAAAATGTGTCTAAAAGTAATGTTTTTAATTTTTGTTTTGATAATAAACACTTGAAAATGCTATGATGTTGAGATAATGGTTTGGAGCTGTGCCTTGGATGCTGAGATAATGAGATTACCCTCTGACTAGAATTCTATGTTAACTTTTTTTGTATGAAAAACTATAGGATGCTCAAAATGAGCATCGAAGAAGCCTGCATAACTAAATGAAAATGATGGATCAATGATAGGAAGAACTGTGAAGATTCGCAACCTCTGCATTGCCCATCCTGGCGACATGGGGAAACCTCACCGACACTACCTCCTAGCCCAGCCTCCCCTCTCTCTGGTATCTTCTCTACCTGTGGATCGCACCGACGAAGCATGGGCAAGCTCCAGGGAGGGTGGCAGCGAGGCATCTCACTAGATGCCTAACCTCCCAGATCTTGGCCCTCAGAGGTATGATGGACAAGGTTCCTCGCACCACGGGGGCTGCTCCAGGGATGAAGTGGGTGTGCCTGCAAGTGGTTGTGCAGTGGTGGAGCGCTTTCCACCAGCGCGATACAACAGGTGTCGTAGCGGCATGCCCGACCTGGGTCCTGCGGGCTGGTGTCCATGGCCGACCCGGCATGGTTGCCCTGATTCAAATCTGGACGTCTTGGTGGTGGTGATCCTGATACGACCGTCTGAATGATGGTGGCTGCAGAGACTTCCTGTGATTCTACGGCGGTGGTGGTCACCGAAATGTCTTCAGAAGGGTTCATGTCTCATGATCCCATGGTTAACTTTCGGCAATGAGATGCAAACTATGGACGACGACTCGACGTAGAGGGATAGTTATGAAGTGGCGGCGCTTGCACATCACATGTAGCCGTTGGGATCGTGAAAAAGTGGTGGGGACAGTACATGAGTAACTTCGATGGTGGTTCTAGTCGAGAATCCGGTCTCGAATTCCTCGGTGAAAGCCTCGGTCTGAGACGAGTTGGTTATACCTGTCGATGATAAAAAAATCGTCATTACCTTGTTAAACGACTGCTCAGATATGTTCGAATTGATTTTTCAGGGTGATAACCTAGATCCTGGCCTTAGTGGTAATTGGATCCGATGACGATGACGCTTCAATGTCGCTCCCTTCTCGAAGGTGTCGTTGTTGTAGAACCTCGTCATTCGCATGGTGTCACTAGATGATTGGTGCATATATGATCATTGTTGCAGCGATTGCGGATCTGATCACTCTATTTTTTCCTCGTATACACAGAGCTTTGGTCTTATATAACTTTGTTAATTTTTTCACAAGTACGCGAAGCTTGCTTATCTTTTCATGGATAGAAGGAAATGAAATGAATACATAATAAGATACAACACATGACACAGACAGAAACTGGGATTAGCAAGACACTGGAGCAGAGAGAAAGGAGATGTTCAGCCCGAACAATAGAAAAACTACAGCCAAGCCCACTAAGCCTAGAACTAGAGGGGCTGGACGAACCAGCATGACATTGATCATCTTCAAAGCCATCACCGGGGATGCCGTCATTCGATACGAAGAACTGGACCAAAGGTTTGCTAGTCGCGGGCGTGTTTTGTGTGTGTGTGTGTGTGTGTGTGTTGGTGGTGGTGATTGCGTGCATCCTATCTATGGAGAGACCAGTTACATCCTCATCGAGTTTGTATCCTCTCGGTGCTTCATTTTAACTCAATAAAATCCATCCTTTTATATATATAAAAGAAGAACTGCCAAGATTATTTAGGAGGCAAGGACGCCAAATGGCCGAAGAGGAGAAAACAAGAGCACAGGACGACTGGAAGGATTAAAATCCACACGGCGCAGGCAACAAGATAAACACTCTGCTGCTGCTAAGTTGTGGGTTATGAAAAAAAACCCTGCAAATGTTAACACCTGAGGGAATCCTGGACTAAGGGGTCCTCGGGCGTCCGGCCTGTTATATAAACCGTGTCCGGATTGGACTCTACTTGGCGTGGAAGGCAAGCTTGGCGACCGAAGATTCCTTCTTATGTAACCGACTCCATGTAAACCCTAGATCCCCTCGGTGTCTACATAAACCGAAGGGGATAATCCGGAAAGGACACCATACATACTCATTACCATACCCCCATAGGCTAGACTTGTAGGGTTTAGCCATTACGATCTCGTGGTAGATCCACTCTTGTAACACTCATATTCATCAATATCAATCAAGCAGAACGTAGGGTTTTACCTCCATAGAGAGGGCCCGAACCTGGGTAAACATTGTGTCCCCCGTCTCCTGTTACCATCGATCCTGGATGCACAGTTCGTGACCCCCTACCCGAGATCCGCCGGTTTTGACACCGACGTTGGTGCTTTCATTGAGAGTTCCACTGTGTCGTCGACAGAAGGCTTGATGGCCTCTTCGATCATCAGTAACAACGTTGTCTAGGGAGAAACCTTCCTCCCCGGACAGATCTTCGTATTCGGCGGTTTCATACTGCGGGCCAACTCGTTTGGACATATGGAGCAAATCGAAAGCTACGCCCCTGGCCATTAGGTCAGATTCGGAAGCCTGAATTACGTCGCGTACATCCGGGGAGATTTGATCTTCGACGGATTCGTGACCGCGGCATCCGCTCCTCATTACCTCGATGAAACTGGCCTAAACCTGTCATCAGGCACATCCAGGAGATAGCTCCTGTAGAAGCTCCGACCTTAAATCCGGAGCAGATCTAGTCGCCCGAAGATGGGAAGCTCGACCCCATCACGGGGGCTACCGATTCAGCGGCGCTGGAGCCGCATGCAGATCCCACTTCATACGGTATCCGCATCAACGGAACCTCAGACTCGCCTCTGAGGCCAAACTCCAAACCCCGCGAGCCCGCGTATACCGAACTCGATCGGTTGTCGATCTTCAACTTCAGCGCCGCAAATGTCTTCCAACACTCACCCATGGGTGACATGCTAAATTCGCTAAAAACCCTATCCCTGGCGCTTTATCTTGGCGCCATAATTGTTCATAGCTCGATTGGCGAAGCGTCTGAAGACATCCTGCACTTCAGTCTTGTAAAGGATTATGTGCACCCAAGTGTATCTAGAGTAATCATCAACAATAACGAAGCCATAGAGGCATGCAGTAGTAGTAAGAGTTGAGTAATGAGTGGGACCAAAAAGATCCATGTGAAGCAGTTCGAAGGGTCGAGTAGTGGTCATGATTCGGTTCGAACTTTCGGCGGACGATGGAGAATTTTGTTTCCCACCCGCCACCCACTTCGTAGCCACTGTTGAAAACCCAACGAACACACCCGACCCCAGCTCCGAAGACATCGACAGTGTGGACGACGATGAGGGGCAGGGTCAGAGCTTACTACCCGCTCGACACGTGACGACTACTTCCTGGTATGACATGTGCTTGTTAGACACACCTTACGACACTCTCGACGATGATAAGGAGGATCCGATCGAGAATAAACCGCCTGGTACACAGCCCGGACACCGGCACCCTAGGTCACATCCCCCAAGAGAAAACACTGCCAGCACCAGAGAAGACGACACTTCGGACAATAAAGACCCTGTTAAGGTAGAATCCGAGCAGGATGAACAGGAAGGCGAGCAAGACAGCTCTGATGAACAGACCACATACGGGGACTCCAAGGACAACAATTATCTCCCACCCTCCGAGGAAGAGGAGACCTTCGGCAATAAGGATTTTACCATGCCCAAGGAACCTCTAGAGCAGGAGCGCTTTAAACGCCGGTGATACTTCCATTTTGCATCATGGTTTTATATCAATATTTATTGCATTATGGGCTGTTATTACACATTATGTCACAATACTTATGCCTATTCTCTCTTATTTTACAAGGTTTACATAAAGAGGGAGAATGCCGGCAGCTGGGATTCTGGCTGGAAAAGGAGCAAATATTAGAGACCTATTCTGCACAGCTCCAAAACTCTTGAAACTTCACGGATGATGTTTTCCAAATATATAAAAAACATTGAGCGCAAGAACTTCACCAGGGGGCCACACCCTACCCACGAGGGTGGGGGGCGCGCCCCCCTACCTCGTGGGCACCCTGGTGGCCCTCCGGTGACCATCTTCTGCTATATGGACTCTTTCGATGGGAAAATATTCATAAGCCATCTTCTCGTATGAAACTCCGCCGCCACGAGGCGGAACCTTGGCGGAACCAATCTAGGGTTCTGGCGGGGCTGTTCTGCCGAGAAAACTTCCCTCCCGGAGGGGGGAAATCATCTCCATTGTCATCACCAACGCTCCTCTCATCGGGAGAGGGAAATCTCCATCAACATCTTCATGAGCACCATGTCATCTCAAAACCCTAGTTCATCTCTTGTATCCAATTCTTGTCTCCAAGTCCGGGATTGGTGCTAGTAGGTTGCTAGTAGTGTTAATTACTCCTTGTAGTTGATGCTAGTTGGTTTAATTGGTGGGAGATCATATGTTCAGATCCTATATGCACATTAATACCCCTCTGATTATGAACATGTTTATGCTTTGTGAGTAGTTACTTTTGTTCCTGAGGACATGGGAGAAGTCTTGCTATTAGTAGTCATGTGAATTTGGTATTCGTTCGATATTTTGATGAGATGTATGTTATCTCTCCTCTAGTGGTGTTATGTGAACGTCGACTACATGACACTTCACCATTATTTGGGCCTAGAGGAAGGCATTGGGAAGTAATAAGTAGATGATGGGTTGCTAGAGTGACAGAAGCTTAAACCCTAGTTTATGCGTTGCTTCGTAAGGGGCTGATTTGGATCCATATGTTTCATGCTATGGTTAGGTTTACCTTAATACTTTTGTTGTATTTGCGGATGCTTGCAATAGAGGTTAATCATAAGTGGGATACTTGTCCAAGTAAGGGCAGCACCCAAGCACCGGTCCACCCACATGCCAAATCATCAAAGTACCGAACATGAATCATATGAGTGTGATGAAAACTAGCTTGATGATATTCCCATGTGTCCTCGGGAGCGCTTTACATCATATAAGAGTTTGTCCAGGCTTGTCCTTTGCTACAAAAGGATTGGGCCACCTTGCTGCACTTTATTTACTTTAGTTACTTGTTCCTCGTTACAAATTATCCTATCACAAAACTATCTGTTACCACTTATTTCAGTACTTGCAGAGAACACCTTACTGGAAACCGCTTATCATTTCCTTCTGCTCCTCGTTGGGTTCGATACTCTTACTTATCGAAAGGACTACGATAGGTCCCCTATACTTGTGGGTCATCAAGACTCTTTTCTGGCGCCGTTTCCGGGGAGTGAAGCGCCTTTGGTAGGTGGAATTTGGTAAGGAAAAATTTATATACTGTGCTGAAATTTACTGTCACTTGTTACTATGGAAAGTAATCCTCTGAGGGGCTTGTTCAGGGTATCTTCACCCCGACCAGTAGAGCAAAGAGTTGCTCCTCAACCTACTGAACCTACTGAAAATGAAAATGCTTGCTTTGAAATCCCTTTGGGTATGGTAGAAAAACTGCTAGCTAATCCTTTTTTAGGAGATGGGACAAAACATACCGATGAGCATCTAATATATGTGGATGAAGTTTGTGGATTATTTAAGCTTGCAGGTGTACCCGGAGATGTTGTAAAGAAGAAGGTCTTCCCTTTGTCTTTGAGGGGATATGCATCGACATGGTATAGGCTATGTGATGATATAGAGTCTTGGAACTACAAACGATTGAAATTGGAATTTCATCAAAAGTTTTATCCTATGCATCTTGTTCATCGTGATTGCAATTATATATATAATTTTTGGCCTCGCGAAGGAGAAAGCATCGCTCAAGCTTGGGGGAGGCTTAAATCAATGTTATATTCATGCTCCAATCATGAGCTCTCAAGAGAAATGATTATTCAAAAATTTTATGCTCGGCTTTCTGGTAACAATCGCACCATGCTTGATACTTCTTGTGCTGACTCTTTTATGATGAAGACTATTGAATTCAAATGGGATTTATTGGAAAGAATTAAACGCAACACCGAAGATTGGGAACTCGACAATGGTAAGGAGTCAGGTATGACACCTAGTTTTGATTGTGTTAAATATTTTATGGATACCTATATTTTTTGTAAATTTAGCACTAAATATGGACTTGACTCTGAGATAGTAGCTTCTTTCTGTGAATCTTTTGCTGCTTATGTTGATCTCCCCAAGGAGAAGTGGTTTAAATATCATCCTCCAATAGAAGTAAAAGTAGCTGCACCTATTAAAGTTGAAGAAAAGACTATTACTTATAATGATCCTATTGTTCCTACTTCTTATGTTGAGAAACCGCCTTTCCCTGTTAGGATAAAGGATCATGCTAAAGCTTCAACTGTGGTTCGTAAAAGCAATATTAAAAAATATACACCTCCTGAGCAAGTTAAAGTTGAACCTAATATTGCTATTGTTAAAGATCTCTTGTCTGATAATATAGATGGGCATGTTATTTATTTCTGTAATGAAACTGCTAGAATTGCTAAACCCCGTGATACAGACAAACCTAGACTTATTAGATGGGTTCTCTTGCTACAAGAATTTGATTTGCATATTGTTGATAGAAAAGGAGCTGAACCCCGTTGCAGACAACTTGTCTAGGTTAGAAAATGTGCTTGATGACCCACTACCTATTGATGATAGCTTTCCTGATGAGCAATTAAATGTCATAAATACTTCTCATACTGCTCCATGGTATGCTGATTATTCTAATTATATAGTTGCTAAGTTTATACCACCTAGTTTCACATACCAGCAAAAGAAAAAGTTCTTTTATGATTTGAGCCATTACTTTTGGGATGACCCACATCTTTATAAAGAAGGAGTAGATGGTGTTATTAGACATTGTGTACTTGAGCATGAACAGGAACAGATCCTACGCAAGTGTCACTCCGAAGCTTATGGAGGACACCATGCTGGAGATAGGACTGCACATAAGGTACTGCAATCTAGTTTTTATTGGCCTACTCTCTTCAAGGATGCTCGTAAGTTTGTCTTATCTTGTGATGAATGTCAAAAAATTGGTAATATTAGTAGACGTCAAGAAATGCCTATGAATTATTCACTTGTTATTGAACCATTTGATGTTTGGGGCTTTGACTATATGGGACCTTTTCCTTCCTCAAATGGTTATATACATATTTTAGTTGTTGTTGATTACGTTACTAAGTGGGTAGAAGCTATTCCAACTAGTAGTGCTGATCATAACACTTCTATTAAAATGCTTAAAGAAGTTATTTTTCCAAGGTTTGGAGTCCCTAGATATTTAATGACTGATGGTGGTTCACATTTTATTCATGGTGCTTTCCGTAAAATGCTTGCTAAAATATGATGTTAATCATAGAATTGCATCCCCTTATCACCCTCAGTCTAGTGGTCAAGTAGAATTGAGTAATAGAGAACTCAAATCAATTTTGCAAAAGACTGTTCACAGGTCCAGAAAGAATTGGTCCAAGAAACTTGATGATGCATTATGGGCCTATAGAACTGCATATAAAAATCCTATGGGTATGTCTCCATATAAAATGGTCTATGGAAAAGCATGTCACTTACCTCTCAAACTAGAACACAAGGCTTATTGGGCTATTAAAGAACTTAATTATGATTTTAAACTTGCCGGTGAGAAGAGGTTATTTGATATTAGCTCACTCGATGAATGGAGAACCCAGGCATACGAAAAGGCCAAGTTGTTTAAAGAAAAAGTTAAAAGGTGGCATGATAAAAGAATACAAAAGCGTGAGTTTAATGTAGGTGATTATGTATTGCTATACAACTCTCGTTTATGATTTTTTGCAGGAAAACTTCTCTCTAAATGGGAGGGTCCTTACGTTATCGAGGAGGTCTACCGTTCCGGTGCCATAAAAATCAACAACTTCGAAGGCACAAATCCGAAGGTGGTGAACGGTCAAATAATCAAACACTATATCTCAGGTAATCCCATAAATGTTGAAACCAATGTTATTGCAACCATAACCCCGGAGGAATACATAAAGGACACTTTCTGAAATGTTTCAGACTCCGAAAAGGAATAGGTATGTGGTATGGTAAGTAAACCGACTCCAAAACAATTTGTAAGGCAATATTTCTCCGTTTTGGAATATTTAGAAAAATAGAAAAATAACCAGCAGCCCGGAAAGGACACGAGGGCCCCACGAGGGTGGAGGGTGCGCCCTACCCTACCGGGCGCGCCCCCTACCTCGTGAGCACCTCGTGTGCTCTCCGGACTCCGTTTTCTTACAGGACACGCATTTTGGTTGGTAAAAATTCATTATATAATCTCCTGGGGTTTTTGACTCCCGTATCACGCAAAAATCTCCTGTCTTTGTTTCGAGCTGTTTTTCTGACAGATCTAGATTATCTGACGTCTCCAAGTGCTCCCAAGGACAAGTTCTTCGAGAAGGTCATCAACCCTTACCTCGCGGAGGTGCAACGACACCCTCAAACCATTGAGATGCGTGATGGGTTGCTGCACATCTGTGATGCTGAGGGACCAAAGGGGAACGGAAGCATGGAGACGAGACTCGAAGCAATGGAGCAACAAGTTTTCAAGTGTCAGGGGATGGTGGAGCGTGGACTCAACTCCAACTACATGATGATCGTAGATTTCACCAACAAACACAAGCTGGATGCCGACGACATCGGGGAGACCATCCTCAAGCTTCACGAGAAAATCGAGCACCTCAAGCTCAGATCTATGACCTGCAAAACCAAAACTGTGAGTATGAATATAGATTCAAAAGGATGAGTTTGGCTACAGATTTGAGGATCCCGGAGACTCGGTCATCCTTCTCTGATGGTGAGCCTATGCCTTGGAAGAAGGACGACAAGCCTACGCCATCAACAAAATCACCACCGTCTCCTCCAACAAAGAAGAATTGAGTATCTAGTATGGGCACTCCACTTGGCAACTTCCAAGCTTGGGGGAGTGCCCCGGTATCGTATCACCATCACTTTTCTCTTTACCGTTTTTCTTAGTTCGATCCTTTTGGTAATATCTTGATCTAGTAGAATAAAAGTTCTTAGTATGATCTAGTTGTGAGTTTTGCTTTATTATCCTTCTATGTAATAGAGTCCGTGAGCTATATAATAAAGATTAGTGTTGAGTCAAGGGCTTGATTATTTTGCCATGATCTTAAGTGAATAAAGGAAAATAGAAAGAAATAAAAAGAAACAAAGAGATCATGTGACTCTTATGGAGAGTAATGAGCTCACATTGAAAGAGTATGATGAATAGAAGTTGTTGAGAGTTGACAAACATAGTTTTGGTCATCGTTGCAATTAATAGGAAGTAATAAAGAAAGAGAGGTCTTCACATGTATATATATATATATACATACTATCTTGGACATCTTTTATGATTGTGAGCACTCATTAAAATAGGACATGCTAAAGAGTTGACATTGGACAAGGAAGACAACATGATGGGTTATGTTTTCTTACATCTGAGATAAATTATATTGTCTTGGATCCTCCAACATGTTGAGCTTGCCTTTCCCCCTCATGCTAGCCAAATTCATTGCACCAAGTAGAGATACTACTTGTGCTTCCAAATACCCTTAAACCAGTTTTGCCATGAGAGTCCACCATACCTACCTATGGATTGAGTAAGATCCGTCAAGTAAGTTTTCATCGGTGCAAGCATTAAAAATTTCTCTCTAAATATGTATTATTGATTGGTGTGAAAGAAATAAGCTTTATACGATCATGTGATATGGAAGTAATAAAAGCGACAGACTGCATAATAAAGGTCCATATCACAAGTGGCAATATAAAGTGACGTTCTTTCGCATTAGGATTTTGTGCATCCAACCATAAAAGAGCATGACAACCTCTGCTTCCCTCTGCGAAGGGCCTATCTTTTAATTTTATCTCCTATACTGCAAAAGAGCCAAGGTGATATTCACCCTTCCTTTTTACATTTTATCCTTTGGCAAGCACAATATGTTGGAAAGATCCTGGTATATATGGCTAGTTGGATGTGGGTTTTCATGAACTATTACTGTTGACATTACCCTTGAGGTAAAATGTTGGGAGGCAAAACTATAAGCCACTATCTTTCTCTGTGTCCGATTAAAACTCCATACCCATAAGTATTGCGTGAGTGTCAGCAATTGTGAAAGACTATATGATAGTTGAGTATGTGGACTTGCTGAAAAGCTCTTATACATTGACTCTTTCCTATGTTATGATAAATTGCAATTGCTTCAATGACTGAGATTATAGTTTGCTAGTTTTCAATGAAGTTTACGATCCATACTTGATATTGTGATTGAATTATTACTCTAGCATAAGATATCATATGACAAGAATTATATAAGTTGCTGCTCTAAGAATGATCATGATGCCCTCATGTCCATATTTTATTTTTATCGACACCATCATCTCTAAACATGTGGACATATTTTCGATTTCGGCTTTTCGCTTGAGGACAAGCGAGGTCTAAGCTTGGGGGAGTTGATACGTCCATTTTGCACCATGCTTTTAAATCAATATTTATTGCATTAATGGTCGTTATTACACATTATGTCATAATACTTAGAGCACCACACCAACCCATCTGGCCGTCCAAACAAAATAGCTCGGGGGAACACCAACGATATCAACCAAGATACGGAGCGTAGAGCAAGACGCACAAGATCGATGTACATATCACAAAGATATACCCCGACCGACGATGATGGTCGCCTATCCGGACACTACGGAGCTGACTGCGCCCGGTCCGAGCACCATAAACGGAGCCCGCTGGAGGTACTTCATAGTGTGGCCCAACATATAGGAGTCGCACACTCCCTCTGCTTCACGGATGAAGTAATGGAACACGAATTTCCAGACGGGTTTAAACCCATTAACATCGAATCATACGATGGGACAATAGACCTCGCGGTATGGATCGAGGATTACCTCCTCCATATTCACATGTCTTGCGGAGATGACCTCCACACCATTAAATACCTACCTCTCAAGCTTAAAGGGCCAGATCGGTACTGGCTAAACAGTTTGCCAGAAAATTCTATTGGCAACTGGGAGGATTTGGAAGACGCCTTTCGAGACAACTTCCAGGGAACATATGTCCGGCCATTATGCGCCGATGACTTAAGTCACATTGTCCAGGAGCCCGGCGAGTCAGCTAGGGATCTCTGGACCAGGTTCTTAGTCAAAAAGAACCAAATTGTCCACTGTCCGGACATAGAAGCCCTCGCGGCCTTCAAACATAGCGTCTGGGATGAATGGCTCGCGTGTCACCTCGGCCAGGAAGGACCCAAATCCATGACATCCCTCACCGCTCTAATGAACCGCTTCTGCACGGGAGAAGACAACTGGCTCGCTCGTAAAAACAACGACGCCAGCGGCCCGGGCACTTCCGATATCCGAGATGGCAACGGCAAGCCACGACGAACCGAACATAACAACATACGCGACACAGCGGTGAATGCCGGATTTCACAATCCGAATCCCAGTCAACGGAAGAAGCCACTAAAGGCAAACCAGGATGGACCATCCACCCTTGACAGGATATTGGACCGACCTTGTCAGATTCACGGTCTCCCTCATAGGCCAGCTAATCATACCAACCGTAACTGTTGGGTCTTCAAGCAGGCAGGCAAGCTTAACGCTGATCACAAGGGGAGGAGGCCACCGGGTCACAAAGACGATGGATCGGCTCACCAGCAGAACACCAGGGGCCAGAAAAAGTTCCCCTCTGACATTCGACCACTCCCGGAACGCAAATAGCGGTTCGGCTTCTGCCACCCACCTACTGTACTGGCGAAATTCGCACCACGCGCACATCACTACACACTCAAGATACCTTGGGCATCGGCGGAATCACAATTCGGACAGCCCTACAAGAATTCCTGTAACATTTTTATATGTTTTTCTCATTTTTTCTATATCATATTTAAAGAACAGGCGACCAACTGGACAACATCTCAGCGGACTCTATCGAAGTTCGAATCCAAACACTCACCTAAGGGGTTACATCCGCTAAGGATCCCCCTCCCCGAGGATGGGCTACGCAGACGTGCGACAGGTGGTCCAAAATTACTTTTTGTAGACCGCACTCTTTATTCCGAGCCTGTACTATGCTCCTTTTCCTCTCATCCCGACCACAAGCATGTCAGATAGCCGGATCCGTGGTTTCGCTTTATATATATATATATATATATATATATATATATATATATATATATATATATAGACACACACACACACAGAAATTTATCATTGGCACATCGCTCCATTCTCAGTAAGCCACACCCGAACCAATCTCCCATATCCTTTCAACAATAAAAGTACGGCCGTAACGGCTGCTTTGCAGATGTACCTCAGCACACCCTGCCAGGGGCTCAGCATGGGAATGAATGAGTTGCCAGTAAAAGTCCGAACATCTCTATAGCATACTTCGGCGTCACAAGTTTGGCCTTATATGCATCAGCTCCGAATCATTGTCTTGGGTCAATAGTTGGGTTGCCCGGCTCCTGTGTTTGTTATCCTACGTTCCGCTCTATCGGCTAGGGTAGTAAAGGGAGAACTACTGCGATTGTGCCCTGGTCTAGACCGGATGAGCACCTCAGTAGAGAAAGCCGAAAACTGACTGTCATGATGCGGCGAGAGCTGGTCAACCACTTGATGACTTATTGGAATCTTTAGTGATTCTCCATGTAATACGAGGGATCTCTTTCAGATCAGATATGTAAGGCACCACATGTCGCATACACACCAGGGGCTATGTCATAGCCCCACCATAAAACTCCTATGGTTAAGTGAAAGTGTTAACGCCTTATAGTCCGATTGCCTGGTTCGCCGCATTATCACCTCCTTCATGGACCAAGACGTTGGATAAAGAGTGATTAAATGCTTTTCCGAACACCCCCGTACTTCCTACGAGGGGGCTGAAGCCGGCGACTAGAAAACTTTCATATTATATTAAAATGACCGCACAGGAGGAATTCAAGCTTTTCAAGCAAAACATAAATAGATTAACTATAAAGTTGTCTTCTACAATCATCATACAACTCACTTGAACATTATGTTCTTCAAACATTGACCCTCAATCGAGTGGGCGGCCTCCAGGACATCTTCAAAATAATGCTCTAGTTTCGGACGGTCCTCACCATTGGGTGGACCCTTCGTTGCGACATCGATGGCCTTCATCTTCCCCCAGAATGTCTTGACTCGGGCAAGGGCCATCCGTGCACCCTCACTGCACACCAATCGCTTCATAGCATCGATTCACGGCACTGCATCAACAAGCTTCTACACCAAACTGAAATAGCTATTCGGCACAGGCTCGGTCGGCCATAGCCGGACTATGACATCCTTCATGGCAACGCCAGATACCCTATGAAGTTCGGCCCATTGGGACATCTGTTCATTAAGCTGCAGCAGGTGTTTTGACACACCAAACTATGACCAAAAAAGCTTCTCCGTTGCATATCCAGCTTGCGCTTGGTAATACCGCGCCGCATCGGAAGAACTCTTCGGCAAGTCAAAATACTCGTTCGGAGAACTCCACACTTGGTTCAGCTAAACATAGTCCGGGTCACCAAACTTAGTCTGCAGCAGAAAAGGCTTTCCAGCCAATATCTCTTTCACCTGCCGAACCTCCTCATGAAGTGCTCTGGATTCTGATCACGCTTCTCTTGCCTCCTGTTGGGCCTTGTCCAGTTCAGCCGTCAAGGCTTTATTCTCCTTCTCAAGAAATTCGCAGCGGCCAGTAGCATCCTCCAAAGCAAGCGTCATCATGGATATCTTCTCCTCGCCCTGGCATTGCGCAACTTGTTCGGCCTTCAGTTCAACCGATGCTCCTTCAGCAGCAGCATCACTAAGCTGGCCCCACTCCTTGGCCCGGATTAGCTCCGACCAAAGAGCCTCCACGGTGGCAGCACCATCTACATTTTATGCACATCTCATATAAAGCTCTTTCCCGCATCAAGCACACTGATGTAAAGAATTCTCGGAATACATACCTTGCGAGTCGTCAAGACGCCTGTTGGTCAACATAACGTTATCCTCCGCAATATCCAGCTTTCGCTGCAGTTCGGCCACTTCCGCATTTCGGGCAGCCAGAGAAGGGGAATCAACTTGTATTTCAAATTAAACTGAGGTTAATACCTGAGCATATGATGTCTACTACACAACCTTCTTCTTGTAGACGTTGTTGGGCCTCCAAGTGCAGAGGTTTGTAGAATAGTAGCAAATTTCCCTCAAGTGGATGACCTAAGGTTTATCAATCCGTGGGAGGCGTAGGATGAAGATGGTCTCTCTCAAGCAACCCTACAACCAAATAACAAAGAGTCTCTTGTGTCCCCAACACACCCAATACAATGGTAAATTGTATAGGCGCACTAGTTCGGCGAAGAGATGGTGATACAAGTGGTATATGTATAGTAGATAAAGGTATTTGTAATCTGAAATTATAAAAACAGCAAGGTAACTAATGATAAAAGTGAGCGTAAATAGTATTGCAATGATAGGAAATAAGGCCTAGGGTTCATACTTTCACTAGTGCAAGTCCCCTCAACAATACTAACGTAATTGGATCACATAACTATCCCTCAACATGCAACAAAGAGTCACTCCAAAGTCACTAATAGCAGAGAACGAATGAAGAGATTATGGTAGGGTACGAAACCACCTCAAAGTTATTCTTTCCAATCAATCCGTTGGGCTATTCCTATAAGTGTCACAAACAGCCCTAGAGTTCGTACTAGAATAACACCTTAAGACACAAATCAACCAAAACCCTAATGTCACCTAGATACTCCAATGTCACCTCAAGTATCCGTGGGTATGATTATACGATATGCATCACACAATCTAAGATTCATCTATTCAACCAACACATAGAACCTCAAAGAGTGCCCCAAAGTTCTACCGGAGAATCACGACGAAAACGTGTGCCAACCCCTATGCATAGGTTCATGGGCGGAACCCACAAGTTGATCACCAAGACATACATCAAGTGAATCACGTGATATCCCGTTGTCACCACAGATATCCACGGCAAGACATACATCAAGTGTTCTCAAATCTTTAAAGACTCAATCCGATAAGATAACTTCAAAGGGGAAACTCAATTCATTACAAGAGAGTAGAGGGGGGAAGAAACATCATAGGATCCAAATATAATAGCAAAGCTCGCGATACATCAAGATCGTACCATCTCAAGAACACGAGAGAGAGAGAGAGAGAGATCAAACACATAGCTACTGGTACATACCCTCAGCCCCGAGGGAGAACTACTCCCTCCTCGTCATGGAGAGCACCGGGATGATGAAGATGGCCACCGGAGAAGGATTGCCCCCTTCGACAGGGTGCCGGAACGGGTCTAGATTGGTTTTTGGTGGCTACCGAGGCTTCTGGCGGCGGAACTCCCGATCTAATCTCCGTTTTGGAAGTTTTAGGATACGTGGGTATATATGGGTGAGAGGAGTACGTCGGTGGACCGAAGGGGGGCCACGAGGCAGGGGGGCACACCCTAGGGGGGGTGGGCGCGCCCCCTACCCTCGTGAGCTCCTCCTTCATCTTCTGACATAGGGTCCAAGTCTATCCGGTAGGTTTCCTTCCAAAAATAACTTCTCCAGTTGATTTCATTCCGTTTAGACTCTGTTTGATATTCCTTTTCTTCGAAACACTGAAATAGGCATAAAACAACAAATCTGGGCTGGGCCTCCGGTTTATAGGTTAGTCCCAAAAATAATATAAAAGTGGAAAATAAAGCCCAATATTGCCCAAAACAGTAGATAATATAGCATGGAGCAATCAAAAATTATAGATACGTTGGAGACGTATCAAGCATCCCCAAGCTTAATTCTTGCTCGTCCTCGAGTAGGTAAATGATAAAAAGATAATTTTTGATGTGGAATGCTAGTTGGCATAATTTCAATGTAATTCTTCTTACTTGTGATATGAATATTCAGATCCGAAAGATTCAAGACAAAAGTTTGTATTGACATAAAAATGATAATACTTCAAGCATACTAACTAAGCAATCATGTCTTCTCAAAATAACATGGCCAAAGAAAGTTATCCCTACAAAATCATATAGTCTGGCTATGCTCCATCTTCACCACACAAAATATTTAAATCATGCACAACCCCGATGACAAGCCAAGCAATTGTTTCATACTTTTGATGTTCTCAAACTTTTTCAATCTTCACGCAATACATGAGCGTGAGCCATGGACATAGCACTATAGGTGGAATAGAATGGTGGTTCTGGAGAGGACAAAAAGGGAGAAGATAGTCTCACATCGACTAGGCGTTTCAACGGGCTATGGAGATGCCCATAAATAGATATCAATGTGAGTGAGTAGGGATTGCCATGCAACGGATGCACTAGAGCTATAAGTATATGAAAGCTCAACAAAAGAAACTAGTGGGTGTGCAGCCAACTCGCTTGCTCACGAAGACCTAGGTCATTTTTAGGAAGCCCATCATTGGAATATACAAGCCAAGTTCTATAATGAAAGATTCCCACTAGTATATGAAAGTGACAACATAGGAGACTCTCTATCATGAAGATCATGGTGCTATTTTGAAGCACAAGTGTGGTAAAAGGGTAGTAGCATTGTCCCTTCTATCTTTTTCTCTCATTTTTTTATTTTTTTATTTTTTTATTTGGGCCTTTCTCTTTTTTATGGCCTCTTTTTTTCTCTTTTTTTATTTGGGCTTATTTGGCCTCTTTTATTTATTTATTTTCGTCCGGAGTCTCATCCCGACTTGTGGGGGAATCATGGTCTCCATCATCCCTTCCTCACTGGGACAATGCTCTAATAATGATGATCATCACACTTCTTTTTTACTTACAACTCAAGAATTACAACTCAATACTTAGAACGAGATATGACTCTATATGAATGCCTCCGGCGGTGTACCGGGATGTGCAATGACTCATGAGTGACATGTATGAAAGAATTATGAACGGTGGCTTTGCCACAAATATGATGTCAACTACATGATCATGCTAAGCAATATGACAATGATGGAGTGTGTCATAAACGGAACCGTGGAAAGTTGCATGGCAATATATCTCGGAATGGCTATGGAAATGCCATAATAGGTAGGTATGGTGGCTGTTTTGAGGAAGGTATATGGTGGGTTTATGGTACCGGCGAAAGGTGTGCGGTACTAGAGAGGCTAGCAAAGGTGGAAGGGTGAGAGTGCGTATAATCCATGGACTTAACATTAGTCATAAAGAACTCATATACTTATTGCAAAAATCTACAAGTTATCAAAGCAAAGTATTACGCGCATGCTCCTAGGGGGATAGATTGGTAGGAAAAGACCATCGCTCATCCCCGACCGCCACTCATAAGGAGGACAATCAATAAATAAATCATGCTCCGACTACGTCACATAACGGTTCACCATACGTGCATGCTACGAGAATCACAAACTTCAACACAAGTATTTCTCAAATTCACAACTACTCAACTAGCATGACTCTAATATCACCATCTCCATACCTCAAAACAATCATCAAGCATCAAACTTCTCTTAGTATTCAATACTCTATATGAAAGTTTTTACTATTATTGGATGCCTAGCATATTAGGATTATTTAAGCAAATTACCATGCTATTTAAAACTCTCAAAATGATATCAGTGAAGCATGAGAGTTCATCTATTTCTTGCCACCATGCTCTAAAAGATATAAGTGAAGTACTAGAGCAAACGACAAACTACTCCGAAAGATATAAGTGAAGATCAATGAGTAGTTGAATAATTATGCAGCTATGTGAAGACTCTCTAACATTAAATAATTTCATATCTTGGTATTTTATTCAAACAGCAAGCAAAGCAAAATAAAATGACATTCTAAGAACGGCAAACATCATGTGAAGAAGCAAAAACTTAGGATCAACCGAAGCTAACCGATAATTGTTGAAGAAGAAAGGTGGGATGCCAACCGGGGCATCCCCAAGCTTGAGCTTTTGTGTCTCCTTAATTCCTCTCATATCACGGTCTCCCTAAATCTCAAAAGCTTCATCCACACAAAACTCAACAAGGACTCGTGAGATAAGTTAGTATAAACCATTGCCAAAACCTTATCATACTCTACTGTAGCAAATCACTAAAATTATTATTCAACATTGCATACTAAATGCCTCTGCATATTTAATAGTCCTATCCTATAATAGAATCATTAAATAAGCAAACATATGCAAACAATGCAAACATAACAGCAATCTGCCTAAACAGGATAGTCTGTAAAGAATGCAGCAACATCCATAATTCCCTAGCTCCATAAATTATGAAAGAAAATTCCCAGTGTAGTAAATTTATCATAGCTTTAATATACAAAAGGTTTCAACATTTTATCACATTCTGACTTTTCTAGGGAATTATTGCAACAACGGTAAACTTTCTGTTTTCAAACAGCAACATGTGGACTTGTAACATAGGCATAGTAAGGGCTATCAATGCCACTTTTGTTGAAATAAAAGATGCAAAACATTGTTCTAAATAACAACAAGCAAATCCTAACAAAATAAATTGACGCTCCAAGTGAGGGAGTCCTAGATTAGGGGGTGTCCGGATAGCTGGACTATAACCTTTGGCCGGACTGTTGGACTATGAAGATACAAGATTGAAGACTTCGTCCCGTGTCCGGATGGGACTTTCCTTGGCGTGGAAGGCAAGCTTGGCAATATGGATATGTAGATCTCCTCCCATTGTAACCGACTTTGTGTAACCCTAGCCCTCTCCGGTGTCTATATAAACCGGAGGGTTTTAGTCCATCGGACGAACATACAATCATACCATAGGCTAGCTTCTAGGGTTTAGCCTCTCTGATCTCGTGGTAGATCTACTCTTGTACTACCCATATCATCAATATTAACCAAGCAGGACGTAGGGTTTTACCTCCATCAAGAGGGCCCGAACCTGGGTAAAACATCGTGTCCCCTGCCTCCTATTACCATCCGGCCTAGACGCACAGTTCGGGACCCCCTACCCGAGATCCGCCGGTTTTGACACCGACATTGGTGCTTTCATTGAGAGTTCTGTTGTGCCGTCGCCATCAGGAAGGATGCCTCATCCCGTCTTTAAAGACGGCGCCGTTAAGGGAGCTTTGGCTGTCGACCAAACTCTCCAGCTAGGTGGTCTTCTTATGACCGCCTGTTCGGCCCCTGCGCCGACGATGACTTCTCGGGTCATCGAAAGCAACCTTCACGTCAACTCGGAACTCGCCGAGTAGTTAGATCCAATGGAGCTCTCTTCCCTAAATGAGCTCTTGGATCGCATCGCCACCCTGGGAGTCGCTACAGACTACGATCAGATAGGGCTTAAACCCGATCTGAGAGAGATCAACTCTCCCCAGGTCACCCATCACGTTGTAGTGGCGGAGGAACAATGCGGCGACCCCTCATCTATCTTAAGGACTAGCTATGTCCGGATTCCCAATCCCTCCAAGCTGGATATCCGCGGAGGGGAGGACGTCACTCAAGACCTGAACCTACAGTCAGGCAGCAGGCCAGATTCATTGGAAAGTATCCAAGAATCCAAACTTCCGAGTTCGGAAACTCCTTGGCCCTTGAGTCTCAGATTGGGTGAGGTTTCAGTTTCAATTCCACCCACCCACCCAAACATAAGCGATCTATCCCAAATTAGGCAAGAGCCTGAAGAAACAGTACACCATTACTGGGCCAGATTCCTCCTAGTCATTAACAGGATAAAGGATTGCCGAGAGGAAGACGCAATTTCATTCTTCTGCAATACGGACAAGGGACTCCTCAACGCCATAAGTCGCCGCGAAATTACACGCTTTGTCGACTTTGCATCCATAGTACGAAAGTACTGTGCGATGGAAAAGCCTGGAAAACCAAAATAATTTTTTGGGATAATCCGGCACTAAATACAAACCCAGTCCGAAATAAAAGGGTGCATTATCGCCACACACCCAACACCAAAAGGCAAAAACCCTCTACAGGGCATGGAACCGTACTGGAGGGATGGCACAATGGACCCTGTAAAATTCACAGTGCAGAGGGCGCCACACCAACTCATAGCCTTAGAGCATGTTGGATACTCCGGCAGGTGGCCAAAAGTGGCGAAGATCTTCCAACCCCAGAAGCCACAGAGCACCAGCCCAGGGATACCAGTACGGTATTAACAGTCTTTGAGACTTTCGCGTCAAATAATATGCGAAAACGAACACTCCGCAGCCTTGCCGAAGTCTACCACGTGGCAACAATAAACCCATGGAGTGACACGGCTATTAATTTTAATGCCAGTGACGAACCTAAATTCCGAGTAGCCCGAGCACCAGCCGCATTGGTCCTCAGTCCAATAGTGGACGGCTTTCGACTCACCAAGGTACTCATGGACGGTGGCAGCGGATTGAACCTCATTTATGAGGAAACCCTTCGAAAAATGGAAATAGACTGGAACCACATCGAGCGAAGCAGCACAACATTTAGAGGAATAATCCCCAGCTGGGAAGCGCATTGTACAGGAAAAATCACACTAGATGTGGTGTTCGGCACGCCGGATAATTACAGGTCCGAAGAGGTCACGTTCCAAGTGGCCCCGTTCAGTAGCGGATACCACGCTTTATTAGGGCGGGAGGCGTTTACAATCTTCCAAGCCATACCCCATTACGGGTACATGAAGCTTAAAATGCCCGGGCCCAACGGAATCATCACTCTTGCTAGTGATCTGGACATAGCACTCCGCGCCGAAAATAAGACAGCCGCACTGGCCCTCGAGGCACTATCCGAAGCCCTAGCGGCCGAGGAACTGACTGCACTGCGCTCCACGGTAAACAGGGACGACGTGATACTCGATAAAAGATCCAAGTCCACCTCCTTTAAACCGGTGGACGAAATAGTCAAAGTCCAAGTCCATCCAATGGACCCTACAAAAACAGCTTCCATCGGGGTACAATTAAACCCTGATGTCGACGCCGCACTACGAGAGTTTCTACGCGAGAACTGGGACATTTTTGCCTGGCACCCTTCAGACATGCCAGGAATCCCACGCAGGCTGGCCGAGCACAGCCTAAATATCCTAAAAGGATTCAAGCCAGTCAAGCAGGCTCTTCGGCGTTTCTCCATACCTAAGAGACAAGCCATGGGAGAAGAACTAGCCAAGCTATTGGAGGCTGGATTCATCAGAGACATAAAACATCCGGACTGGCTAGCAAACCTGGTGATGGTACCAAAGAAGGACAAATCCTGGCGCTTGTGCGTTGATTTTAAGGACCTCAACAAGGCCTGCCCAAAGGATCCCTTCCCCCTCCCCCGCATCGATCAAATCATCGACGCTACCGCAGGACACGATTCATTGTGTTTCCTCGACACATACTCCAGCTACCATCAAATTAAGATGGCAGAGCCAGACCAAGCCGCAACGACATTCATCACACCATACAACCCATTCTGCTTCAACACAATGCCCTTTGGGCTCAAAAACGCCAGCGCAACATATGAGCGCATGATTCAGACATGTCTGGCAAACCAGATCGGCAAAACAGTGGATGCATACATAGATGACGTGGTCGTCAAAACCAAGCATGTCGAATCTCTAGTAGACGACTTGAGGCTCACATTCGATAACCTCCGAACATACGACATCAAGCTCAACCCGGAAAAATGCGTTTTCGGCGTACCAGCCGGAAAGCTCTTGGGCTTCATTGTATCCGGTAGAGGAATTAAAGCAAATCTAGCCAAGATCCGAGCTCTGTCACAACTGGACATCCCAAAGGACCTCAAACAAATACAAAAATTGACCGGATGTGTGGCGGCTCTAAGCTGCTTTATCTCCCGCTTGGGAGAAAAGGCATTACCCCTTTATCGCCTCCTCCGGCGCACCGAACACTTCGAGTGGACGGATGCCGCCACGGCCGGACTCGACGAAATAAAAGCCATATTGGCAACAAACCCAGTCCTGGCCGCGCCAAACATTGGCGAACCAATTATATTATACATTGCGGCAACTCATCAAGTCGTAAGTGCAGTGCTCGTCGTCGAATGAGAAACGGATGGACACAAATTCCCCCGGTTTTGTGTCCACTGTCCTTACTCCATGCAAGTCACGGTACCCGCATTATCAAAAGATAGTGTACATGGTATTTATGGCGTCCTGGAAGCTGCGACACTACTTTAAAGAGTGTTCGATAATGGTAGCCTCGGAAGTACCACTTAACGATATTATAAACAACCGCGATGCAACAGACCGGATTGCCAAATGGGCCATTGAACTCCTCTCGTTCGACATAACCTACAAGCCACGGCGAGCTATTAAGTCGCAAGTTTTGGCCGACTTCGTCGCCGAATGGACGGAAGCCGAACTCCCTAAAGAGTACGACACATATTCTAACTGGATCATGCACTTCGACGGCTCCAAAATGTTGGCTGGTCTGGGGGCTGGCGTCGTTTGACGTCCCCAACAGGAGATACAGTTCAATACGTACTCCAGATAATGTATACGGACTCCAACAACGCAGTCGAATATGAAGCCCTTCTACATGGTCTCTGGATGGCAGTATCCATGGGCATTCAATGCCTAGAGGTGCGTGGGGACTCGAACCTCGCGGTATCCCAAATAAATGGAGACTTTGATGCCAAGGATCTGAAAATGGCAGCTTATCGCAATGCCGTCCTAAAAATGTCAGCTCGGTTCGAGGGGCTCGAATTTCATCATATAGCCCGGGAAAACAATCAGGCAGCAGACGTCCTGGCATACATCGGCGCAAAACGCGATGCCGTCCCTCCCAACATCTTCTTGGAAAGGTTGTTCAAGCCATCCGTAGTATGGGAAGGGGAACCCAGAAATAACAAACCGGACCCAACCGCACTGCCCGACACCAAACATTCTGACATAATTGGAGGCTCTGCCAACAAAATATCACCTTCAGCCCACGTAATAATGGCAGTCATAGCCCCATGGACAGAACCATTCCTAGCCTACCTAACTAAGCAGGAACTTCCCGCGGACCAAAACGAGGCACGCTGCATAGTGCGGCGATCTAAAGCCTATAAAGTCCATGAGGGAGAGCTTTATAAGAAAAGCACCACCGGAGTCCTTCAAAGGTGTATCTCCGAAGAGGAAGGGTGGAATGTTCTGGCTGAAATTCATGCCGGACTCGGCGGTCACCACGCGGCAGCCCGACCCTTGTAAGCAAGGCCTTTCGTACAGGCTTCTATTGGCCGACGGCCCGGGCAGACGCTCAGGACTTAGTCCAACGATGCGTTGGTTGCCAGCTTTTTGCTAACCAAAGCCATATGCCACCCACCGCCCTCCAAACCATCCCCATCACCTGGCCCTTCGCGGTCTGGGAGCTTGACATGGTTGGACCCCTTAAAGGAGAAACCCACAAGCAAATATACTTACTGGTCATGGTGGATAAGTTCACCAAATGGATAGAAGCCAAGCCTGTTAAGACGGCCGAATCCAGACCGGTGATAGACTTCATATCCGAGGTCGTACACCGTTACGGCGTCCCCCACAACATCATCACTGATAACGGCACGAACTTTACGGCCGATGAGGTAAAACTCTGGTGCAAAAACATGGGCATCAAGCTTGATTATGCTTCAGTCTATCACCCACAAACTAACGGTCCGGTCGAGTGAGCAAATGGTCTTATCATGAGCGGCATCAAACCCAGATTAGTGCGGTCCCTCAAGGAATCTAACACACACTGGGTAGAGGAGCTCGACTTCGTACTCTGGGGGCTGCGGACTACACCGAATCACACTACCGGATACACACCATTCCTTATGGTATACGGCGCAGAGGCGGTTCTGCCCTGCGACGTCATTCATGACTCACCTTGAGTGCGCATGTACGAAGAAAGAGAAGCCGAGCTCGATCGGCAGGACAGTTTGGACGCCTTGGAGGAGGAGCGTGACGTGGCAAAAGCCCGTTCCGCATTCTATCAGCAGCAGGCTCGAAGATACCAAAGCAGAGAAGTACGGGCCAAAACTTACAATGTTGGCGAGTTAGTTCTACGCCTGCCGGATAAGAAAAAGGACAAACTCAAGCCCAAATGGGAAGGTCCCTTCATCATTGACCAAGTCCTGACTGGTGGAGCGTACCGTCTGCGGGATGCATCGAATAATCGACTCGAGCCGAACCCATGGAACGCAGCCCAACTCCAAAGATTCTACGCCTAACACCGGACTCTGTGTTCCTCTCCTTCCTCAGTCCATTTTTTATACACTATATGTCTTACATTTTTCTCCTTCTCCTTTTCTTTTCTCTCACAGCCTTTAGGGGCCCATTCGTGCCTTGTTTGCATGCAACTGGCGCGCTATCCGCGCTCATTATACCTGGGGGCTTCTTTAACAGAAGCTTATTCATACGGGCTTTATGCCTAACACATGTGTTATCCTTCCGCATGTATCCTTTATTCACCATTATATGCATCGATATGACTTAAGTTTTGGCCAAGCTTGGTTGCCTGGCTCTTGTATTTATGCCCTACGTTCCCGTTAATTCAGCTAGGGCATAAGGGGAGCACCTCTGCGATTGTTACTGCCGGGTCAGCCAGATGTGTACCTCAGACTGGGTGAAGCCGAAAGCTAGCGTTCTTAAGGGAATATTTGGTCGGTGCACTAAAGATGATTTTTTATTTACTTATGCGCCCCCAGATATTTTTCTGCGTCTCTTCTCGCAGTCCGGACATGCACTTTAGGGCATGCCTCCCAGGGAAAGGAACCCCTAACGGAACTATTCTCCCTGGAAGATGTTTCTTACTAACCATGTAATATAACATAACTAGTTGGGCACTTGTCTGTTCAAGCACTAATGACCCCTACGCCTGGTCTCCACGCATGCCCCGGTTCTTACATAACCGAGGGGGTATTCGGATACACTCCGGACGGTCAGGTCCCGAGGTGGAAGCGAAAAGGCCCGCCATGACAAACAATCTACAATCCGGCTAGAAGGCATTATACATGTCAATTACATAGTCAATTTGACTGGTTGAATTCCTCTTCAATACCATCCAATAGGCTATCTAGTCTATAGTCCTGTTGGGAATACTTTGCGGCCAATTCTACTTGGCCGTACACTAAGCTCACAGGGATCTCCTTCCCATCAGGCCCCACAGGTCCGACCTCGGCCATGTGGTTTGGGTCAGCCTTCGTGTACCGCGTCTTCACCCTGGCCCAGGCTTCCCTGGCGCCCTGACGGCAGGCCGATCTCTTCCATAATCGGAAGCGCCGCCGTGCTCCCTTTAGCTTCTCTGCAAGCTCTCCAAGGCCTTCGGGCATGGAGACGGATGGCCACAAGGCCTGGGCGACGCCTTGCATCACCTGCCGAACTTGTTCGTGCAGTTGCGAGAGCTCGGGAAGAAGGTCACCCGTAGAATCGGGCATTTCCTCTGTAGGACGACCTGTTAGCATACCTACAGACATAACTCTGTTAGCCAACTTCCTTGCCGAACTCTTCTTCAAAGTTCGTTCAAGCACTTACTAAATATGCCGCGTCGAAGCCGTCGATTCTCCTTAACGGAGTCCGACAGTTGGGCACGAACATCCTTTAGTTCCACGCCCAGCTTGGTGTTGGCATCTAGGAGATCATTCTTCTCCTGCCTCACCCTCGTAAGCATGCTCTCACCGGCCTTCAGTTGGCGTAGGAGCTGTTGCTTATCCGAATTTACTCCAGCGTCATCTGCAATTCTATCATCAGATCTGCATATACGCCGCACTCTATATGATACTTATCATTCGAAGGATATATTACCAGAGGGGGTCTCTTTGGGCTCCCCTGCTGCAGCCAGTATGACCTGAAGTTGGGCTTTGCACTCTTCCAGCTCCTAGGACAGTTGGGTATTCTTTTATGTAAGAACCTGCATAACAAATGATTCTTAAATCAGTTATTCTAACTGTTTCAAGTCTTAGGGGCTACTGATATATATAACCACCAAAATTTCTCACCCGTATGTCTTTTACATACTGCTCCGTGGCTCTGGCTAGACCATTTTGAGCGGCACAGAGGTACGCATCTCCCGAGTTGAAGGCATCCAATGCCTCTTGGGAGAAACAAGCGTCACGAAGAACAGTCCGGCGATGCCTGTGGTTCATGGCACTTTCCACCTCGGAATTGGTGGCGGACAGTTTATCCGCATCCTCCGTCGGAGGAGCGCCCGACGCACGCCTCGTATTCGTTCCCGCCTCCGAATCCGGCCTTGGAGCCTGGCTGGTGGAGGTGCGATTAGTAGCCTCTCCGGGTATAGTCCGGCGAGCGCTCTTTTTCCTAAAAAGAAGGCATGGGCGTTAATATGCCTCTGAGAATAATGTCTTGGAACAAAGACGGCACGCTGTACCGCTGCGCCGGTGTCTCAATCCGGACTGCGAGTCTTTTTAGCCTGCCTGGCCTCGCGGCCCCTTGTTGGCTAGTCGCTGCAGGCTCGGCCTTCCGCCTCGAGGACCTCCCTGCAAAACACGGTTGTTATACGGTAATCAAAAACACGCAAGGACGGATCCTTTTTCAAAGTGCTGGGACTTCGGTCTCAGTTACCTGTGAGGCTGGAAGTAGCCCAGGGTAATCGGCCGTAATGGCCACCAGAGCGTTGTCATTGCTCAATTGGTAAAATACCCCATTGATCAGCTCCACAGATATGTCTGGATCCTCCTGGGAGGCCGGGTCAAGGGACCGTTCCGGGTCCTCGGGTTGGGGAGGGGGGTTGTTTATCTCCCTTACAGCCTGGCGCAGCTGCTGCGTTGAAATCGCTAGACTGAATACTTAACTATGGGAATATGAAAAGGATGGGCGAGAAAAAGTTTCTGCTTACCCAGCTCGGAGGATTGTACATAGAAAATCCGCCCTGCGGGTTGACGCAGAGGAATTCCTCCTCTTCTCCCTTGTACAAAGTGGATAAGATCTTCATTAGATCAGCAACCGATCCCGGCCCTTTACGGCCATTGCGGGTGGCGTCATCCTCCCCGTTGAAATCCCACATGGGGTGGCCTCTATACTGAAGCAGCTACACCCCCCGCATAATACATGTGGCCATGACCTCGATCATGATCAATCCGGATCGAGCTAACAAACTTATCCGGCTCATCAGGTAAAGAACGTCCCTGTCATCTTCATCCAGGGAGCTCCATGGACGCCAGCTCCGTCGCTTCTTCAAAGGAGCGTTGTCGAACTCAGGAAGGCCGATTCGAATAGGATCCGGGAGAGGGACGTCTTCTATATAAAACCATTCTGAAGGCCAGTCTTCAGACGTCTTCTTTGGGGTTCCGGATAGATATCCGGTCCCGGCGATACGCCACACTTCGGCTCCGCCCACCTGATATGTTGACCCCTTCTGAGAACGGGGCACAGGGCAGAACAACTTTTTCCACAACACGAAATGAGCCTCACAGCCCAAAAACAGCTCGCAAAGGGCTACGAATCCCGCGATATGCAATATGGAGGCAGGCGTAAGGTTGTGCAACTGGAGGCCGTAGAACTCTAGGAGCCCCCTGAGAAACGGACGAATTGGAAATCCGAGCCCTCTTACCAAATGAGGGACAAGGCATACCCGCTCTCCCTTGGAGGGATTGGGAAAGCTCTCCGCTTGCTCTCCGCCATTATAGGTGGCGAGCCCAGCTCGAACCGGGACCATGTATGCTGGGGGGAGAAATCCTTTGGTCTGAAGCACCACCAATTTGCTGTGCGGGACGGAACATCTCTTCCAATCTCCAGGCCTGGGGCTAGGGGAGCGAGAGGAGGAGCGTCGACCGGCCATGATGGAATGGATCTCTGTCGGATGCGCTCCGATGAAGGCTCGCCAAGGGAGGATGGTGTGACTTGGATATGAATCCTCGTCCTTTTAATAGGCAGCTCATTCACACAGCTAGGGGGTAAATGTAAAAAACCCCTGGCTTTTCACATTCGCTCGACACGTGGAAAGTGGCCATTATTGGGCATACAAGCCAAGGAGCACAACATTCACAAGAAGCCGGATACTATTTCAAACAGGTAGACGGATTTTTGGAGAGGAACCCGCCTTGCAATGCCGAAGACAATCTGCGTGCCAGACTCATCGTCATTGAAGCCTGGTTCGGGGGCTACTGAGGGAGTCCTAGATTAGGGGGTGTCCGGATAGCCAGACTATAACCTTTGGCCGGACTGTTGGACTATGAAGATACAAGATTGAAGACTTCGTCCCGTGTCCGGATGGGACTTTCCTTGGCGTGGAAGGCAAGCTTGGCAATATGGATATGTAGATCTCCTCCCATTGTAACCGACTTTGTGTAACCCTAGCCCTCTCCGGTGTCTATATAATCCGGAGGGTTTTAGTCCATAGGACGAACATACAATCATACCATAGGCTAGCTTCTAGGGTTTAGCCTCTCTGATCTCGTGGTAGATCTAGTCTTGTACTACCCATATCATCAATATTAATCAAGCAGGACGTAGGGTTTTACCTCCATCAAGAGGGCTCGAACCTGGGTAAAACATCGTGTCCCCTGCCTCCTGTTACCATCTGGCCTAGATGCACAGTTCGGGACCCCCTACTCGAGATCCGCCGGTTTTGACACCGACACCAAGCAAAACACATATCATGTGGCGAATAAAAATATAGCTCCAAGTAAAGTTACTGATGAACGAAGACGAATGAGGGGATGCCTTCCAGGGCATACCCAAGCTTAGGCTCTTGGTTGTCCTTAAATATTACCTTGGGGTGCCTTGGGCACCCCCAATCTTAGGCTCTTGCCACTCCTTATTCCATAGTCCATCGATTCCTTACCCAAAACTTGAAAACTTCACAACACAAAACTTAACAGAAAACTCGTAAGCTCCGTTAGTATAAGAAAACAAAAGACCACTTCAAGGTACTGTAATGAACTCATTCTTTATTTATATTGGTGTTAAAACTACTGTATTCCAACTTCTCTATGGTTTATAAACTATTTTACTAGCCATAGATTCATCAAAATAAGCAAACAACACATCGAAAACAGAATCTGTCAAAAACAGAATAGTCTGTAGTAATCTGGATCAAACGTATACTTATGTAACTCATAAAATTCTAAAATAAATTTCTGGACCTGAGTAATTTATCTATTAATCATCTGCAAAAAGAATTAACTAAATAGAACTCTCCAAATAAAAATGGAAGCAATTCTCGTGGGCACTAAAGTTTCTGTTTTTGACAGCATGATCAACAAGACTTTCCCCAAGTCTTCCCAAAGGTCTACTTGGCACAAACACTAATTAAACACATAAAACCACATCTAAACAGAGGATAGATGAATTATTTATTACTAAACAGGAACAAAAATAAAATTGGGTTGCCTCCCAACAAGCGCTATCGTTTAACGCCCCTAGCTAGGCATGATGATTTCAATGATGCTCACATAAAGGATAAGAATTGAAACATAAAGAGAGCATGATGAAGAATATGACTAGCACATTTAAGTCTACCCCTCTTCCTATGCATAGGGATTTTGTGAGCAAACAATTTATGGGAACAATAATCAACTAGCATAGGAGAGCAAAACAAGCATAACTTCAAAATTTTAAGCACGTAGAGAGGAAACTTGGTATTATTGCAATTTCTACAAGCATATGTTCCTCCCTCATAATAATTTTCAGTAGCATTATGAATGAATTCGACAATATAACCAGCACCTAAAGCATTCTTTTCATGATCTACAAGCATAGAAATTTTACTACTCTCCACACAAGCAAAATTCTTCTCATGAATAATAGTGGGAGCAAACTCAACAAAATAACTATCATGTGATTTGAAATTAAGATCAAGATGACAAGTTTCATGGTTATTATTATTCTTTAAAGCATACGTGTCATCACAATAATCATCATAAATAGGAGGCATGCTTTCATCATAATAAATTTGCTCATCAAAACTTGGGGGACAAAAAATATCATCTTCATCAAACATAGCTTCCCCAAGCTTGTGGCTTTGCATATCATTAGCATCATAGATATTCAAGGAATTGATACTAAGAACATTGCAATCATGCCCATCATTCAAATATTTAGTGCCAAACATTTTATAGACTAGACGATGCCCCGCACGTTGTTGTGGGAATATTTTGCAATATATTTCTAAGATATTAATAATTTTATGGAAATAAGAATATTTGGAGAAATAATATGTGAGCTAAAACTAAAAATACATATTGTTATTTGTGTTTGATTATTGTATTTTTGTAAAATATTTATTAAATATATCATGCATGTTTGCATGTTGAAGTGAATCTTTTCCTATGACTCATTGAATGTTGAAGTGGGTCTTTTCTAATGCATGTTGCTTGATGAGGTGTCATGCTTGCATGCTGAGAGAAATAGGTTAATGGGGGCTAGCTATATAGATATAGAATATTTCTTCTTCTAGCACTTGAGCACAATTATCCTTTCCATGATACTCACAAAAGATATTAAAAAGGTGAAGCGTATGAGACAAACTAAATTCCATTTTTTTATAGTTTTCTTTTATAAACTAAACTAGTGATAAAACAAGAAACTAAAAGACTTTATTGCAAGATCTAAAGATATACCTTCAAGCACTCACCTCCCCGGCAACGGCGCCAGAAAAGAGCTTGATGTCTACTACACAACCTTCTTCTTGTAGACGTTGTCGGGCCTCCAAGTGCAGAGGTTTGTAGGACAGTAGCAAAATTTCCTCAAGTGGATGACCTAAGGTTTATCAATCCGTAGGAGGCGTAGGACGAAGATGGTCTCTCTCAAGCAACCTTGCAACCAAATAACAAAGAGTCTCTTGTGTCCCCAACACACCCAATACAATGGTAAATTGTATAGGCGCACTAGTTCGGCGAAGAGATGGTGATACAAGTGGTATATGGATAGTAGATAAAGGTATTTGTAATCTGAAATTATAAAAACAGCAAGGTAACTAATGATAAAAGTGAGCGTAAACAATATTGCAATGATAGGAAATAAGGTCTAGGGTTCATACTTTCACTAGTGCAAGTTCCCTCAACAATACTAACATAATTGGATCACATAACTATCCCTCAACATGCAACAAAGAGTCACTCCAAAGTCACTAATAGCGAAGAACGAACGAAGAGATTATGGTAGGGTACGAAACCACCTCAAAGTTATTCTTTCCAATCAATCCGTTGGGCTATTCCTATAAGTGTCACAAACAGCCCTAGAGTTCGTACTAGGATAACACCTTAAGACACAAATCAACTAAAACCCTAATGTCACCTAGATACTCCAATGTCACCTCAAGTATCCGTGGGTATGATTATACGATATGCATCACACAATCTCAGATTCATCTATTCAACCAACACATAGAACCTCAAAGAGTGCCCCAAAGTTCTACCGGAGAATCACGACGAAAACGTGTGCCAACCCCTATGCATAGGTTCATGGGCGGAACCCGCAAGTTGATCACCAAAACATACATCAAGTGAATCACGTGATATCCCATTGTCACCACAGATATCCACAGCAAGACATACATCAAGTGTTCTCAAAAATTTAAAGACTCAATCCGATAAGATAACTTCAAAGGGGAAACTCAATTCATTACAAGAGAGTAGAGGGGGGAAGAAACATCATAGGATCCAAATATAATAGCAAAGCTCGCGATACATCAAGATCGTACCATCTCAAGAACACGAGAGAGAGATCAAACACATAGCTACTGGTACATACCCTCAGCCCCGAGGGAGAAATACTCCCTCCTTGTCATGGAGAGCACCGGGATGATGTAGATGGCCACCGGAGAAGGATTGCCCCCTCCGGCAGGGTGCCGAAACGGGTCTAGATTGGTTTTTGGTGGCTACTGAGGCTTCAGGCAGCGGAACTCCCGATCTAATCTCCGTTTTGGAAGTTTTAGAATACGTGGGTATATATGGGTGAAAGGAGTACGTTGGTGGACCGAAGGGGGGGGGCACGAGGCAGGGGGGCGCGCCCCTAACCTCATGAGCTCCTCCTTCATCTTCTAACGTAGGGTCCAAGTCTATCCGGTAGGTTTCCTTCCAAAAATAACTTCTCCAGTTGATTTCGTTCCGTTTCGACTCCGTTTAATATTCCTTTTCTTCGAAACACTGAAATAGGCATAAAACAGCAAATCTGGTCTGGGCCTCCGGTTAATAGGTTAGTCCCAAAAATAATATAAAAGTAGAAAATAAAGCCCAATATTGCCCAAAACAGTAGATAATATAGCATGGAGCAATAAAAAATTATAGATACGTTGGAGACGTATCAACATATCTCTTTGATCCTCCGATCGCTCCCTTCGGAAGACAACCCGAGTCTCACGGGCTACTGCATATACAACAGGTGCATTCTGTCAATGAAATTCAATTGACAAAGCTACATAACAAACCTCAAAACCTCTTAGAAGGCTCGTGAAGGCCTCGTTCAGTCCACTCGTCGCGGATAGAACCCTTTCGACCACCGTAACCATCAAGGAACGGTGCTCTTCTGAAATAGACACTCGTCGTAGCATGTCCGTCAGCATTTCTGGCGCTCTTGGGTCTTCGGAAACCATCGCCGGAGTACGGCATTCTAGTGAAGGAACCCGCTCGCTTGCCTCCAGAACCGTCTCCGGCTGTAAACCAGATGGTTCGGGGACGCCGGTCTCGATCTCGGAACCTCGGGTGACAGAGGCACCACCTTTGGGTGCCCTTCGAGACGATACCTCGGTATCATCTTCTCTGTTGGGCGACGGGGCCAGAGGAGGCGTGTCGCTCTCCATCATCTCTGGAAGAAGATCTCCCGAGGAGGAGGACGATTGAGAAGCACCAGGCGTTAACCTACATGGACGAACATATATCGGAGGATTAATTCACTAAAAAAAGAATGAGGTGCGCTTAAAGTACCCCAGCCTCACTTACGGTCTGCCTCGAGGTTCTTCCTCATCATCAAACTCTACGGCAGCCTCGCTCGCCTGGCCCAAGCTGCTCGACGACGACGTCTTGCCTCTCTTGGAAGGCTTCCCCTCCTGATCTTCGGAGGCGACCCTCTTCTTGCCCTGGAAGACTCCCTCCGCACTCTTGCCCTTGGGCAGAAGGACTTCGGTTTCCCCGGACGCAGCCACCTGGTACGGTGTTGGAATCAGCATTCTCGTCAGCAGGTCGGTCGCAGGGCCTTCGGGAAGAGGTGCCAGACACCAGATTAGCACCGCCTTCTTTATCCAGTCCTGAGCAGGGACGGGTTGTTCAATATCTCGTTAAAAGATGCTTGAATGAAAGGTGCTCAAGTACTTACCGAAGTAGCCGGATGATTGCAGTCAAGGCCAACATCTTCGGTAGTGTCCAGCCATTGCCCTCGTTCCCCAAAATACAATTTCCACATTCCTTCGTGCGTAGTGCCGAAGAAGTGCTGTAGGGTCCGCCGCCCTTCTGGGTTAAACTCCCACATACGAAGAGGCCGCTGCTGACACGGTAGGATCCGGTGGACTAGCATTATTTGAACGGCGCTCACAAGATCGATGCCCTTCTCGGTAAGGCATCAGATGCGGCTTTGTAGAGTCTGCACTTCGTTGATGGATCCCCAGTCCAATCCCTTATTGACCCATGAAGCAAGCTGAATTGGAGGACCGCGGCTCGTTGATATAAAACCACCCCTGCTGCCAGGTCGGGAGATTTGGCGAAAGATCTTTCGGGCCAATCCACGCCGACCAGCTTGCCTATTATGACGCTGCCGCACTCTGCCTGCTCCTCCTCTGTCACCTGCGACCTCACACCAAAGGTCTTGAGACACAAACCAAAGTGCGAAGGAGTCCGGAGTCAGGCCTCACACGTGACGATAAATGTCGAGATGAGTAGAATAGAGTCCGGGGCCAGATCATGAAAATCCAGTCCATAGTAGAACATGAGCCCCCAGACAAAGGGGTTAAGCGCGAACCCTAGCCCATGAAGGAAGTGGGATACAAATACTACCCTCTCACCAGATCTGGGGGTCGGTATGACTTGTCCTTGTGCCGGGAGCCGATGAAAGATTTCCGAGGTCAGATACCTCGCTGTGCGGAGCTTCGCAATATCCTCCTCTGTGACAGAAGAAGCCACCCACTGGCCCTGATGGTTGGATCCGTACATGACTGGGGCTGGTGGTGATTGGAACCCAAAGGTTGGAACTTGGGGTGGCTGGGGTTGAGGAAGAAGCAAGCGCAAAGGAAGAAAACGAGATTGGGTCTCTATATAAAGGCCCCAAGTATTGGGCGTCTCCCCCAGGGTCTCTAAGCTTACCTATTACCAAGGAGTTGTACCCAGCGGACGGTTGGGTTACCCACGCCTATGTTAATGAAAATCTCATAAATAAAGGAACACGATCTCTGCCTTGACAAGGCGTGCCAGTAAAACTGCACCCGAGACGTGGGGTGGCTCACTAGCCATCGGTTGGAAATAGCAACCGGGCAGGCATGATATGATGTCGTGAACAGTTATCAACAGGTTGGGCTCGTGGGGTATTATATTCTCTGCCATTATATACACAGGTCCGGATATACTTACTTCGTCCGAAGACTATTCTAGAGTTCAGAAGGAGGGAACCCGCCTTGCAATGCCAAAGACGAATCTGCGCGCCGGACTCCTCGTCATTGAAGCCAGGTTCAGGGCTACTGAGGGAGTTCTGGACTAAGGGGTCCTCGGGCGTCCGGCCTGTTATCTATGGGTCGGACTGATGGGCTGTGAAGACATAAAGGCCGAAGATTGCACCGTGTCCGGATTGGACTCTACTTGGCGTGGAAAGCAAGCTTGGCGACCGAAGATTCCTTTTTATGTAACCGACTCCATGTAAACCCTAAATCCCCTCGGTGTCTATATAAACCGAAGGGGATAGTCCGAAAAGGACACCATACATACTCATTACCATACCCCCATAGGTTAGACTTCTAGGGTTTAGCCATTATGATCTCGTGATAGATCCACTCTTGTAACACTCATATTCATCAATATCAATCAAGCAGGACGTAGGGTTTTACCTTCATAGAGGGCCCGAACCTGGGTAAACATTGTGTCCCCCGTCTCCTGTTACCATCGATCCTGGATGCACAGTTCGGGACCCCCTACCCGAGATCCGCCGGTTTTGACACTGACAACGCCCACACGTGTGGCACGAAGCAACATGGCCCAAACGCCTCCAATACCATTCATTTTGCCACATCAAAACAGATGACATTAGTGGGAATCTTTTTGGTTTTTGGCTTAAAAATGTTTTATCTCCTAATTAAAAATCCAATTAAAATCCATTTTCACCATTAATCGTCTCGACGAGATCTTCAAAACTAGATCCCATTGATATGTTTCAACGATTTTTTTGGCCAAAACTTGTCATGATGTTTACACTGTAGTTGCTATATTGTTACACTAAAGTTGCCATGTGGCAATTTTAGCTTATAGAGCATGTCGATTTTAGTATTTGAACCATGGCAATTTCAGTACTTTGACCACGAAAATTATTTTTTATATGAACCATGGCAATTTTAAGTACATGTATCTTGGAAATTTTAGTTTATGGTTCATGACAAGTCTAGTTTCTTAATTCCCGGTTTTATAATATGTCAAAATTTATTTTTAAATGTAGAAGAAAATAGCTGAAACATATCATGGCAACTTCAGTGTAAACGCCATGGCAATTCATGTGCAATAGACATGGCAACTTCTAAGTCGTCAAAACATATTGATATGAGATCTAGTTTCGAAGATCTCGTCGCGATGGATTTAATGGTGAAAACGAATTTTCAATCGGATTTTTCATTAAAGAGATAAAACTGTTTAAAAACTAGAAATTCAAAAAGATTTCCACATGCATACATGCGGTGATGTGGCATAGTCTGTATGTTATAGGACGTGTGGGAGGATGTCGCTTCCAACACACGTATGGGCGTTATCAACGTCCAAAAAAATGCTGCTAAGTTGTGAGCTATTGACACAGTAGTGGAGACACCACGTGATAACGATGTTCATGTATACTACTGAATGGTAACACTTATTATTTCCCCTCTTATGTTTGCTGATCAAGTGATCATGCCCGACGCTTCGTGATGGTGTTATCTTTGCAAATGTGTGCGGTTTCTCGTATGTGATAATGAAGACGGACAGCTTGGAGATTGTTAATCTCTGGAAAATTCGCCATAACAGTTTTTTTGTGATGGCACTAGTACTTCTAGAAATTGAAGAGCTAGCTATCTCTTTTCTTATTTTGATATTTAACATGTAAACGGAGCAGTCAATGTACCGGTCCATCTTTATGCAAAACATACTTGCACGCTGATGGTGATCAAGAGTTGGACTGACTCTAGACCTTTCTTCCTGCTCACCAGCCTATTGATGATGTCAGGAGTTCTTTTGTTGAATAAAAGCTCTTAGGTTTAAAAAAAATGATCATGCCTGACATTAATAATACAATATTTTATAGAAATGTTCTGCAAGTGGTCCTTATTTATATAGCATCTGCCATCATGAAACCACTAGTTCTGCTCTGCGGTTGCCGGTGTCAACGCCAACGCCGCTCCTCTGAACTTGCTCTCGCTGATCTCATCGATCCTTCTCGCCATCTCCGGCGTCAGGTGGTTCTTCCAGTCGCCAACGACGCCGCGCCGGAAGAATATGTTGTTCGCCACTGACGTCTCGGTCATGGCGGTCTTCCCGGACCGGTTCACCTCTAGTCCCGCCAGGCTCTCCATGGCGCATGCCTCCACGATCTCCCTGTCTACCCTGGCCTCCCGCTCCTCTGCCGTGAACGGGCAGCCGACAAACGCAGCGAGGCGCCTCAGCTGACCGACCGTGTCGGCGGCGAGCTCCTCGTAGGTCAGGAAGAGCACCTGCTCCGGCCTCTCCACGTGCCAGCGCCAGTAGCCCAGCACGTGCTCCCAGAAAGGCCCGAACAGCGAGACGCCGTCGCAGAACTGCTGGAACGCCTCGCCGAGGTCCCACGGCGACGGCGTGAACCGGTTCCAGAAGTGCCAGAGCGACACGAAGCAGTCCTTGGGGTCCCGGCATAGGTACACCACCTTGCAGCCGGAGGCGGTGACGGACTCCGGCAGCGACCGGGACGGGATGTGCGTCATCAGGACCCGCGGCGCAGGGAGGGAGCTCAGGTCGGGGATCCGGCCGTTGCTGAAGACCTGGACCTCCAGGAAAGGGATGAGCTGGTGGGGGCTGTGGGCTGCGAGCGGCGCGAGTGCTGGCCCGTCCGCGGTGCGGCGGAGGGTCGCGAACAGGAGCGCCTTGAGCCAGGTGGTGCCGGACTTGGGAAAGGTGGCGAGGAAGACGTCGGTGTCGCGCGCCTTGAGGTGCCGCTTGATGACCATGGCGTTCACGACGGCCGGCGTGAACGCGTACCAGCCGTCCGGGTGGTGGGTGTACGGGCGGCCGATGCCGCTGGGCGCCGTCGGGTAGGTGGACACGACCTGTAGGAGCTGATCGTAGATTTCTTCGTGGGACACCGCCTCGTCGTCGGCTTTGGGCGCCGAGGACGAGTATTGTGGAGAGGACGCCATGAAATTTGTTGGATATCTCGTGATTCGTGAAGGCCCGTTTGTACAGCGCTCTACTTTCTGCAACGAGAATGCCCAGATCTTTTCTGCTTATAAAGATCGTGTCCCTCTCTGGCCCTCTCAACCTTTTCTTTTATCAAATTGGCCCTCTCAACTTTGATAGGTGGGACTCCTACCGTGTTGGCATGCCTCATCATCCAACCACCTCCTTCTACCATTTTCCACCATTATTCCCATTCGTGCCAACTATCAAAGCTAATCTAAGGCAGTATACAAGATTTTTGAGTATACAATAATCTCAGGTTTCGCGACTTAGCATAAATACCTTGCTGGTAAGTTGGGGTGCAAGGCGGTGTCCAGCAAAAACCGGCCAAGGTGCTAAACTAGCACAGTATAATCCAGTTACAACTGAGTTTCTTTTATGCTGTATACGTAGCTGGACGGGTTCGGACGCCACTCTACACCCCTACTGCCAAGAGACCTCTTCTAAAAACAATAAATATGATGCCAGATTCCACTGGTAAAGCAGTCTACAAGATTTTTGAGTATACTACTAGCACATATGCCCGTGCGTTGCAACGGGAAGCAAAATCGATGTGGCCATCAAAATGCCCATCAACGCTAACAACATCTTCGGAGGCAGGGCGACGCATGCCGAGGTGTAGAAGAAATTAATATCATGCTTTAATCGCCATTAACATTGGTGGATGCATGTCATGACCATCGAATAAGTAGGAATGTTGGATGGTCAGTTTTCTTTTAATTCTTGCATGCAATAATTTAATGCATGTCATAATCTAATAAGATGAGAGAAAGATATAAAAATAGGACTTACAAACAAAATAATAATGAGATTGGCTCAACAAATCGGAATGGGGGAGATTGGCTCAACAAAATGATAATGTATCCATCAAAACGTTCATCGGCGCGGCATCACAACATCCTCGGAGGTAGGGAGGCGCATGCCGAGTTGTATAAGAAATGCATATCATGTTTTAATCTCCATTAATTGCAGTGAATGCATGTCATGACCACCGAATGAGTAGAAATGTAGCATGGTCAGGTTTTTTTTATCCTTGCATGCTGAACTTTAATCCATCTCATAATCTAAGAAGATGAGGGAAAGAAAAAAAAATTAAGACTACAAACAAAAAAAACGTAATGAGATAAGCTCAACAAACCGGAATGAAGGGAGAGTATGTGTTATGCCACACTTATGTTATACTCCTTGGGAATGCATTTTGAATCGCCGGGCAGGTTGTGGTCTTCTTTCAGTTTCCAGATGTGCCCACAATTCAATTTCACTGCCTAAATCCACTTCGTAAATTTTGAGTCCATTGTTAGGTTTTAAATTCAAGCACATTTTTATTAAATTGAACTTGTTTGAACTTTTATGTTTTAAGAAATACCCAAAGCACTTAATTTAAGTTCTCTTATTTCTATGATCCGAGAGAAATAATTATTTTTTCTTATCTTTTCTGTTTAATTTTGTAGTGGTCTTCTGTTTAATTGAAAAGGGACAAAAGGAAAAAGGAGAGGTCCATCAGCCAGCACACATCGGCCGAGCAGGTTGTGGTCTTCTTTCAGTTTTCAGATGTGCCCACAATTCAATTTCACTGCCTAAATCCACTTCGTAAATTTTGAGTCCATTATTAGGTTTTAAATTCAAGCACATTTTTATTAAATTGAACTTGTTTGAACTTTTATGTTTTAAGAAATACCCAAAGCACTTAATTTAAGTTCTCTTATTTCTATGATCCGAGAGAAATAATTATCTTTTCTTCTGTTTAATTGAAAAAGGACGAAGGAGAGGTCCATCAGCCAGCACACATCGGCCGAGCTAACTCCAGGTCGGCCCATCCACCCCTACGTTGTTAACCCTAAAGCAGCCAGCGCCGTCATCGATCTTCGGTGCTCTTCTTGTCGTCTCTCCCTCCTCGTGTCTCTGTCCAGCGCTGTCACGCCACAAGCACACACCAATTTGGTGACATTTTTTCTCTTTAATTCCTCTATTTGTTGATTCTCTAGTCAACTAGCTGATTTTCAAGCAACTCGCGATTGTATATAAATTGGTGTAATTTGATGAGAAAAGGCGAGGTGGGACTATTTTAATTTGGCACAAGCATAACCGTGCTCAATTTTTTTTTTGAGAAACTCATAACCGTGCTCAATTGGTTGTAGCCTTTTGGCTGCTCGGCCCATGGGTCCACCCAATTGCAGAAAAAAGATGTGTGGACCCAGGACCACCCAGGTGCATATCTAGGCCCAATAAGGACGAAACTTAGCACGCGTAGAACCAGAGATAAACGGGTCGACGTACGGACGAAACGAACGAAAATTAAAAAAAAAATGATGACATATGGACTAAACGGACGAAATTTATAAAGGCAAGAAACGATAGCCCTTTTTTTTTGAGGGAAAGCCATCATGGCGGTTTATATTTCATGTGAAAATAAGGATACATCGTTTAATAGGACGTCCACTAGAAAACCCAGAGGCTCGACTTCCAAACAATAGTTCGAGAGGACTCCGAATTCCTAGCCAACACATCGGCCGCCATATTGGCTTCTCTAGGACAGTGATTAAAAACAATAAAACTAAAATTACGAGCTAAGAAAGTACATTCTTCATAGATTGCCGCCGCATGTCCGAGGAAGTTCCCGGCGTTCTGCATAACATCAATCACCTCCATGCAGTCCGCTTCGACATAAAGTTTGTTGCAACCCATATCATTAGCAAGTAACAACCCATTTCTCAGAGCCCTTACTTCTGCCGTCGCCGCATCCTCTACAAAGGGAATGTCCCCGCACGAAGCAGCTATAAAATTTCCCATGTCATCTCGCAGGATAGCTCCTGTACTCCCAGAGCTGCTGTCCATCTCAAATCCCGCGTTGACGTTCAATTTTATAATTCCCTCAGGTGGCCTCTCCCAGCCGTGCCTCCTGATCTTTGTGTTCTTATTTCTAGCTCTCGTGAAATTTTTAGCTAGAGCCGCAATAGCCTGCGCCGATCTGGACGGGTCCTATAGAAACTCCTCGTGGGTGTAGCGGCGACGCTCCCACCACACATACCATACAGTGGTTGCCACCAGTGCATTGCGTTGGACTCCCGCCACCGTTGCCTGTAGGCTGCTCTTGGACAGAAACATGTCAGCTAGTACTGATCCTCCCTCACGTTGTGCAGTACATACCTCAGCCACCAATTGTCCTAGACCTAGTATGCGCCACACATCTTGTACTCGTGGGCATAAGAATAGGACATGTTTAATACTCTCACAATCGATACTACACATAGGACATTGCAAACTCGTGATCATATGTCTATTTGCTAGAACCCCCAGACAAGAGATGGCTCCAAGTAAGGCTCTCCACACATGAATCTTTATCTTGGCTGGTACACTTAATTTCCAAATGGTACTCCAAATAGGACTAGTACTTAAGGATTGAACAGAGTTTGTCATTCTCAACTTTCGTCCATGTTGGTGTTCCCACTCTTCATGATAAGCTGACCGTACAGAAAAAATACCGTTCTTATTGCAGTGCCAAGAGACAAAATCATTCATCATACCTATAGCCAGAGGTATATTCAGAATACGATGTACGTCGACTGGCCAAAATAATTCATTAAGCAACTGCTCATCCCAAACTCTATTCTCTTCGTCTATCAACTCAGAGACACGTGTGATAACAATATTATCCCTCGGGGTCATTACTCCCCGTGTAGGGCTGGTTGGGATCCATGGATCCTCCCATACAGGGCCGTACCTAGGACAACGGAGGCCCAGTGCGATTAAAAATTTAGGCCCCAGGTGTTAAAAAAAACCTAATATGTAGCACTCCCTCTGTCCAGAATTACTCGTCACAAAAATGGATTAGAATGGTGTATCTAATAAGTAAAATACGTCTAGATACATCTATTTTTCCGACAAGTAATTTCGACGAAAGGTGTATATGATTAATCATATCACCAATACAATTTCCATGCGTAATTACACCAGCCGCATTTACAAGTTCAAGAAAGAACATAACAAATAGGATTTACTACAAGGCTTTACTTAGAAACTAGAACAGGTAGATAAAAGTACTGCCACAACCTTTGGATTGAGCAGAGTTGTAGTTAATTTTGCTGAAATTTTATTGAGGCTTGTGAAAGTGGTTCTATTTGACCGAAGTACCGATTGAGGAAGATACAGGGAGAAACGTAGGTGGTGCCTCGGAGAAATTGATGGATTGACGGGTGGATAGAGAGACGTATACGAGGTGGCTAGGCGTGAGATATTTGCAGGAGATTTTTATTCTAATAATATCTAACTAATAATGATGCACTTAATACTCTGATTAGCCAACAATTTGGGGCCCTCCGGTTTTGGGGGCCCTGTTCGATCGCTCCGGTTGCACCGGCGGATATACGGCCCTGCTCCCATATGTTTATTTGATAGCCACCTCCTACTCTTCATATATGCCCTTTCTTGAAAGTTTATATCCCACTTCATAGGCTCTGCCATGTATAAGAACTACCCTTCTTAAGACTACAATTCAGAAGGTCGCTCTCAGGAAAATATTTAGCCTTCAAACACTCTCGCACAAAGTGATTCTGGTTCAGACAACAACCTCCAATACTGCTTAGCCAAAAGTGCCATATTAAAACAGTGCAAGTCTCTGAATCCCATGCCTCCTCTCTCTTTTGGAACACACATCTTTCACCATGCAAACCAATGCATATGTTTTTTTATATCATCATCGTCCCACCAATATTTAGACATGGCCCTTTTATTAGTAGATATAGATAAATGTCATCGTGTTCTCGGCGGTGGTTTCGTGAGGCAGCACGAATACCTTGCTGGTAAGTAGGGGCGGAACGCCAACGTGCTAATCCAGCTAGGTGAGTTTCTCCTTTTTGTATGCCACAAGCTAGACAGGTTGTTGTGATAAATTTGACCTATTGCATCCACCTCAATTATTATGCTGTGAGATTCCAGCATACGTGTACACCAATCATGTTACACCAATCATTGTATTCCTTCTTTTTTTTGGAAAGTTAATCATATTCCTTTTTACATTTTAATTGCATACTCCCTCCGTCCGAAAAAATTTATTCATCAAATAGATGTATCTCTATTTGAGGAACAAATTTTTTCGGACAGAGGGAGTACTTCCTATTTTTTTCTTGAAGTTTACAGAAAGGCAGACGTGTGTACACATCCTCACTATGTAGAAATGTCATAAATATCATTTGTTATGCCCTGGCTACTATAAATACTTTATCCTCCACTTGTATTATCGTATGACTGCTTTCAAGATTGACAATGGAAAACGGTTGGTGGACTGTAGATTCAAAAATGCTAGACATATGGGGTCTTACAGGCAATTACGGGCTCCTTCTAAACTAACTAAACATGCCTCCCCCCTCTTCCCCC
>NC_041384.1:637439479-637451326 GCF_002162155.2 Triticum dicoccoides | reverse complement strand
CTAACCTCCAATTAAAAACTGCCTAATCACCTTGTAACACTTTCCAGCCTGTAATCCTTTGTTGATGTAGCAAAGCTCCTGTAGATTTGGTCTCTCATGAATAGTTTTGACAGTGTCCACATGTAAGTCAAATCACCACTATGTAATTGCGATGTCACCTATTTTAAAGACGGGAACATTATGGTTCTTCATACAATTTGTTAATTCCATAATATATATCTAAATGAAAATTTTGGAAGCCAAAAAAGAAAGAGAAAACATTTTTTAATCTAGAAAACCATGGGAAATTTGATAAGAATATTGGCACTCAATGGACAGAATAGCTCATGTACCCACGTGTGCATGTGCCTTTTCCAAAGTACCATTCATTTGTGGGTATTTCAATATCTTTCTTTTGTCTATTTCATTATTTTTCATATTAATTTTTAGGTTTTTGGTCAATCAACAAATTTAACTTAGACTCTACTAATCCACATTTTCTGATTTGATCTTTTTTAAATTCTACCTTCTGTATTTTTTAATGATTTTTTATTGCTCTGTCGCAATTACGGACTCCCTCTATTCACAAATATAAGATGTTTTAGATATTTTAATATGAACTACATACGGACTAAAATAAGTGTACAAACATGCTAAAATGCATCTATATACATCTGTATCGGGAAAAGTTTGTACATCTTATCATAGTGAATGGAGGGAGACCGGGGTCGCAGACCCGGGCGAGTGGCTTGTGGCTTTCGCCGGCGAGGAGGTCGTGGATACTGATGTAGTATATAGCGCCACTAGTAGAAAACATGGCTTTGGTCACGGGGCAATATTCACATTAGTCCCGGTTCAGTCACGAACCGGGACTAATATAAGCATTGGTCCCGGTTCGTGCGGCTAAGGCATTAGTCCCGGTTCACCTGAGCCCTTTAGTCCCGGTTTGAGACACGAACCGAGACTAAAGGGTGCGATGCCCTTTAGTCCCGGTTTGTGCCTCAAACCGGGACTAAAGATTAGACCTTTAGTCCCGGTTTGAGACACGAACCGGGACTAAAGGGTGCGATGCCCTTTAGTTCCGGTTTGTGTCTCAAACCGGGACTAAAGGTCCCATTTCCAAACTCTACAACCACCCCCCTTGTGGATCGCCTTTTTTGTTTTGAAAAAATCAAAAGAAAATGATAAAAACTTCAAAAAATAAAATCCTTTGAGAGGTAGTTATATTACTACATCTACTAGTTAGGAAAATTTAAAAACTTAAATTTGGACATGTTTTGCAAAAAGTGTAGGGAAAATGTAAAACGGCTATAACTTTTGCATACGATGTCGGAAAAAAACGTATAATATATCAAAATGTTCAGAACAAAAATCCGCTTCCAATTTTGACAGCCTATGGTCTGTTTGCAAATTTTTAGAATCCTCAAATTCTAAAAGGAAAAAAAGTTATGCTCAAATTTCAGTTTTGTTTTTGAATTTTTGTTAAATCTGGTCAAACTATGGTCAAACTACTTATTCAAGAAGTATTAATGTTACTAAATAATTATTCAAGAATATTAGTGTTATTAAATAATTATTTCAGTTTTTTTGAATTTTGGTCAACTATGGTCAAACTCTGGTCAAACAATGGTCAAACTACTTATTCAAGAAATATTAGTGTTACTAAATAATTATTTCATTTTTTTGAATTTTGGTCAAATCTGGTCAAACTGTGGCCAAACTAGGGTCAAACTAGGGTCAAACTGTGGTCAAACTACTTATTCAAGAAATATTAGTGTTACTAAATAATTATTGATTTTTAGAACAATAGTTTCAAACTCAAACAGTTAAATGTGTGACTTCATGCTCAAGCTAAATTCCTGAGGGTTAATAGAATTGACATCTTACTATGTTAGGGAAACAACAAGTGCAGACTTGGAAACGAGGGAGAATAGAACTCGGAAGTTAAGCGTGCTCAGGCTGGAGTAGTGAGAGGATGGGTGACTGTTCGGGAAGTTAGATGATTTGGAATGATGAGGGGTGATTAAAGATTAAAGGTTAAACTGAGCAGTGATGAGGGATGATTAGAGATTAGAGGTTAAAATAATTTAGAAATTTGAAATTCTAAAAAAAATTCAAACAAAATAAAAAAAATCATAAAATTTCCTTTAGTACCGGTTGGTGTTACCAACCGGGACTAAAGGTGGACCTCCAGGCAGCGGCCACGTGGAGGGCCTTTAGTCCCGGTTCCAGTAAGAACCGAGACTAAAGGGGGAGGCTTTAGTACTGACCCTTTAGTCCCGGTTTCAGAACCAGGACTAAAGGCCCTTATGAACCGAGACTAAAGGCCCTTTTTCTACTAGTGCGCATGGATCTGCTGCCCGGCAGGGTATGCTTTCAGACACTACTCAGAGAGGAATGACGATGACCGCATCAGGAGGTGGAGCTGGTAGACATTGAGAGAGGGTCATGTGTTGAGTGGTGCCTCATAATCTCTCGGGATGTTTCCCCTTCTTCTTGTGTGTGTGGAGGAGCTTTGAGAGAAAGCCTAGACTTGATCGTTGGTCGGTGATGGCAACGAGGACATCATGTCGTTCCCCTTTTTTGAGGCATTGTCGTCGAGGACCGTTTCCACCCCTGGTGGGGGTCTCAGCTCTTAGGTAGAATTCCTAGCTCCAGGTTGCCGAAGCGTACGACGATCAGACTTTATGTTAGGTAGTGGCCCCAGACCTATTGGTGCTATGATTGTGGTCGGCAGGCTATTGACATGTGTAGCTTGGGCTATGAGCATCTAGGTTGTGTGAGTCGCATGTTGGGGAGGCGTCCTTGAAAGGTGGTGTCGGTGGATTACGTGGGGCGAAGGCTAGATGTCGAGTCACAAGTCCGCCCCTCTCTTAGTAGTCACAACTTCTTCTCTTCGGCGGTGGTGGGATGCCGACTTGTTTGGCAGATTTTGTATGCCTGTTCCTTAGTGTTGTGCAGTTGTTGTTGCGTTCATTGTGTGGGCCTGGCCCTGTTGGACCATAAGTATTGGATTGGTCTTGTTTTCGCCCAATTTTACGTAACCCTATTTTGCTGAATTAATGGACTAGACAAATCTCTGGCATTTCCTATTTGGCGCATTAAGCACCTGTTACTATGAATCTATACTACTATTAAACAATCAAACTAATTCTTTCTAAACGCCACACCGCAGATGTACACAGTTTGATTAGCACCGCACGATTAGGCTCACTAAACTTAATCTAATGACTAGCTTTAACATAATCTGTTATCTAATGTGCACTTAGTAATTTAGGTTGGCTGAATATGCTTCACCGCGGAGAAATATACGAAGCTCCGCCCCGCATGTTGGCAATCCTTACAATCACACAAGGGCAGGAAAAAAAATGGAAAGCCATCGCAATCTGATCGCCTCGCTCGCTAATTGCCCCGCGAGGCCATGGCCCACGCCGCCTGCCTCTGGCCACCGGACAAGGGTCTGACTCCCACGCCACATGCGCTGCCGCCTGAGCCTCCTCCGCCACCGCAGCCGTCACATAACCGACCAGTGTGCGGCGACTCTCCCACCGTGATCCGTGACGTCGGCACCACCACCCACCCCCTCCTATCATCTCGCTATCCCTATCTGATACGTCTCCAACGTATCTATAATTTTTGATTGTTCCATGCTATATTATATTCTGTTTTGGACATTATTAGGCTTTATTATACACTCTTATATTATTTTTGGGACTAACCTATTAACCGGAGGCCCAACCCAGAATTGTTGTTTTTTTGTCTATTTTAGGGTTTCGCAGAAAAAATATATCAAACGGAGTCCAAATGGAATGAAGCCTTCGGGAACGTGATTTTTGGAACGAACATGATCCAGAGGACTTGGACCCTACGTCAAGCAATCAACGAGGAAGGCACGAGGTAGGGGGCGCGCCTACCCCCCAGGCGTGCCCTCCACCCTCGTGGACCCCCCGTTGCTCCACCGACGTACTCCTTCCTCCTATATATACCTACGTACTCCCAAACTACTAGATACAGAGCCAAAACCCTAATTCCACCGCCGTAACTTTCTGTATCCACGAGATCCCATCTTGGGGCCTTTTCCGGAGCTCCGCCGAAGGGGGCATCGATCACGGAGGGCTTCTACATCAACACCATAGCCCCTCTGATGAAGTGTGAGTAGTTTACTTCAGACCTACGGGTCCATAGTTATTAGCTAGATGGCTTCTTCTCTCTTTTTGGATCTCAATACAAATTTGTCCCCCTCTCTTGTGGAGATCTATTCGACGTAATCTTTCTTTGTGGCGTGTTTGTTGAGACCAATGAATTGTGGGTTTATGATCAAGTTTATCTATGAACAATATTTGAATCTTCTCTGAATTCTTTTATGTATGCTTGGTTATCTTTGCAAGTATCTTCGAATTATTAGTTTGGTTTGGCCTACTAGATTGATCTTTCTTGCAATGGGAGAAGTGCTTAGCTTTGGGTTCAATCTTGCGGTGTCCTTTCCCAGTGACAGTAGGGGTAGCAATGCACGTATTGTATTGTTGCCATCGAGGATAACAAGATGGGGTTTATATCATATTGCATGAGCTTATCCCTCTACATCATGTCATCTTGCTTAAAGCGTTACTCTGTTCTCTTGAACTTAATACTCTAGATGCATGCTGGATAGCGGTCGATGTGTGGAATAATAGTAGTAGATGCAGGCAGGAGTCAGTCTACTTATCTCGGACGTGATGCCTATATACATGATCATACCTAGATATTCTCATAACTATGCTCAATTCTGTCAATTGCTCAACAGTAATTTGTTCACCCACCGTAAATACTTATGCTCTTGAGAGAAGCCACTAGTGAAACCTATGGCCTCCGGGTCTATCTTCCATCATATTAATCTTCCAATACTTAGTTATTTCCTTTTCCATTTATTTTACTTTGTATCTTTTATTTCTCTTTATCATAAAAATACCAAAAATATTATCCTATCATATCTATCAGATCTCACTCTCGCAAGTGACCGTGTAGGGATTGACAACCCCTTATCGCGTTGGTTGCGAGGTTTTATTTGTTTGTGTAGGTGCGAGGGACTCGTGCGCGGCCTCCTACTGGATTGATACCTTGGTTCTCAAAAACTGAGGGAAATACTTGCGCTACTTTGTTGCATCACCCTTTCCTCTTCAAGGGAAAACCAACGTAGTGCTCAAGAGGTAGCACTACCCAGTCGACAACCAGACGAGGTGGAGCTGATGTCTCCCTCCTTCACCTACACCGATGATGTGCTGAGACGGTGCCCTCCCGCCATGCATGACCATGATCCGGACGGCACCGTCGAGCCCGTGGTCCTCCTTCCCGGGTCACCGGATCCAGCCAAAATCCGTCCCATCCTCCCACATTGGCAACCATGGTAGTCCTCCTCTGAAGGAAACATGCCCTAGAGGCAATAATAAAGTTGTTATTTATATTTACTTATATCATCATAAATTTTATTATTCATGCTAGAATTGTATTACCCGGAAACTTAGTACATGTGTGAATACATAGACAAACAGAGTGTCCCTAGTGTGACTCTACTTGACTAGCTTGTTAATCAAAGATGGTTAAGTTTCCTAGCCATGGACATGTGTTGTCATTTGATGAACGGGATCACATCATTAGAGAATGATGTGATGGACAAGACCCATACATTAGCTTAGCACTATGATCGTTTAGTTTATTGCTATTGCTTTCTTCATGACTTATACATGTTCCTATGACTATGAGATTATGCAACTCCCGAACACCGGAGGAACACCTTGTGTGCTATCAAACGTCACAACGTAACTGGGTGATTATAAAGATGCTCTACAGGTGTCTTCGATGGTGTTTTGCTGAGTTGGCATAGTTCAAGATTAGGATTTGTCACTCTGTGTTTCGGAGAGGTATCTCTGGGCTCTCTCGGTAATGCGCATCACTATAAGCCTTGCAAGCAATGTAACTAATGAGTTAGTTGCGGGATGATGCATTAAGGAACGAGTAAAGAAACTTGCTGGTGATGAGATTGAACTAGGTATGATGATACCGACGATCGAATCTCGGGCAAGTTACATACCGATGACAAAGGGAATAACGTATGTTGTTATGCGGTTTGACCGATAAAGATCTTCTTAGAATATGTAGGAGCCAATATGAGCATCCATGTTCCGCTATTGGTTATTGACCAGAGATGTGGCTCGGTCATGTCTACATAGTTCTCAAACCCGCAGGGTCCGCACGCTTAACATTCGATGACGATTTGTATTATGAGTTATGTGATTTGGTGACCGAAGTTTGTTCGGAGTCCTGGATAAGATCACGGACATGACGAGGAGTCTTGAAATGGTCGAGAGGTAAAGACTCTTATATTGGAAGGCTATATTCGGACATCGAAAGGTTCCGAGTGATTCGGGTATTTTTTGGAGAACAGGGGAGTTACGGGAATTCACCGGGGGAAGTATTGGGCCTTATTGGGCTTTAGTGGAAAGGAGAGAAGGGCCACAAGGGGAGGCAGCGCGCCCCCATGGGTTGGTCCGAATTGGACTAGGAGGGGGCGGCACCCCCCTCTTTCCTTCTCCCTCTCCCTCTCCTTCCTTCTTCTCCTACCTGGAATAGGAAAGGGGGAAACCTACTCCTACTAGGAGTAGGAATTCCCCCCTTGGGGGCGCCCCTTGAGGCCGGCCCTCCTCCTCCTCCCCTCCTTTATATACGGGGGAGGGGGGGCACCCCATAGACACACAAGTTGATTTCTTAGCCGTGTGCGGTGCCCCCTCCACAGATTTCCACCTCGGTCATATTGTCGTAGTTCTTAGGTGAAGCCCTGTGTCGGTAACATCATCATCACCGTCACCACGATGTCGTGCTAACGAAACTCTCCCTCGGCCTCAGCTGGATCTAGAATTCGAGGGACGTCACCGAGCTGAATGTGTGGAGATCGCGGAGGTGCCGTGCGTTTGGTACTTGATCAGTTGGATCGCGAAGACGTTCGACTACATCAACCGCGTTACTAAACGCTTTCGCTTTCGGTCTATGAGGGTACGTGGACACACTCTCCCCGCTCGTTGCTATGCATCTCCTAGATAGGTCTTGCGTGATCTTTGGAAAATTTTGAAATACTGCGTTCCCCAATAGTGGTATCCGAGCCAGGTCTATGCGTAGATGCTATATGCACGAGTAGAACACAAAGGGGGTATGAGCGTGGGTATATACATATTGCTTGCCGTCACTAGTTGTTTCTGGATTCAACGGTATTTCTGGATGAAGCGGCCTGGACCGACATTACATGACCGCATTCATGAGACTGGTTCTATCGACGTGCTTCGCACACAGGTGGCTGGCAGGTGTCTGTTTCTCCAACTTTAGTTGAATCGGATTCAATGAACATGGTTCTTTATGAAGATCAAAAAGCAATCACTATACCACGTTGTGGTTTTGATGCATAGGTAAGAACAGTTCTTGCTAGAAGCCTGTAGCAGCCACGTAAAACTTGCAACAACAAAGTAGAGGACGTCTAACTTGTTTTTGCAGGGCTTGCTGTGATGTGATATGGTCAAGACATGATGATATATAAATTGTTGTATGAGATGATCATGTTTTGTAAAAGTTATCGGCAACTGGCAGGAGCCTTATGGTTGGCGCTTTATTGTATGAAATGCAATCACCATGTAATTGCTTTACTTTATCACTAAGCGGTAGCGATAGTCGTAGAAGCAATAGTTGGCGAGATGACAACGATTCTTTGATGGAGATCTAGGTGTCAAGCCGGTAACGATGGTGATCATGACAGTGCTTTGGAGATGGAGATCAAAGGCACAAGATGATGATGGCCATATCATATCACTATTTGATTGCATGTGATGTTTATCCTTTATGCATCTTATTTTGCTTAGTACAGCGGTAGCATTATGAGATGATCCCTTACTAAAATTTCAAGGTGAACCTGTGTTTACCTACGCATCAAAACCACAACGCCGTATTACGATAGACCCTAGGCTTCTTAATAATTGTTGGACAATGCCATATTATGATAGAAATACTAAATATATAGCAAAGTGAAACTAACATGATTACCTCAAATAAGAACTAAATTTGACTGATTCCATCGACATATTACTTCAGTGCTTAAGAAAAGTTTCTTCGGGCATTTCTTGATGCAAAGTCATAAAGGGCACAATCAAGATCAACATTGTCCAAGATATCATTCTCAATGCAGAAATTTAAACATCAGATGATTGGACCCTAGACATTTACACAGACTGACAAAAAATTAAGATGGTTGAATACATACCGTGAAAGATTAAATTAAAAAATATTCATTAAAATTTTAAAATTTGGTGTACACTGAAATTTAAGGATGGATCATGAATGAATAGTTGAATACATACATACTAAATAAAGAATAAAATAAACTACTGAAATTGGGGTTTGGGGGATGGATCAGGAACATGAATGAATACGTACCCTATAAGTTAGTAGTACGTACTGTGGTGCGTTCACGGCTCACATACATATAATGTATGTATTTCCGCCTTAACGGATGCCAGATGGCCGGGCTGGGGACTGCTGCACGGCGCGCGCAGCGGTGAGAACTAGCGTCGGCCGAGGCGCCAAGCAACAGGCAGACCGACGGTGATCAACGAGAGGAGGAAGAGTAGAGTGAAAGACGAACCGACGAGAAGACGAAGACGAGCGAAAGGCTCCAGATCTTTGATTAATTTGTTTCACAAGGGAAACGAGCAGCCGTGCCTCGCTTCAGGCCTGAATCACGTCACGTGACCCTTCGCTATTCGCTACATTCGTTTTTTCTTTGGTAAATTATTTTCTTACATATTTTTGCTGGGTATACCATATATGTATACTACATCATGGGCCCCCTCCCTGGCCTGGGCCCTGGGCCGTCGCCCCTCGGGCCATACCCCAGGGCCGGCCCTGATAAGTGTTCTCCCTGAGTATGCACCGTTGCGACAGTTTTTCGTGTTGAGACACCACGTGAAGATCGGGTGTGATAAGCTGTACGTTCACATACAACGGGTGCAAGCCAATTTTGCACACACAAAATACTCAGGTTAAACTTGACGAGCCTAGCATATGCAGATATGGCCTCGGAACACTGAGATCGAAAGGTCGAGCATGAATCATATAGTAGATATGATCGACATAGTGATGTTCACCATTGAAAACTTCTCCATCTCACGTGATGATCGTACATGGTTTAGTTGATATGGATCACGTGATCATTTAGATGACTAGAGGGATGTCTATTGCTACCTCTTGAGCACTTGTGTTGGTTTTCCCTAGAAGAGGAAAGGCTGATGCAGCAAAGTAGCGTAAGTATTTCCCTCAGTTTTTGAGAACCAAGGTATCAATTCAGTAGGAGGCCATGCACGAGTCCCTCGCACCTACACAAACAAAATAAATCCTTGCAACCAATGCGATAAGGGGTTGTCAATCCCTACACGGTCACTTACGAGAGTGAGATCTGATAGATATGATAAGATAATATTTTTTGTATTTTTATGATAAATATGCAAATTAAAATAAAAAGCAAAGGAAATAAATGAGTATTGGAAGATTAATAGGATAGAAGATAGACCCGGGGGCCATAGGTTTCACAAGTGGCTTCTCTCGAGAGCATAAGTATTCATGGTGGGTAGACAAATTACTATTGAGCAATTGACAGAATTGAGCATAGTTATGAGAATATCTAATTGTGATCATGTATATAGGCATCACGTCCAAGACAAGTAGACCGACTCCTGCCTGCATCTACTACTATTACTCCACACATTGACCGCTATCCTGCATGCATCTAGAGTATTAAGTTCAAGAGAACAGAGTAACGCTTTAAGCAAGAAGACATGATGTAGAGGGATAAACTCATGCAATATGATGAAAACCCCATCTTGTTATCCTCGATGGCAACAATACAATACGTGCCTTGCTGCCCCTACTGTCACTGGGAAAGGACACCGCAAGATTGAACCCAAAGCTAAGCACTTCTCCCATTGCAAGAAAGAACAATCTAGTAGGCCAAACCAAACTGATAATTCGAAGAGACTTACAAAGATAACCAATCATACATAAAAGAATTCAGAGAAGATTCAAATATTGTTCATAGATAATCTTGATCATAAACCCACAATTCATCGGTCTCAACAAACACACCGCAAAAAGAAGATTACATCTAATAGATCTCCAAAAGAGAGGGGGAGAACATTGTGTTGAGATCCAAAAAGAGAGAAGAAGCCATCTAGCTAATAACTATGGACCCGAAGGTCTGTGGTAAACTACTCACACTTCATCGGAGAGGCTATGGTGTTGATGTAGAAGCCCTCCGTGATCGATGCCCCCTCCGGCGGAGCTCCGAAACAGGCCCCAAGATGGGATCTCGTGGATAAAGAAAGTTACGGCGGTGGAATTAGGGTTTTGGCTCCGTTTCTCATTGTTTGGGGGTACGTAGGTATATATAGGAGGAAGAAGTACGTCGGTGGAGCAACATGGGGCCCATGAGGGTGGTGGGCGCGCCTAGGGGGGGGGGGTAGGCGCGCCCCCTACCTCGTGGCCTCCCTGTTGGTTGCTTGACGTAGGGTCCAAGTCTCCTAGATCATGTTCGGTGAGAAAATCACGTTCCCGAAGGTTTCATTCCGTTTGATATTCCTTTTCTTCGAAACCTAAAATAGGCAAAAAAACAGCAATTCTGGGCTGGGCCTCCGGTTAATAGGTTAGTCCCAAAAATAATATAAAACTGGATAATAAAGCCCAATAATGACCAAAATAGTAGATAATATAGCATGGAGCAATCAAAAATTATAGATACGTTGGAGACGTATCAAGCATCCCCAAGTAGGTAAATGATAAAAACAGAATTTTTGATGTGGAATGCTACTTGGCATATTTTCAATGTAATTCTTCTTAATTGTGGTATGAATATTCAGATCCGAAAGATTCAAGATAAAAGTTTAATATTGAGATAAAAATAATAATACTTCAAGCATACTAACAAAGCAATCATGTCTTCTCAAAATAACATGGCCAAAGAAAGTTATCCCTACAAAATCATATAGTCTGGCTATGCTCTATCTTCACCACACAAAGTATTTAAATCATGCACAACCCTGATGACAAGCCAAGCAATTGTTTCATACTTTTGAAATTCTCAAACTTTTTCAATCTTCACGCAATACATGAGCGTGAGCCATGGATATAGCACTATATGTGGAATAGAATGGTGGTTGTGGAGAAGACAAAAAGGGAGAAGATAGTCTCACATCAACTAGGCGTGTCAACGGGCTATGGAGATGCCCATCAGTAGATATCAATGTGAGTGAGTAGGGATTGCCATGCAACGGATGCACTAGAGCTATAAGTATATGAAAGCTCAACAAAAGAAACTAAGTGGGTGTGCATCCAACTTGCTTGCTCATGAAGACCTAGGGCATTTTGAGGAAGCCCATCATTGGAATATATGAAAGTGACGAAAGTGAAAAATTCCCACTAGTATATGAAAGTGACGAAAGTGAAAAATTCCCACTAGTATATGAATAGATCTCCACAAGAGAGGGGGAGAACTTTGTATTGAGATCCAAAAATAGAGAAGAAGCCATCTAGCTAATAACTATGGACCCGTAGGTCTGAGGTAAACTACTCACACTTCATCGGAAGGGCTATGGTGTTGATGTAGAAGCCCTCCGTGATCGATGCCCCCTCCGGCGGAGCTCCGGAACAGGGCCCCAAGATGGGATCTCGTGGATACAGAAAGTTACGGCCGTTGAATTAGGGTTTTGGCTCCGTATCTAGTAGTTTGGGGGTACGTAGGTATATATAGGAGGAAGGAGTACGTCGGTGGAGCAACAGGGGGCCCACGAGGGTGGAGGGTGC
>NC_041384.1:637335917-637439054 GCF_002162155.2 Triticum dicoccoides | reverse complement strand
CCTTCCTCGTGGCCTCCTGTTTGATGTCTTGACGTAGGGTCCAAGTCCTCTGGATCATGTTCGTTCCGAAAATCACGTTCCCGAAGGTTTCATTCCGTTTGGACTCCGTTTGATATTCCTTTTCTTCGAAACCCTAAAATAGGCAAAAAAAACACCAATTCTGGGTTGGGCCTCCCGTTAATAGGTTTGTCCCAAAAATAATATAAAAGTGTATAATAAAGCCCAATAATGTCCAAAACAAAATATAATATAGCATGGAACAATAAAAAGTTATAGATACATTGGAGAAGTATCATCTATCTAAGTGGGAGTTCTTAAGTAATATGATTAATTGAACTTAAATTTATCATGAACTTAGTCCTGATAGTATTTGCATATCTATGTGGTAGATCAATTGCTCGTGTATAGCTTCCCCGTTTTATTTATGATATGTTCCTAGAGAAAACTATGTTGAAAGATGTTAGTGGCCTGAGGATTATCTGAGGATTATCCTCATTGATGCATAGAAGAATTATGTACTTGATGCACCGCTAGGTGACGGACCTTTTGCAGGAGCAGATGCAGATGTTATGAACGTTTTGCAAGCTCGGTATGATGACTGCTTGATAGTTTAGTGCGCCATACTTTACGGCTTAGAACTGGGACTTCAAAAACATCTTGAATACCACGAAGCATATGAGATGTTCCAAGAGCTGAAATTGGTATTTAAGACTCATGCCCGTGTTAAGAGGTATGAGACCTTTGACAAGTACTTTGCCTACAAAATGGAGGAGAATAGCTCAGCTAGTGAGCATGTGCTTAGAATGTCTGAGTACTACAATCACTTGAATCAAGTGGGAGTTAATCTTCCAGATGAGATAGTGATTGACAGAGTTCTCTAGTCACTATCACCAAGTTACTAGAACTTTGTGATGAACTATAATATGCAAGGGATAACGGAAATGATTCCCAAGCTCTTTGCGATGCTGAAATTGGCAAAGGTAGAAATCAAGAAAAAGCATCAAGTATTGATGGTTGACAAGACCACTAGTTTAAAGTAAAAGGGCAAGGGAAAGAAAGGGAACTTCAAGAAGAATGGCAAGCAAGTTTCCACTCCCGTGAATAAGCCCAAAGCTAGACCTAAGCCTGAAACTGAGTGGTTCTACTGCAAAGGGAATGGTCACTGGAAGCGGAACTAGCCCAAATACTTGGCGGATAAGAAGGATGGCAAAGTGAACAAAGTATATTTGATATACATGTTATTGATGTGTTGTTTACTAGTGTTCATAGTAACCCCAGGGTATTTGATACCAGTTGAGTTGCTAAGATTAGTAACTCGAAACAGGAGTTGCAAAATGAACAGAGACTAGTTAAGGGCAAGGTGACGATGTGTGTTGGAAATGATTCCAAGGTTGATAAGATCACCATAACACACTCCTTTTACCTTCGGGATTAGTGTTGAACCTAAAATAAATGTTATTTGGTGTTTGCGTTGAGCATGAATATGATTGGATCATGTTTATTGCAATATGGTTATTCATTTAAGTCAAAGAATAATTGTTTATTGCATCTTGATCGTAGTGATACACATAACTTAATATAAATGGTCAAAGAATAATTGTTTATTGAATCTCGATCATAGTGATACACATGAATGAAACCTTATATGGTCATAACTTAATATAAATGGTTTATTGAATCTCGATCGTAGTGATACACATACTCATAATATTGATGCCAAAAGATGCAAAGTTGATAATGATAGTGCAACATACTTGTGGCACTGCCGTTTAGGTCATATTGGTGTAAAGCGCATGAAGAAACTCCATGCAGATGAACTTTTGGAATCACTTTATTATGAATCATTTGATGCTTGTGAACCATGCTTCACGGGCAAGATGACTAAGACTCCGTTCTCCGGAACAATGGAGCGAGCCACTGACTTATTGGAAATAATACATACCGATGTATGTGGTCCGATGAGTGTTGAGGCTCGCGGCGGGTATCGTTATTTTCTAAACTTCACAGTTGATTTGAGTAGATATGAGTATATCTAATTAATGAAACACAAGTCTAAAACGTTTGAAAAGTTCAAAGAATTTCAGAGTGAAGTGGAGAATCATCGTAACAAGAAAATAAGAAAATAAAGTTTCTACGATCTGATCACGGAGACAAACTATTTGAATTACGAGTTTGGCCTTCAGTTGAAACAATGTCGAATAGTTTCGCAACTCACGCCACCTGGAACACCACAGCGTAATGGTGTGTCTGAACGTCATAACCGTACTTTTGGATATGGTGCGATATATGATGTCTCTTACCGATTTACCACTATCATTTTGGGGCTATGCATTAGAGACAATAAAGTTAAATAGGGCACCTGAAGGAAATATGCCCTAGAGGCAATAATAAAGTTGTTATTTATATTTCCTTATATCATGACAAATGTTAATTATTTATGCTAGAATTGTATTAACCGGAAACTTAGTACATGTGTGAATACATAGACAAACATAGTGTCCCTAGTATGCCTCTATTTGACTAGCTCGTTAATCAAAGATGGTTAAGTTTCCTAGCCATGGACATGTGTTGTCATTTGATGAACGAGATCACATCATTAGAGAATGAGGTGATGGACAAGACCCATCCGTTAGCTTAGCATAATGATCGCTTAGTTTTATTGCTATTGCTTTCTTCATGACTTATACATGTTCCTATGACTATGAGATTATGCAACTCCCGAATACCGGAGGAACACTTTGTGTGCTACCATACGTCACAACGTAACTGGGTGATTATAAAGGTGCTCTACAAGTGTCACCGATGGTACTTGTTGAGTTGGCATAGATCAAGATTAGGATTTGTCACTCCGATTGTCGGAGATGTATCTCTGGGCCCTCTCGGTAGTGCACATCACTATAAGCCTTGCAATCAATGCAACTAATGAGTTAGTTGCGGGATGATGTATTGCGGAACAAGTAAAGAGACTTGCCGGTAATGATATTGAACTAGGTATTGAGATACCGACGATCGAATCTCGGGCAAATAACATACCAATGACAAAGGGAACAACGTATGTTGTTATGCGGTTTGACAGATAAAGATCTTCGTAGAATATGTAGGAACCAATGTGAGCATCCAGGTTCCGCTATTGGTTATTGACCGGAGATGAGTCTCGATCATGTCTACATAGTTCTCGAACCCATAGGGTCCACACACTTAACGTTCGGTGACGATCGGTATTATGAGTTTATGTGTTTTGATGTACTGAAGGTAGTTCGGAGTCCCGGATGTGATCACGGACATGACGACGAGTCTCAAAATGGTCGAGACATAAAGATTGATATATTGGACGGCTACATTTGGACATCGGAAGGGTTTCGGGTGATCTCGGAGAAAACCAGAGTGCCGGAGGGGTTACCGGAACCCCCCGGGGACTAATGGGCCTTAATGGTACCTAGTGGAGAGAGAGAGGGGCCGGCCAGGGCAGGCCGCGCGCCCCCTACCCTTGAGTCCGAATAGGACAAGGAAAGGGGGGGGGTGGCGCCGCCTTGCCTTTCCCTTCCCCCTCCTAGTGGGACTAGGAAAGGGGAGTCCTACTCCCACTAGGAGGAGGACTCCTCTTGGCGCGCCCTCCTAGGGCCGGCCGGCCTCCCCCCTTGATCCTTTATATACGGGGGCAGGGGCACCCCATGAAACACAAGTTGATCATTGATCTTTTAGCCGTGTGCGGTGCCCCCCTCCACCATAATCCACCTCGGTCATTGCTACCTCTTGAGCAATGCGTTGGTTTTCCCTGAAGAGGAAAGGGTGATGCAGCAAAGTAGCGTAAGTATTTCCCTCAGTTTTGAGGACCAAGGTATCAATCTAGTAGGAGGCCACACGCAAGTCCCTCGTACCTACACAAACAAATAAGAACCTCGCAACCAACGCGATAAAGGGGTTGTCAATCCCTTCACGGTGACTTACGAGAGTGAGATCTGATAGACATGATAAGATAATATTTTTGGTATTTTTATGATAAAGATTAAAAGTAAAGATTGCAAAATAAAAGCTAATAGAAATAGCTTGTTGACGGAAGGTTAATATAATGGAGAATAGACCCGGGGGCCATAGGTTTCACTAATGGCTTCTCTCAAGATAGCATAAGTATTACGGTGGGTGAACAAATTACTGTCGCGAAATTGATAGAAAAGCGAATAATTATGGGAATATCTAGGCATGATCATGTATATAGGCATCACGTCCGTGACAAGTAGACCGACTCCTGCCCGCATCTACTACTATTACTCCACACATCGACCGCTATCCAGCATGCATCTAGAGTATTAAGTTCTTAAGAACAGAGTAACGCATTAGGTAAGATGACATGATGGAGAGGGATAAACTCAAGCAATATGATATAAACCCCATCTTTTTATCCTCGATGGCAACAATACAATACGTGTCATTTCCCTTTCTGTCACTGGGATCGAGCACCGCAAGATTGAACCCAAAGCTAAGCACTTCTCCAATTGCAAGAAAGATCAATCTAGTAGGCAAACCAAACTGATAATTCGAAGAGACTTGCAAAGATAACCAATCATACATAAAAGATTTCAGAGAAGAATCAAATATTGTTCATAGATAGACTTGATCATAAACCCACAATTCATCAGATCTCGACAAACACACTGCAAAAAGAGTTACATCGAATAGATCTCCAAGAAGATCGAGGAGAACTTTGTATTGAGATCCAAAGAGAGAGAAGAAGCCATCTAGCTAATAGCTATGGACCCGAAGGTCTGAAGTAAACTACTCACACATCATCCGAGGGGCCATGAAGTTGATGTAGAGGCCCTCCATGATCGATGCCCCCTCCGGCGGAGCTCCGAAAAAGGCCCCAAGATGGGATCTCTTGGGTACATAAGGTTGCGGCGGTGGAAATAGGATTTCGTGGTGCTCCTGGATGTTTTCAGGGTATATGAGTATATATAGGAGGAGGAAGTAGGTCGGTTGAGCCACGAGGGGGAGGGCGTGCCCAGGGGGGTAGGCGCGCCCCCCTGCCTCGTGGCCTCCTCGGTTGTTTCTTGATGTCCACTCCAAGTCCCCTGGATCACATTTGTTCCAAAAATCACGCTCCCGAAGGTTTCATTCCGTTTGGACTCCATTTGATATTCCTTTTCCGCGAAACACTGAAATAGGCAAAAAAACAACAATTTGCACTGGGCCTTGGGTTAATAGGTTAGTCCCAAAAATAATATAAAAGTGTATAATAAAACCCATTAAACATCCAAAACAGAATATATAATAGCATGCAACAATCAAAAATTATAGATATTATGGAGACGTATCAAGCATCCCCAAGCTTAATTCCTGTTCGTCCTTGAGTAGGTAAATGATAAAAACAGAATTTTTGATGTGGAATGCTTTCTAGCATATTCTTCAATGTAATTTTCTTTATTGTGGCATGAATGTTCAGATCCAAAAGATTCAAGATAAAAGTTTAATGTTGACATAAAAATAGTAATACTTCAAGCATGCTAACCAATCAATTATGTCTTATCAAAATAATGTAGCCAAAGAAAGCTTATCCCTACAAAATCATATAGTTTGGCCATGCTTCATTTTTTGTCACACAAAATGCTCTCATCATGCACAACCCCGATGACAAGCCAAGCAATTGTTTCATACTTAGCCTTTTCAAACTCTTTCAACTTTTACGCAATATATGAGTGCGAGCCATGGACATAGCACTATGGGTGGAATAGAATATAATGATTGAGGTTGTGTGAGAAGACAAAAAAGGAGGAATTCTCACATTGACGCGGCTAATCAATGGGCTATGGAGATGCCCAACGATTGATGTCAATGCAAGGAGTAGGGATTGCCATGCAACGGATGCACTAGAGCTATGAATATATGAAAGCTCATCAAAGAAACTAAGTGGGTGTGCATCCAACTTGCTTGCTCACGAAGACCTAGGGCATTTGAGGAAGCCCATCATTGGAACATACAAGCCAAGTTCCATAATGAAAAAATCCCACTAGTTTGTGAAAGTGACAAAATAAGAGACTCTCTATCATGAAGATCATGGTGCTACTTTGAAGCACAAGTGTGGAAAAAGGATAGTAACATTGTCCCTTCTCTCTTTTTCTCTCATTTTTGTATTTGGGCCTTCTTCTCTCTCTCTGTCTTTTTTGGCCTCTTTTTTCCTATTTTTCGTCCGGAGTCTCATCCCGACTTGTGGGGGAATCATACTCTCCATCATCCTTTCCTCACTTGGGACAATGCTCTAATGATGATCATCACACTTTTATTTACTTACAACTCAAGAATTACAACTTGATACTTAGAACAAAATATGACTCTATGTGAATGCCTCCGGCGGTGTACCGGGATATGCGATGAATCAAGAGTGACATGTATGAAAAAGTAAGCATGGTGGATTTGCCACAAATACGATGTCAACTACATGATCATGCAAGGCAACATGACAATGATGATGCGTGTCATAATACACGGAATGGTGGAAAGTTGCATGGCAATATATCTCGGAATGGCTGTGGAAATGCCATAATAGGTAGGTATGGTGGCTGTTTTGAGGAAGATATAACGAGGCTTATGTGTGATAGAGCGTATCATATCACGGGGTTTGGATGCACCGGCGAAGTTTGCACCAACTCTCAAGGTGAGAAAGGGCAATGCACGGTACCGAAGAGGCTAGCAATGATGGAAGGGTGAGAGTGTGTATAATCCATGGACTCAACATTAGTCATAAAGAACTCACATACTTATTGCAAAAATCTACAAGTCATCAAAACCAAGCACTATCCGCATGCTCCTAGGGGGATAGATTGGTAAGAAAATACCATCGCTCGTCCCCGACCGCCAATCATAAGGAAAGCAATCAAAGAACACCTCATGCTTCAAATTTGTCACACAACGTTTACCATACGTGCATGCTACGGGACTTGCAAACTTCAACAGAAGTATTTCTCAATTTCACAATTACACAACTATCACACCTATAATATTACCACCTTTATATCTCAAAACAACTATCAAGTATCAAACTTCTCTTAGTTTTTAATGCACTTTAGGTTTTTATCTTGGATGCCTATCATATTAGACTAATTTTATAACCAAAGCAAATTACCATGCTGTTCTAAAGGACTCTCAAAATAATATAAGTGAAGCATGAGAGATCAATTATTTCTATAAAATAGAAGTACCGCCGTGCTCTAAAAGATATAAGTGAAGCACTAGAGCAAAATTATCCAACTCAAAAGATATAAGTGAAGCACATAGAGTATTCTAATGAATTCCGATTCATGTGTGTCTCTCTCAAAAGGTGTGTAAAGCAAGGATGATTGTGTTAAACTAAAAATCCAAGACTCAAATCATACAAGACGCTCCAAGCAAAACACATATCATGTGATGAATAAAAATATAGCTCCAAGTAAAGTTACCAATGGACGAAGACGAAAGAGGGGATGCCTTCCGGGGCATCCCCAAGCTTAGGATTTTGGTTGTCCTTGGATTTTACCTTGGGGTGCCTTTGGCATCCCCAAGCTTAGTCTCTTGCCACTCCTTGTTCCATAATCCATCAAATCTTTTACCCAAAACTTGAAAACTTCGCAACACAAAACTTAAACAGAAAATCTCATGAGCTCCGTTAGTAAAAGAAAACAAACCACCACCTAAGGTACTGTAATGAACTCATTATTTATTTATATTGGTGTTACACCTACTGTATTCCAAATTTTCTATGGTTTATAAACTCTATTAATAGCCATAGATTCATCAAAATAAGCAAACAACACACGAAAAACAGAATCTGTCAAAAACAGAACAGTCTGTAGTAATCTGTAGGTTTAGAATACTTCTGGAACCCCAAAAATTCTAAAATAAATTTCTGGACATGGTTAATTTATCTATTAATCATCTGCAAAAATAATTAACTAAATATCACTCTCCAGTAAAAAATGGCAGCTAATCTCGTGAGCGCTAAAGTTTCTGTTTTTTACAGCAAGATCGCAAAGACCTTCCCCAAGTCTTCCCAAAGGTTCTACTTGGCACAAACACTAATTAAAAGCATATAACCACATATAAACAGAAGATAGATGAATTATTTATTGCTAAACAGAATCAAAAAGCAAGAAACAAAAATAAAATTGGGTTGCCTCCCAACAAGCGCTATCGTTTAACGCCCCTAGCTAGGCATTGATAATTTCGATGATGCTCACAAGAAAGACAAGAATTGAGGCACAAAGAGAGCATCATAAAACACGTGTCAAATACATCTAAGTCTAACATACTTCCTATGCATAGGCATCTTATAGGCAAACAAATTATCAAGGCAAGCAAAAACTAGCATATGCAAGGAAGCGGAAAGAAACAATAGCAATCTCAACATAACGAGAGGTAATTTAGTAACATGAAAATTTGTACAACCATATTTTCCTCTCTCATAATAATTACATGTAGGATCATAAGCAAATTCAACAATATAGCTATCACAAAACATATTCTTAACACGATCCACATGTATGCAAAGTTGACACTCTTCCAAAATAGTGGGATTAATATTAACTAAAGTCATGACCTCTCCAAACCCACTTTTATCAAAAACTTCATAAGACTAAACATTCTCCAAATATGTGGGATCTAAAGTTGACACTCTTCCAAACCCACTTTAAATATTATTGCAAACATTATTATCGATCTCATATTCATCATGGGTCTTAAATAAATTTTCAAGATCAAAAGAAGAATCACCCCAATCATGATCATTGCAAGTAGTCATAGCAAAACTAGCATCCCCAAGCTTGAGGTTTTGCATATCATTAACACAATTGACATTAACAGAATTTATGATAACATCATGGAAATCATGCTTTTCATCGAAGGAACTATCAAGTATGGGTGCAATAGCAACGATCTCATGTTTAACATAAGGAACTATAGCAAATTCATCTTCATAAATATTGGCATCATGGCCACAAGAATAGCAAGCATCATGTTCGTCAAGGGATATTTCAATCAAATCATTGGAATCATAATTATCTATAGATTCATGCATATCATTATTTTCTTCGAAGCAACGGTCATTCTTTCAATAAATTCTTTGACATACACATTATGAGCATAGTTTTCATAGCAATATTTAAGTATGTCAAGATTTTCAGATTCGTAGAGAGTAATATCATACTTTTCAATCAAAGAAGCAACTTCATATGCACCCTTAAAAGCAACAAATTCTTCAATTTATTCTATATCGTAGTAACTATAAACACTCTTTGCATAAGAAGATAAGATTTCATTATCATTAAACTCACATAGGTAGGGGAGGTGTTTTTTAGGGTTCTTAGAGCAACAAGTAAGATCACAAATTTCACAAAGATTCCAAGCATAACACAGCACTCTGTTTATTTGATCCCATAAGAGTCTCCCTTTTTCAGACAAACAGTGACGCACAAAATGAGCATGCTCATCTAAAGATTTCCCATCAACTAGGCTAGTTGGGGTTTCAGCACGAGCGCATAAGGATCGAAGATGATCCAAGTAGAACACTCTAAGTGGATCCATATCAATAGATTTTTAGCAAGCAAAGATGCAAGAAAATAGAAGGCACATGGAAACACAAACAAAGATACATATGAGAAGAAGGCGGACAGAAAAGAGGGCCAATAAAACGGCAAGGGTGAAGTGGGGGAGAGTAAAACGAGAGGCAAATGGCAAATAATGTAATGTGAGGGATAAGAGTTTGTGATGGGTACTTGATACGTCTCCAACGTATCTACAATTTTTTATTGCTCCATGCTATATTATCTACTGTTTTGGACATTATTGGGATTTATTATCCACTTTTATATTATTTTTGGGACTAACCTATTAACTGGAGGCCCAGCCCAGAATTGCTGTTTTTTTGCCTATTTTAGGGTTTCGAAGAAAAGGAATATCAAACGGAATGGAACCTTCGGGAACGTGATTTTCTCACTGAACATGATCCAGGAGACTTGTACCCTACGTCAAGCAACCAACAGGGAGGCCACGAGGTAGGGCGCGCGCCTACCCCCCAGGCATGCCCTCCACCCTCGTGGACCCCCTATTGCTCCACCGACGTACTTCTTCCTCCTATATATACCTACGTACCCCCAAACGATCAGAAACGGAGCCAAAACCCTAATTCCACCGCTGTAACTTTCTGTATCCACAAGATACCATCTTGGGGCCTGTTCTGGAGCTCCTCGGAGGGGGCATCGATCACGGAGGGCTTCTACATCAACATCATAGCCTCTCCGATGAAGTGTGAGTAGTTTACCTCAGACCTTCGGGTCCATAGTTATTAGCTAGATGGCTTCTTCTCTCTTTTTGGATCTCAATACAATGTTCTCCCCCTCTCTTGTGGAGATCTATACGATGTAATCTTCTTTTTACAGTGTGTTTGTTGAGAGCGATGAATTGTGGGTTTATGATCAAGATTATCTATGAACAATATTTGAATCTTCTCTAAATTCTTTTATGTATGATTGGTTATCTTTGCAAGTCTCTTCAAATTATCAGTTTGGTTTGGCCTACTAGATTGTTCTTTCTTGCAATGGGAGAAGTGCTTAGCTTTGGGTTCAATCTTGCGGTGTCCTTTCCCAGTGACAGTAGGGGCATCAAGGCACATATTGTATTGTTGCCATCAAGGATAACAAGATGGTTTTTTTATCATATTGCATGAATTTATCCCTCTACATCATGTCATCTTGCTTAAGGCGTTACTCTATTTTCATGAACTTAATACTCTAGATGCATGCTGGATAGCGGTCGATGAGTGGAGTAATAGTAGTAGATGCAGGCAGGAGTCGGTCTACTTGTCTCGGACGTGATGCCTATATACATGATCATACCTAGATATTCTCATAACTATGCTCAATTCTGTCAATTGCTCAACAATAATTCATTCACCCACCGTAAAATACTTATGCTCTTGAGAGAAGCCACTAGTGAAAACTATGGACCCGGGGTCTATCTTCATCATATTAATCTTCCAATACTTAGTTATTTCCTTTGCTTTTTTACTTTGCTTTTATTTTACTTTGCATCTTGATCACAAAAATACCAAAAATATTATCCTATCAAACCTATCAGATCTCACTCTCGTAAGTGAACGTGAAGGGATTGACAACCCCTTATCGCGTTGGTTGCGAGGAGTTATTTGTTTTGTGCAGGTACGAGGGACTTCGCGCGTGGCCTCCTACTGTATTTATACCTTGGTTCTCAAAAACTGAGGGAAATACTTATGCTACTTTGCTGCATCATCCTTTCCTCTTCAAGGAAATCCAACGCAGTGCTCAAGAGGTAGCAAGAAGATTTCTGGCGCCGTTTCCGGGGAGGTTCGCTCAAGTCAAGATTTGACTCCCAACAACGAGCCATTTCTGGCGCCGTTGCCGAGGAGTCTATGCAAAAGTCAACATACCAAGTACCCATCACAACCCTTATCTCCCGCATTACATTATTTGCCATTTGCCTCTCGTTTTCCTCTCCCCCACTTGACCCTTGCCGTTTTATTCGCCCTCTCTCTCTATCCTCCCTCTCTTTCTCTATTTTCCTCTTTTTGCCCTCTTGCTTTTTGTTTGCTTGTGTGTTGGATTGCTTGCTTGTCACGATGGCTCAAGATATCACTAAATTGTGTGACTTTACCAATACCAACAACAATGATTTTATTAGCACTCTGATTGCTCCTCTTACCGATGCTGAATCTTGTGAAATTAATGTCACTTTGCTGAATCTTGTCATGAAAGATCCGTTTTCCGTCCTTCCTAGTGAAGATGCCGCTACCCATCTAAATAGCTTCATTGATTTGTGTGATATGCAAAAGAAGACAGATGTGGGTAATGATATTGTTAAGTTGAAGCTATTTCCTTTTTCGCTTAGAGATCGTGCTAAAACTTGGTTTTCGTCTTTGCCTAAAAATAGTATTGATTCTTGGAACAAGTGCAAAGATGCTTTTATCTCTAAGTATTTTCCTCCCGCTAAGATCATCTCCCTTAGAAACGATATTATGAATTTTAAGCAACTTGATCATGAACATGTTGCACAAGCTTGGGAGAGGATGAAATTAATGATACGTAATTACCCTACTCATGGTTTGAATTTGTGGATGATTATACATAAATTTTATGCCGGATTGAATTTTGCTTCTAGAAATCTTTTAGATTCGGCCGCGGGAGGCACTTTTATGGAAATCACTTTAGGAGAAGCTACTAAACTCCTAGATAATATTATGGTTAATTATTCTTAGTGGCATACTGAAAGATCTACTAATAAAAAGGTGCATGAGATAGAAGAAATTAATGATTTGAGTGGAAAGATGGATGAACTTATGAAATTATTTGCTATTAAGAGTGTTTCTTCTGATCCTAATGATATGCCCTTGTATACTTTGATTGAGAGTAATAATGAATCTATGGATGTCAATTTTGTTGGTAGGAACAATTTTGGTAACAACGCGTATGGAGGAAATTTTAATCCTAGGCCTTATCCTAGTAATCCCTCTAATAATTATGGTAATTACTACAACAATTCTTATGGAAATTATAATAAGATGCCTTCTGATTTTGAATCTAATATTAAAGAATTTATTACTTCACAAAAGAATTTCAATGCTTTGATTGAAGAAAAATTGCTTAAGATTGATGAGTTGGCTAGGAACGTTGATAGAATTTCTCTTGATGTTGATTCTTTAAAGCTTACATCTATTCCTCCTAAGCATGATATCAATGAGTCTCTCAAAGTCATGAAAATTTCCATTGATGAGTGCAAAGAAAGAACCGCTAGGATGCGTGCTAAGAAAGATGCCTTTATAAGAGTGTGTTCTTCTAGTTCCTATGAAAATAAAGATAAAGATCTAAAAGTTATTGATGTGTCCCCTATTAAATCTTTGTTTTGCAATATGAATCTTGATAATGATGGGACTGAATATGATCCACCTTTACCTAGAAGGCGTTCCAAAAATTCGGAGTTTTTAGATCTTGATGCTAAATTTGATGAAAGTGGGATTGAAGAAATTAAAACCCTAGATGTTGCTAAACCCACTATTTTGGATTTCAAGGAATTTAATTATGAAAATTGCTCTTTGATTGATTGTATTTCCTTGTTGCAATCCGTGCTAAATTGTCCTCATGCTTATAGTCAAAATAAAGCGTTTACTAAACATATCGTTGATGCCTTGATGCAATCTTATGAAGAAAAACTTGAGTTGGAAGTTTCTATCCCTAGAAAACTTTATGATGAGTGGGAACCTGCTATTAAAATTAATATTAAAGATCATGAATGCTATGCTTTGTGTGATTTGGGTGCTAGTGTTTCCACAATCCCAAAGACTTTGTGTGATTTGTTAGGTTTCCGTGATTTTGATGATTGCTCTCTAAAGTTGCACCTTGCGGATCCACTATTAAGAAACCAAGGGGAAGAATTAATGATGTTCTTATTGTCGCAAATAGGAATTATGTTCCCGTAGATTTTATTGTTCTTGACATAGATTGCAATCCTTCGTGTCCTATTATTCTTGGTAGACCTTTCCTTTGAACGATTGGTGCAATTATTGATATGAAGGAAGGAAATATTAGATTCCAATTTCCGGTAAGGAAAGGCATGTAACACTTTCCTAGAAATAAAATTAAATTACCTTATGAATCTATTATGAGAGCACCTTATGGACTGCCTACCAAAGATGGCAATACTTAGATCTATCCTTGCTTTTTATGCCTAACTAGGGGCGTTAAACGACAGCGCTTGTTGGGAGGCAATCCAATTTTATTTTATTCCTTGCTTTTTGCTCCTGTTTAGTAATAAATAATTTACCTAGCCTCTGTTTTGGTTGTGTTTTTTGTGTTTAGTTAGTGTTTGTGCCAAGTAGAACCGTTGGGAAGACTTGGGGAAAGTCTTGTTATCTTGTTATAAAAAACAGAAACTTTAGCGCTCACGAGAACTGCTACCATTTTTATTTGGGAAGTTCTATTTAGTTAATTATTTTTGCAGACGATTAATATATAAATGCCTCACGTCCAGAAATTTATTTTAGAATTTTTGGGGTTCCAGATATTGCGCTAGCTACAGATTACTACAGACTGTTCTCTTTTTGACAGATTCTGTTTTTCGTGTGTTGTTTGCTTATTTTGATGAATCTATGGCTAGTAAAATAGTTTACAAACCATAGAGAAGTTGGAATACAGTAGGTTTAACACCAATATAAATAAATAATGAGTTCATTACAGTACCTTGAAGTGGTCTTTTGTTTTCTTTCGCTAACGGAGCTCACGAGATTTTCTACTTTAAGTTTTGTGTTGTGAAGTTTTCAAGTTTTGGGTAAAGATTTGATGGATTATGGAACAAGGAGTGGCAAGAGACTAAGATTGGGGATTCCCATGGCACACCCAAGATAATCTAAGGACAACTAAAAGCCAAATCTTGGGGATGCCCCGGAAGGCATCCCCTCTTTTGTCTACTTCTATCGGTAACTTTACTTGGAGCTATATTTTTATTCACCACATGATATGTGTTTTGCTTGGAGCATCTTGTATGATTTGAGTCTTTGCTTTTTAGTTTACCACAATCATCCTTGCTGTATGCACCTTTTGAGAGAGCCATACATGATTTGGAATTTTTTAGAATATTCTATGTGCTTCGCTTATATCATTTGAGTTATATAGTTTTGCTCTAGTACTTCACTTATATTTTTTTAGAGAACGGTGGTGGGATTGTTTTATATAAACTATTGATCTCTCAGGCTTCACTTAGATTAATTTGAGAGTCTTAAATAGCATGGTAATTTGCTTAAATAATCCTAATATGCTTGGTATTCAAGAATAGTAAAAAAATTCTTATGAGTGTGTTGAATGCTATGAGAAGTTTGATGCTTGATAATTGTTTTGAGATATGAAGATGGTGATATTAAAGTTGTGCTAGTTGAGTAGTTGTGAATTAGAGAAATACTTGTGTTAAAGTTTGTGATTTCCGTAGCATGCACGTATGGTGAACCGTTATGTGATGAAGTCGGAGCATGATTTATTTTTTGATTGTCTTCCTTATGAGTGGCGGTCGGGGACGAGCGATGGTCTTTTCCTACCAATCTATCCCCCTAGGAGCATGCGGTAATACTTTGCTTTGATAACTTGTAGATTTTTGCAATAAGTATATGAGTTCTTTATGACTAATGTTGAGTCCATGGATTATACGCACTTTTCTTCCTTCCACCATTGCTAGCCTCTCTAATACCGCGCACCTTTCGCCGGTATCATACACCCACCATATACCTTCCTAAAAACAGCCACCATAGCTACCTATTATGGCATTCCCATAGCCATTCCAAGATATATTGCGATGCAACTTGCCACCATTATGACACACTCCATCATTGTCATATTGCTTAGCATGATCATGTAGTTGACATCGTATTTGTGGCAAAGCCACCATTCATAATTCTTTCATACATGTGACTCTTGATTCATTGCATATCCCGGTACACCGCCCGAGGCATTCATATAGAGTCATATTTTGTTCTAAGTATCAAGTTGTAATTGTTGAGTTGTAAGAAAATAAAAGTGTGATGATCATCATCATTAGAGCATTGTCCCAGTAAGGAAAGGATGATGGAGACTATGATTCCCCCACAAGTCGGGATGAGACTCTGGACGAACAATAAAAAAAAAGAGTCCATAAAAAAGAGAAAAGGCCCAAATAAAAAAATGAGAGAAAAAGAGAGAAGGGACAATGTTACTATCCTTTACCACACTTGTGCTTCAAAGTAGCACCATGATATTCATGATAGAGAGTCTCTCATTTCGTCACTTTCATATACTAGTGGGAATTTTTCATTATAGAACTTGGCTTGTATATTCCAATGATGGGCTTCCTCAAAATGCCCTAGGTCTTCATGAGTAAGCAAGTTGGATTCACACCCACTTAGTTTCTTTTGTTGAAATTTCATACACTTATAGCTCTAGTGCATCCGTTGCATGGCAATCCATACTCACTCACATTGATATCTATTGATGGGCATCTCCATAGCCCGTTGATACGCCTAGTTGATGTGAGACTATCTTCTCCCTTTTTGTCTTCTCCACAACCACCATTCTATTCTACATATAGTGCTATATCCATGGCTCACACTCATGTATTGCGTGAAGATTGAAAAAGTTTGAGAATGTCAAAAGTATGAAACAATTGCTTGGCTTGTCATCGGGGTTGTGCATGATTTAAATACTTTGTGTGGAGAAGATAGAGCATAGCCAGACTATGATTTTGTAGGGATAACTTTCTTTGGCCATGTTATTTTGAGAAGACATGATTGCTTTGTTAGTATGCTTGAAGTATTATTATTTTTATGTCAATATTAAACTTTTATCTTGAATCTTTCGGATCTGAATATTCATACCACAATTAAGAAGAATTACATTGAAAATATGCCAAGTAGCAATCCACATCAAAAATTCTGTTTTTATCATTTACCTACTCGAGGACGAGCATGAATTAAGCTTGGGGATGCTTGATACGTCTCCAACTATCTATAATTTTTGATTGCTCCATGCTATATTATCTACTGTTTTGGACATTATTGGGCTTTATTATCCACTTTTATATTATTTTTGGGACTAACCTATTAACCGGAGGCCCAACCCAGAATTGCTGTTTTTTTGCCTATTTTAGGGTTTCAAAGAAAAGGAATATCAAATGGAGTCCAAACGGAATGAAACCTTCGGGAACGTGATTTTCTCACCGAACATGATCCAGGAGACTTGGACCCTACGTCAAGCAACCAACAGGGAGGCCACGAGGTAGGGGGGCGCGCCTCCCCCCCAAGCGCGCCCTCCACCCTCATGGGCCCCATGTTGCTCCACCGACGTACTTCTTCTTCCTATATATACCTACGTACCCCCAAACGATCAGAAATGGAGCCAAAACCCTAATTCCACCGCCGTAACTTTCTATATCCACGAGATCCCATCTTGGGGCCTGTTCCGGAGCTCCGCTGGAGGGGGCATCGATCATGGAGGGCTTCTACATCAACACCATAGCCTCTCCGATGAAGTGTGAGTATTTTACCTCAGACCTTCGGGTCCATAGTTATTAGCTAGATGGCTTCTTCTCTCTTTTTGGATCTCAACACAATGTTCTCCCCCTCTCTTTTGGAGATCTATTCGATGTAATCTTATTTTTGCGGTGTGTTTGTTGAGATCGATGAATTGTTGGTTTATGATCAAGATTATCTATGAACAATATTTGAATCTTCTCTGAATTCTTTTATGTATGATTGGTTATCTTTGCAAGTCTCTTCGAATTATTAGTTTGGTTTGGCCTACTAGATTGTTCTTTCTTGCAATGGGAGAAGTGCTTAGCTTTGGGTTCAATCTTGCGGTGTCCTTTCCCAGTGACAGTAGGGGCAGTAAGGCAAGTATTGTATTATTGCCATCGAGGATAAAAAGATGGGGTTTTTATCATATTGCATGCATTTATCCATCTACATCATGTCATGTTGCTTAAGGCGTTACTCTGTTTTCATGAACTTAATACTCTAGATGCATGCTGGATAGCGGTCGATGAGTGGAGTAATAGTAGTAGATGCAGGTAGGAGTCGGTCTACTTGTCTCGGACGTGATGCCTATATACATGATCAAACCTAGATATTCTCATAACTATGCTCAATTCTGTCTATTGCTCAACAGTAATTCGTTCACCCACCGTAAAATACTTATGCTCTTGAGAGAAGCCACTAGTGAAACCTATGGCCCCCGGGTCTATCTTCATCATATTAATCTTCCAATACTTAGTTACTTCCTTTGCTTTTTACTTTGCATCTTTATCACAAAAATACCAAAAATATTATCATATCATATCTATCAGATCTCACTCTCGTAAGTGACGAAGGGATTGACAACCCCTTATCGCGTTGGTTGCGAGGAGTTATTTGTTTTGTGCAGGTACGAGGGACTTCCTGCGTGGCCTCCTACTGCATCATCCTTTCCTCTTCAAGGAAATCCAATGCAGTTCTCAAGAGGTAGCAGTACTTGGTATGTCTTGACTTGTGAGTAGATCTCCCCCGCAATGGTGCGAGAAATCCTTCTAGCTACCTCTTGAGCACTGCGTTGGTTTTCCCTTGAAGAGGAAAGGGTGATGCGGCAAAGTAGCGTAAGTATTTCCCTCAGTTTTTGAGAACCAAGGTATCAATCTAGTAGGAGGCCACACGCAAGTCCCTCGTACCTACATAAACAAATAAGAACCTCACAACCAACGCGATAAAGGGGTTGTCAATCCCTTCACGGTCACTTACGAGAGTGAGATCTGATAGAGATGATAAGTTAATATTTTTGGTATTTTTATGATAAAGATTAAAAGTAAAGATTGCAAAATAAAAGGTAGTATAAATAGCTTGTTGACGGAAGATTAATATATTGGAGAATAGACCCAGGGGGCATAGGTTTCACTAGTGGATTCTCTCAAGATAGCATAAGTATTACGGTGGGTGAACAAATTACTGTCGAGCAATTGATAGAAAATCGAATAATTATGAGAATATCTAGGAATGGTCATGTATATAGGCATCACGTCCGTGACAAGTAGACTGCTATCCAACATGCATCTAGAGTATTAAGTTCATAAGAACAGAGTAGGGCATTAAGTAAGATGACATGATGTAGAGGGATAAACTCAAGCAATATGATATAAAACCCATCTTTTTATCCTCGATGGCAACAATACAATACGTGTCGTTTCCCTTTCTGTCACTGGGATCGAGCACCGCAAGATTGAACCCAAAGCTAAGCACTTCTCCCATTGCAAGAAATATCAATCTAGTAGGCCAAACCAAACTGATAATTCGAAGAGACTTGCAAAGATAACCAATCATACATAAAAGATTTCAGAGAAGAATCAAATATTGTTCATAGATAGACTTGATCATAAACCCACAATTCATTGGATCTCGACAAACACACCGCAAAAAGAGTTACATCGAATAGATCTCCAAGAAGATCGAGGAGAACATTGTATTGAGATCCAAAGAGAGAGAAGAAGCCATCTAGCTAATAGCTATGGACCCGAAGGTCTGAAGTAAACTACCCACACATCATCGGAGGGGCCATGGATTTGATGTAGAGGACCTCCATGATCGATGCCCCCTTTGGCGGAGCTCCGGAAAAGGCCCCAAGATGGGATATCTTGGGTACAGAAGGTTGCGGCGGTGGAAATAGGGTTTCGTAGTGCTCCTGGATGTTTTCAGGGTATATGAGTATATATAGGAGGAAGAAGTAGGTCGGTTGAGCCACGAGGGGGGAGGGCGCACCCAGGGGGGTAGGCGCGCCCCCTGCCTCTTAGGCTCCTCGGTTGTTTCTTGACGTCCACTCCAAGTCCTCTGGATCACGTTTGTTCCAAAAATCACGCTCCCGAAGGTTTCATTCCGTTTGGACTCTGTTTGATATTCCTTTTCTGCAAAACACTGAAATAGGCAAAAAAACAGCAATTTGCACTGGGCCTTGGGTTAATAGGTTAGTCCCAAAAATAATATAAAAGTGTATAATAAAACCCATTAAAAATCCAAAACAGAATATATAATACCATCGAACATTCAAAAATTATAGATACATTGGAGACGTATCAGTCATATCGTAGCGGTGCTTAGGCGAAGCCCTGCGTTGGTAGCTTCGTCGACATTGTCATCACGCCGTCATGCTGACAGAACTCTCCCTCGAAGCTCTACTGGATTGTGAGTTCTTGGGACGTCACCGAGTTGAATGTGTGCAGATCGCGGAGGTGTCGTACGTTCGGTACTAGGATCGGTCAATCCTGAAGACGTACGGCTACATCAACCGTGTTGTCATAACGCTTCCTCTTATGGTCTACGAGGGTACGTGGACGACACTTTCCCCTCTCATTGCTATGCATCACCATGATCTTGCGCGTGTGTAGGAATTTTTTGAAATTACTACGTTCCCCAACAGTGGCATCCGAGCCAGGTCTATGCATAGATGTTATATGCACGAGTAGAACACAAAGGAGTTGTGGGCGTGGGTATATACATATTGCTTGCCGTCACTAGTTGATTCTTGATTCGGCGGTATTGTTGGATGGAGCGGCTCGGACGGACATTACGCGTACGCTTACGTGAGACTGGTTCTACCGACGTGCTTCGCACACAGGTGGCTAGTGGGTGTCTGTTTCTCCAACTTTAGTTGAATCGGATTCAATGAACAGGGTTCTTTTGAAGATCAAAAAGCAATCACTGTACCACGCTGTGGTTTTTGATGCATAGGTAAGAATGGTTCTTGCTCAGCCAGTAGCAGCCACGTAAAACTTGCAACAACAAAGTAGAGTACGTCTAACTTGTTTTTGCAGGGCTTGTTGTGATGTGATATGGTCAAGACGTGATGAGATATAAGTTGTTGTATGAGATGATCATGTTTTGTTAAAGTTATCAGCAACTGGCAGGAGCCTTATGGTGGTCTCTTTATTGTATAAGATGCGAGCGCCATATAATTGCTTTACTTTATCGCTATGCGATAGCAATAGTTGCAAAAGCAATAGTTGGCGAGACGACCATGTGATGACACGTTGCTAGAGATCAAGATGATGGAGATCATGGTGTCATGCCGGTGATGATAGAGATCATGACGGTGTTTTGGAGATGGAGATTAAAGGCACAAGATGATGATGGCCATATCATGTCACGTATTTTGGTTGCATGTGATGTTTATCTTGTTGGGGAACGTAGCAGAATTTTAAAAATTTCTACGCATCACCAAGATCAATCTATGAAGTCATCTAGCAACGAGGGAGAGAGGAGTGCATCTACATACCCTTGTAGATCACGAGCGGAAGCGTTCAAGAGAACGGGGTTGATGGAGTCGTAATCGTTGTGATCCAAATCACCGAAGATCCTAGCGCCGAACGGACGGCACCTCCGCGTTCAACACACGTATGGAGCGAGGACGTCTCCCGCGCCTTGATCCAGCAAGGAGGAGGGAGAGGTTGAGGAAGAAGGCTCCAACAGCAGCACGACGGCGTGGTGGTGGTGAAGCTGCAGTACTCCGGCAGGGCTTCGCCAAGCTCTTACGGAGGAGGAGAGGTGTTGGAGAGGGGAGGGGCTGCGCCTTGGATGTTGTGTGCAGCCCTCCCCTTGCCCCTCTATTTATAGGGGAAGGAGGAAGGGGGCCGGCCCCCTCTAGATAAGATCTTGAGGGGGGGCGGCGGCCAAGGGGAGGGGGCTTGCCCCCCAAGCAAGGGGGCGCCCCCTTTAGGGTTTCCCCCCCACAACCCTAGGCGCATGGGCCCAAGGGGGGGATGCGGCCAGCCCAGGTAGGGCTAGTTCCCCTTTCCTCTATAGCCCATTAGGCCCTCCGAGAGAGGTGGCCCCTCCCGGTGGACCCCCGGAACCCCTCTGGTGGCCCCGGTACAATACCGATATGCCCCCGAACCTTTCCGGTGACCGTATGACAACTTCCTACATATAAATATTCACCTCCAGACCATTCCGGAACTCCTCGTGGCGTCTGGGAGCTCATCCGGGACTCCAAACAACATTCGGTAATCACATACAAGTCTTCCTAACAACCCTAGCATCACCGAACCTTAAGTGTGTAGACCCTACGGGTTCGGGAGACATGCAGACATGACCGAGACGACTCTCCGGTCAATAACCAACAGCGGGATCTGGATACCCATGTTGGCTCCCACATGATCCACGATGATCTCATCGGATGAACCACGATGTCGAGGATTCAATCAATCCGTATACAATTCTCTTTGTCAATCGGTACGTTACTTGCCTGAGACTCGATCGTCGGTATCCCAATACCTTGTTCAGTCTCGTTACCGGCAAGTCACTTTACTCGTACCGTAATGCATGATCCTGTGATCAACCACTTGATCACATTGAGCTCATTATGATGATGCATTACCGAGTGGGCCCAGAGATACCTCTCCGTCATACGGAGTGACAAATCCCAGTCTCGATTTGTGCCAACCCAACAAACACTTTCGGAGATACCTGTAATGTACCTTTATAGTCACCCAGTTACGTTGTGACGTTTGGCACACCCAAGGCACTCCTACGGTATCCGGGAGTTGCACAATCTCATGGTCTAAGGAAATGATACTTGACATTCAGAAAAGCTACAGCAAACGAACTACACGATCTTTGAGCTATGCTTAGGATTGGGTCTTGTCCATCACATCATTCTCCTAATGATGTGATCCCATTATCAATGACACCCAATGTCCATAGTCAGGAAACCATGACTATCTTTTGATCAACGAGCTAGTCAACTAGAGGCTCACTAGGGACGTGTTGTGGTCTATGTATTCACACATGTATTACGATTTCCGGATAACACAATTATAGCATGAACGATAGACAATTATCATGAACAAAGAAATATAATAATAACCATTTTATTATTGCCTCTAGGGCATATTTCCAACAGTATCCCACTTGCACTAGAGTCAATATTCTAGTTACATTGTGATGAATCAAACACCCATGCAGTTCTGGTGTTGATCATGTTTTGCTCTAGGGAGAGGTTTAGTCAACGGATCTGCTACATTCAGGTCCGTATGTACTTTACAGATCTCTATGTCTCCATTTTGAACACTTTCACGAATGGAGTTGAAGCGACGCTTGATATGCCTGGTCTTCCTGTGAAACCTGGGCTCCTTGGCAAGGGCAATAGCTCCAGTGTTGTCACAGAAGAGAGTCATCGGGCCCGACGCATTGGGTATGACTCCTAGGTCGGCAATGAACTCCTTCACCCACACTGCTTCTTGTGCTGCCTCCAAGGCTGCCATGTACTCCGCTTCATGATCCCGCCACAACGCTTTGCTTGCAACTTCACCAGCTTACTGCCCCACCATTCAAAATATACACGTATCCGGTTTGTAACTTAGAGTCATCCAGATCTGTGTCGAAGCTAGCATCGACGTAACCGTTTACGACGAGCTCTTCGTCACCTCCATAAACGAGAAACATTTGCTTGGTCCTTTTCAGGTACTTTAGGATATTCTTGACCGCTGTCCAGTGTTCCATGCCAGGATTACTTTGGTACCTTCCTACCAAACTTACGACAAGGTTTACATCAGGTCTGGTACACAGCATAGCATACATGATAGACCCTACGGCCGAGGCATAGGAGACGACACTCATATTTTCTCTATCTTCTACCGTGGTCGGGCATTGAGCCGTGCTCAATCTCATTTCTTGCAATACAGGCAAGAACCCCTTCTTCGACTGATCCATTTTGAACTTCTTCAATATCTGTCAAGGTACGTACTCTGTGAAAGACCAATGAGGCGTCTCAATCTATCTCTATAGATCTTGATGCCTAATATATAAGCAGCTTCTCCAAGATCCTTCATTGAAAAACACTTGTTCAAGTAGGCCTTTATGCTTTCCAAGAATTCTATATCATTTCCCATCAACAGTATGTCATCCACATACAATATGAGAAATGCTACAGAGCTCCCACTCACTTTCTTGTAAATGCAGGCTTCTCCATAAGTCTGCATAAACCCAAACGCTTTGATCATCTCATCAAAATGGATGTTCCAACTCCGAGATGCTTGCACCAGCCTGTAAATCGAGCATTGGAGCTTGCACACCTTGCCAGCATTCTTAGGATCGACAAAACCTTCCGGCTGCATCATATACAATTCTTCCTTAAGGAAACCATTAAGGAATGCCGTTTTGACGTCCATTTGCCATATCTCATAATCATAGAATGCGGCAATTGCTAACATGATTCGGACGGACTTCAGCTTTGCTACGGGTGAGAAAGTCTCATCGTAGTCAACCCCTTGAACTTGTCGATAACCCTTAGCGACAAGCCGAGCTTTATAGATGGTCACATTACCATCCGCGTCTGTCTTCTTCTTAAAGATCCATTTATTTTCTATGGCTCGCCGATCATCGGGCAAGTCAGTCAAAGTCCATACTTCGTTTTCATACATGGATCCTATCTCGGATTTCATGGCTTCCAGCCATTTGTCGGAATCCAGGCCCGCCATCGCTTCTTCATAGTTCGAAGGTTCACCGTTGTCTAACAACATGATTTCCAAGACAGGGTTGCCGTACCAATCTGGTGCGGAACGTGTCCTTGTGGACCTACGAAGTTCAGTAGCAACTCTTTCTCTAGAAAGGACCCATTCTTGGCAACAAAGATCTTACCTTCGGATCTGAGGTAGAAGGTATACCCAACAGTTTCTTTAGGGTATCCTATGAAGACGCATTTTTCCGACTTGGGTTCGAGCTTTTCAGGTTGAAGTTTCTTGACATAAGCATCGCATCCCCAAACTTTTAGAAACGACAGCTTAGGTTTCTTTCCAAACCATAATTCATACGGTGTCGTCTCAACGGATTTCGACGGAGCCCTATTTAAAGTGAATGCGGTAGTCTCTAAAGCATAGCCCCAAAATGACAGCGGTAAATCGGTAAGAGACATCATAGATTGCACCATATCCAATAGAGTGCGACTACGATGTTCGGACTCAGGATTACGCTGAGGTGTTCTAGGCGGCGTGAGTTGTGAAACTATTCCACATTTTCTTAAGTGTGTGTGCCGAATTCGTGACTCAAGTATTCTCCCCCACGATCTGATCGCAAGAACTTCATTTTCCTGTCACGTTGATTCTCAACCTTACTCTGAAATTCCTTGAACTTTTCAAAGGTCTCAGACTTGTGTTTCATTAAGTAGACATACCCATATCTACTCAAGTCATCAGTGAGGGTGAGAACATAATGATAGCCACCGCGAGCCTCAACACTCATTGGACCGCACCCATCAGTATGTATGATTTCCAATAAGTTGGTTGCTCGCTCCATTGTTCCTGAGAACGGAGTCTTGGTCATTTTACCCATGAGGCATGGTTCGCACGTGTCAAATGATTCGCAATCAAGAGACTCTAAAAGTCCATCTGCATGGAGCTTCTTCATGCGTTTGACACCTATGTGACCAAGGCGGCAGTGCCACAAGTATGTGGGGCTCTCATTATCAACCTTACATCTTTTGGTATTCACACTATGAATATGTGTAGCATTACGCTCGAGATTCATTAAGAATAAACCATTCACCATCGGAGCATGACCATAGAACATATCTCTCATATAAATAGAACAACCATTATTCTCGGATTTAAATGAGTAGCCATCTCGAATTAAACAAGATCCTGATACAATGTTCATGCTCAAATCTGGCACTAAATAACAATTATTGAGGTTTAAAACTAATCCCGTAGGTAAATGTAGAGGCAGCGTGCCGACGGCGATCACATCGACCTTGGAACCATTCCCGAGGCGCATCGTCACCTCGTCCTTCACCAGTCTCCGCTTATTCCGCAGCTCCTGCTTTGAGTTACAAATGTGAGCAACCGCACCGGTATCAAATATCCAGGAGCTACTACGAGTACTGGTAAGGTACACATCAATTACATGTATATCACATATACCTTTAGTGTTGCCGGCCTTCTTGTCCGCTAAGTATTTGGGGCAGTTCCGCTTCCAGTGACCACTTCCCTTGCAATAAAAACACTCAGTCTCGGGCTTGGGTCCATTCTTTGGCTTCTTCCCGGTAGCTTGCTTACCGGGCGCGGCAACTCCCTTGCCGTCCTTCTTGAAGTTCTTCTTACCCTTGCCTTTCTTGAACTTAGTGGTTTTATTCACCATCAACACTTGATGTTCCTTTTTGATTTCCACCTCTGCTGATTTCAGCATTGAATATACCTCAGGAATGGTCTTTTCCATACCCTGCATATTGAAGTTCATCACAAAGCTCTTGTAGCTTGGTGGAAGCGACTGAAGGATTCTGTCAATGACCGCGTCATCCGGAAGATTAACTCCCAGCTGAGACAAGCGGTTATGCAACCCAGACATTTTGAGTATGTGCTCACTGATAGAACTATTTTCCTCCATCTTACAGCTGAAGAACTTGTCGGAGACTTCATATCTCTCGACCCGGGCATGAGCTTGAAAACCATTTTCAGCTCTTCGAACATCTCATATGCTCTCTCTCAAAACGCTTTTGGAGCCCCGGTTCTAAGCTGTAAAGCATGCCGCACTGAACGAGGGAGTGATCATCAGCACGTGACTGCCAAGCGTTCATAACGTCTTGGTTCTCTGGCACAAGTGCGTCACCTAGCGGTGCTTCTAGGACATAATCTTTCTTGATAGCTATGAGGATGATCCTCAAGTTCCGGACCCAGTCCGTATAGTTGCTGCCATCATCTTTCGGCTTGGTTTTCTCTAGGAACGCGTTGAAGTTGAGGACAACATGGGCCATTTGATCTGCAAGACATATTGTAAAGATTTTAGACTAAGTTCATGATAATTAAGTTCATCTAATCAAATTATTCAATGAACTCCCACTCAGATAGACATCCCTCGGTCATCTAAGTATAACATGATCCGAGTTAACTAGGCCGTGTCCGATCATCACGTGAGACGGACTAGTCAACATCGGTGAACATCTTCATGTTGATCGTATCTTCTATATGACTCATGCTCGACCTTTCGGTCTTCCGTGTTCCGAGGCCATGTCTGTACATGCTAGGCTCATCAAGTCAACCTAAGTGTATTGTGTGTGTAAATCTAGCTTACACCCTTTGTATTCGAACGTTAGAATCTATCACACCCGATCATCACGTGGTGCTTCGAAACAACGAACCTTCGCAATGGTGCATAGTTAGGGGGAACACTTTCTTGAAATTATTTCGAGGGATCATCTTATTTAAGCTACCGTCGTTCTAAGCAAATAAGATGCAAAACATGATAAACATCACATGCAATCAAACAGTGACATGATATGGCCAATATCATTTGCTCCTTTTGATCTCCATCTTCGGGGCTCCATGATCATCGTTGTCACCGGCATGACACCATGATCTCCATCATCATGATCTCCATCATCGTGTCTTCTTGAAGTTGTCTCGTCATCTATTACTTCTACTACTATGGCTAACGCTTTAGCAATAAAGTAAAGTAATTACATGACGTTTATGTTGACACGCAGGTCATAAATAAATAAAGACAAGTCCTATGGCTCCTGCCGGTTGTCATACTCATCGACATGCAAGTCGTGATTCCTATTACAAGAACATGATCATCTCATACATCACATATATCATTCATCACATCCTTTGGCCATATCACATCACAAAACACTTGCTGCAAAAACAAGTTAGACGTCCTCTAATTGTTGTTGCAAGTTTTTACGTGGCTGCTATAGGTTTCTTGCAAGAATGTTTCTTACCTACGCCAAAACCACAACGTGAATTGCCAATTTCTATTTACCCTTCATAAGGACCCTGTTCATCAAATCCGATCCGACTAAAGTGGGAGAGACAGACACCCGCCAGCCACCTTATGCAACTAGTGCATGTCAGTCGGTGGAACCGGTCTTACGTAAGCGTACGTGTAAGGTTGGTCCGGGCCGCTTCATCCCACAATGCCGCCAAAGAAAGATAAGACTAGTAACGGCAAGATAATTGACAATATCGACGCCCACAATTGCTTTGTGTTCTACTCGTGCATTGTAACTACGCATAGACCTAGCTCATGATGCCACTGTTGGGGAACGTAGCAGAATTTTAAAATTTTCTACGCATCACCAAGATCAATCTATGGAGTCATCTAGCATCGAGGGAGAGAGGAGTGCATCTACATACCCTTGTAGATCACGAGCGGAAGCGTTCAAGAGAACGGGGTTGATGGAGTCGTACTCGTCGTGATCAAAATCACCGAAGATCCTAGCGCCGAACGGACGGCACCTCCGCGTTCAACACACGTACGGAGCGAGGACGTCTCCCGTGCCTTGACCCAGCAAGGAGGAGGGAGAGGTTGAGGAAGAAGGCTCCAACAGTAGCACGACGGTGTGGTGGTGGTGAAGCTGCAGTACTCCGGCAGGGCTTCGCCAAGCTCTTACGGAGGAGGAGAGGTGTTGGGGAGGGGAGGGGCTGCGCCTTGGATGTTGTGTGCAGCCCTCCCGTTGCCCCTCTATTTATAGGGGAAGGAGGAAGGGGGCCGGCCCCCTCTAGATGAGATCTAGAGGGGGGGCGGCAGCCAAGGGGAGGGGGCTTGCCCCCCAAGCAAGGGGGCGCCCCCTTTAGGGTTCCCCCCCCCCCAACCCTAGGCACATGGGCCCAAGGGGGGGATGCGGCCAGCCCATGTAGGGCTGGTTCCCCTTTCCTCTACAGCCCATTAGGCCCTCCGAGAGAGGTGGCCCCTCCCGGTGGACCCCCGAAACCCCTCCGGTGGCCCCGATACAATACTGATATGCCCCCGAACCTTTTCGGTGACCGTATGACAACTTCCTACATATAAATCTTCACCTTCGGACCATTCTGGAACTCCTCGTGACGTCCAGGATCTTATCCGGGACTCCAAACAACATTCGGTAATCACATACAAGTCTTCCTAACAACCCTAGCGTCACCGAACCTTAAGTGGGTAGACCCTACGGGTTCGGGAGACATGCAGACATGACCGAGACAACTCTCCGGTCAATAACCAACAGCGGGATCTGGATACCCATGTTGGCTCCCACATGCTCCACGATGATCTCATCGGATGAACCACGATGTCGAGGATTCAATCAATCCGTATACAATTCCCTTTGTCAATCGGTACGTTACTTGCCTGAGACTCGATCGTCGGTATCCCAATACCTTGTTCAGTCTCATTACCGGCAAGTCACTTTACTCGTACCGTAATGCATGATCCCATGATCAACCACTTGATCACATTGAGCTCATTATGATGATGCATTACCGAGTGGGCCCAGAGATACCTCTCCGTCATACAGAGTGACAAATCCCAGTCACGATTCGTGCCAACCCAACAGACACTTTCGAAGATACCTGTAATGTACCTTTATAGTCACCCAGTTACGTTGTGACATTTGGCACACCCAAGGCACTCCTACGGTATCCGGGAGTTGCACAATCTCATGGTCTAAGGAAATGATACTTGACATTCAAAAAAGCTACAACAAACGAACTACAGGAACTTTGAGCTATGCTTAGGATTGGGTCTTGTCCATCACATCATTCTCCTAATGATGTGATCCCGTTATCAATGACATCCAATGTCCATAGTCAGGAAAGCATGACTATCTTTTGATCAATGAGCTAGTCAACTAGAGGCTCACTAGGGACGTGTTGTGGTCTATGTATTCACACATGTATTATGATTTCCGGATAACACAATTATAGCATGAACAATAGACAATTATCATGAATAAAGAAATATAATAATAACCATTTTATTATTGCCTCTAGGGCATATTGCCAACATATCCTTTATGTATCTTATTTTGCTTAGTTCGGCGGTGATACGTCTCCAACATATCTATAATTTTTGATCATTCCATGATATTATGTTATCTGTTTTGGATGATAACAGGCTTTATTTTACAGTTTTATATTATTTTTGGGACTAACCTATTAACCGGAGGCCCAGCCCAAATTGTTGTTTTTTTTGCTTATTTCAATGTTTGATAGAAAAGGAATATCAAACGGAGTCCAAACGGAATGAAACCTTTGGGAACGTGATTTTTGCAACAAATGTCATCCAGAGGACTTGGAGTGGACGTCAAGCAATCAACGAGGCGGCCACGAGGCAGGGGGCACGCCTACCCCCCTGGGCGTGCCCTCCACCCTCGTGGGCCCCTCGTTGCTCCACCGACCTACTTCTTCCTCCTATATATTTATCCATATACCCCGAAAACATCCAGGAGCACCACGAAACCCTATTTCCACCGCCGCAACCTTCTGTACCCAAGAGATCCCATCTTGGGGCCTTTCCGGAGCTCCGCCGGATGGGGGATTGATCACGGAGGGCCTCTACATCAACTCCATGGCCCCTCTGATGATGTGTGAGTAGTTTACTTCAGACCTTCAGGTCCATAACTAGTAGCTAGATGGCTTCTTCTCTCTCTTTGGATCTCAATACAAAGTTCTCGTCGATTCTCTTGGAGATCTATTCGATGTAATCTTCTTTTGCGGTGTGTTTGTCGAGATCCGATGAATTGTGGGTTTATGATCAAGTTTATCTATGAACAATACTTGAATCTTCTCTGAATTCTTTTATGTATGATTGGTTTATCTTTGCAAGTCTCTTCGAATTATCAGTTTGGTTTGGCCTACTAGATTGATCTTTCTTGCAATGGGAGAAGTGCTTAGCTTTGGGTTCAATCTTGTGGTGCTCGATCCCAGTGACAGAAAGGGAAACGACACGTATTGTATTGTTGCCATCGAGGATAAAAAGATGGGGTTTACATCATATTGCATGAGTTTATCCCTCTACATCATGTCATATTGCTTAAGGCGTTACTCTATTCTTATGAACTTAATACTCTAGATGCATGCTGGATAGCGGTCGATGTGTGGAGTAATAGTAGTAGATGTAGGCAGGAGTCGGTCTACTTGTCACGGACGTGATGCCTATATACATAATCATGCCTAGATATTCCCATAATTATTCGCTTTTCTATCAATTGCTCGACAGTAATTTGTTCACCCACCGTAATACTTATGCTATCTTGAGAGAAGCCACTAGTGAAACCTATGCCCCCCAGGTCTATTTTCCAACATACATGTTTCCAATCTATTTTATTTTGCAATCTTTACTTTCAATCTATATCATAAAAATACCAAAAATACTTATCTTATTATTATGATCTCTATCAGATCTCACTCTTGCAAGTGGTCGTGAAGGGATTGACAACCCCTTTATCGTGTTGGTTGTGAGGATATTATTTGTTTGTGTAGGTATGAGGTGACTCAAAAACCCAGGGAAATACTTACGCTGCTTTACTGCACCACCCTTTCCTCTTCAAGGGAAAACCAATGCAGTGCTCAAGAGGTAGCAAGAAGGATTTCTGGCGCCGTTGCCGGGGAGGCTTACACCAAGTCAAGTCAAGATTTGATCTCCCATCAACTAGCCATTTCTGGCACCATTGCCGGGGAGATCTATGCCAAGTCAAGACATACCAAGTACCCATCACAACTCTTATCCTTCGCATTACCTTATTTGCCATTTGCCTCTCGTTTTCCTCTCCCCCACTTCACCCTTGCCGTTTTATTCGCCCTCTTTTCCTTTCGCCCTCTTTTTTCGTTTGCCTCTTTTTCGCTTGCTTCTTGTTTGCTTGTGTGTTGGATTGCTTACTTGTCACGATGGCTCAAGATAATACTAAATTGTGTGACTTTGCCAATACCAACAATAATGATTTTATTAGCACTCTGTTTGCTCCTCTTACCGATGCTGAATCTTGTGAAATTAATACCGCTTTGCTGAATCTTGTCATGAAATATCCGTTTTCTGGCCTTCCTAGTGAAGATGCCGCTACCCATCTAAACAACTTTGTTGATTTGTGTAATGTGCAAAATAAGAAATATGTGGACAACGATATTGTTAAACTTAAGCTATTTCCGTTTTCGCTTAGAGATCGTGCTAAAGCTTGGTCTTCGTCTTTGCCTAAAAATAGTATTGATTCATGGAATAAGTGCAAAGATGCTTTTATCTCTAAGTATTTTCCTCCCGCTAAGATCATCTCTCTTAGAAACAATATTATGAATTTTAAGCAACTTGATCATGAACATGTTGCACAATCTTGGGAGAGGATGAAATTAATGATACGTAATTTCCCTACACATGGTATGAAGTTATACAAAAAATTATGCCGGATTGAATTTTGCTTCTAGTAATCTTTTAGATTCGGCCGCAGGGGGCACTTTTATGGAAATCACTTTAGGAGAAGCTACCAAACTCCTAGATAATATTGTGGTTAATTATTCTCAATGGCACACTGAAAGATCTACTAGTAAAAAGGTGCATGCAATTGAAGAGATTAATGTTTTGAGTGGAAAGATGGATGAACTTATGAAATTGTTCGCTAATAAGAGTGCTCCTACTGATCCTAATGATATGCCTTTGTATACTCTCATTGAGAATAATAATGGATCTATGGATGTGAATTTTGTGGGTAGGAACAATTTTGGTAATAACGCGTATAGAGGTAATTTTAATTCTAGGTTGTTTCCTAGTAATTCCTCTAATAATTATGGTAATTCCTACAAGAATTCTTATGGAAATTATAATAATATGCCCTTTGATTTTGAATCTAGTATTACAAAATTTATTACTTCGCAAAAGAGTTCCAATGCTTTGATTGAAGAAAAATTGCTTAAGATTGATGAGTTGGCTAGGAACATGGATAGAATTTCTCTTGATGTTGATTCTTTGAAACTTAGATCTATTCCACCTAAGCATGATATCCATGAGTCTCTCAAAGCCATGAGAATTTCCATTGATGAGTGGAAAGAAAGAACCGCTAGGATGCGTGCTAAGAAAGATTGCTTTGTGAAAGCGTGGTCTTCTAGTTTTCATGAAAATAAAGATGAAGATCTAAAATTAATTGATGTGTCCCCTATTAAATCCTTGTTTTGCAATATGAATCTTGATAATGATGGGACTGGAGATGAGTCAACTTTAGTTAGAAGGCGTCCCAAAAATTCAGAGTTTTTAGATCTTGATGCAAAAATTGGTGAAAGTCAGATTGAAGAGGTCAAAACTTTAAATAGCAATGAACCCACTATCTTGGATTTCAAGGAATTTAATTATGATAATTGCTATTTGATAGATTGTATTTCCTTGTTGCAATCCGTGCTAAATTCTCCTCGTGCTTATAGTCAAAATAAAGCTTTTACTAAACATATCGTTGATGCTTTGATGCAATATTATGAAGAAAAACTTGAGTTGAAAGTTTCTATCCCTGGAAAACTTTATGATGAGTGGGAACCTACAATAAAAATTAAAATTAAAGATCATGAATGCTATGCTTCGTGTGATTTGGGTGCAAGTGTTGCCACGATTCCAAAACTTTGTGTGATTTGCTAGGTTCCCGTGAATTTTATGATTGTTCTCTAAACTTGCACCTTGCGGATTCCACCATTAAGGAACCTATGGGAAGAATTAGTGATGTTCTTATTGTTGCAAATAGGAACTATGTGCCCGTAGATTTCATTGTTTTTGATATAGATTGCAATCCTTCATGTCCTATTATTCTTGGTAGACCTTTCCTTAGAACGATTGGTGCAATTATTGATATGAAGGAAGGGAATATTAGATTCCAATTTCCGTTAAGGAAGGGCATGGAACACTTTCCTAGAAAGAAAATTAAATTACCTTATGAATCTATTATGAGAGCCACTTATGGATTGCATACCAAAGATGACAATACCTAGATCTATCCTTGCTTTTATGCCTAGCTAAGGGCGTTAAACGATAGCGCTTGTTGGGAGGCAACACAATTTTATTTTTGTTCCTTGCTTTTTGTTCCTGTTTAGTAATAAATAATTTATCTAGCCTCTGTTTTGGTTGTGTTTTTTCTGTTTAATTAGTGTTTGTGCCAAGTAGAACTGTTGGGAAGACTTGGGGAAAGTCTTTTTGATCTTGCTGCAAAAAACATAAACTTTAGCACTCGCGAGAATTGCTGCCATTTGTTACTGGAGAGTGCTATTTAGTTAATTCTTTTTGCATATGATTAATATATAAATTCCTCACGTCCAAAAATTTATTTTTAATTTTTGGGGTTCCAGAAGTATTCGAAACCTACAGATTACTACAGACTGTTCTGTTTTTGACAGATTCTGTTTTTCGTGTGTTGTTTGCTTATTTTGATGAATCTATGGCTAGTAATGGAGTTTATGAACCATAGAAAAGTTGGAATACAGTAGGTTTAACACCAATATAAATAAAGAATGAGTTCATTACAGTACCTTGTAGTGGTGGTTTGTTTTCTTTTACTAACGGAGCTCACGAAGATTTTCTTTTAAGTTTTGTGTTGTGAAGTTTTCAAGTTTTGGGTAAGGATTTGATGGATTATGAAACAAGGAGTGGCAAGAGCCTAACCTTGGGGATGCCCAAGGCACCCCAGGGTAAAATACAAGGACACCAAAAAGCCTAAGCTTTGGGATGCCCCGGAAGGCATCCCCTCTTTCGCCTTCGTCTATCGGTAACTTTACTTGGAGCTATATTTTTATTCGCCACATGATATGTGTTTTTATTGGAGCGTATTGTATGATTTGAGTCTTTTATTTTTAGTTTACCACAATCATCCTTTATGTACACACCTTTTGAGAGAGACACACATGAATTGGAATTTATTAGAATACTCTATGTGCTTCACTTATATCTTTTGAGCTATATAGTTTTTGCTCTAGTACTTCACTTATATCTTTTAGAGCACGGTGGTGGTTTTACTTTATAGAAATAATTGATCTATCATGCTTCACTTATATTATTTTGATATTCCTTTAGAAAAACATGGCACTTTGCTTTTAGGCATAATAAAAACTTTCATATAAGTGCATTGAATACTAAGAGAAGTTTGATACTTGATTGTTTTGAGATATGGAGATAGTGATATCTAAGTTGTGCTAATTGAGTAGTTGTGAATTTGAGGAATACTTGTGTTGAAGTTTGCAAGTCCAGTAGCATGCACGTATGGTAAACATTGTGTAATAAATTTGAAACATGAGGTGTTATTTGATTGTCTTCCTTATGAGTGGCGGTCGGGGACGAGTGATGGTCTTTTCCTACCAATCTATCCCCCTAGGAGCATGCACGTAATACTTGGTTTTTGATGACTTGTAGATTTTTGCAATAAGTATGTGAGTTCTTTATGACTAATGTTGAGTCCATGGATTATAGGCACTCTCATCCTTCCATCATTGCTAGCCTCTTCGGTACCGTGCATTGCCCTTTCTCACCTTGAGAGTTGGTGCAAACTTCGCCGGTGCATCCAAACCCCATGATACGATACGCTCTATCACACATAAACCTCCTTATATCTTCCTCAAAACATCCACCATACCTACCTATTATGGCATTTCCATAGCAATTCCGAGATATGTTGCCACGCAACTTTCCACCGTTCCGTTTATTATGACACGCATCATCATTGTCATATTGCCTTGCATGATCATGTAGTTGACATCGTATTTGTGGCAAATCCACCATTCATAATTATTTCATACATGTCATTCATGAGTCATTGCACATCCCGGTACACCGCTGGAGGCATTCATATAGAGTCATATCTTGTTCTAGAATCGAGTTGTAATCAGTGAGTTGTAAATAAATAGAAGTGTGATGATCATCAGTAATAGAGCATTGTCCCATAAAGAAAAGAAAATAAAGGCCAAATAAAAAAAGGCCCAAAAAAGGGGCAATGCTACTATCCTTTTTTCCACACTTGTGCTTCAAAGTAGCACCATGATCTTTATGATAGAGAGTCTCTTGTTTTGTCATTTTCATATACTAGTGGGAATTTTTCATTATAGAACTTGGCTTGTATATTCCAACAATGGGCCTCCTAAAGTGCCCTAGGTCTTCGTGAGCAAGCAAGTTGGATGCACACCCACTTAGTTTCCTTTGTTGAGCTTTCATAAATTTATAGCTCTAGTGCATTCGTTGCATGGCAATCCCTACTCCTTGCATTGACATCAATTGATGGGCATCTCCCTAGCCCATTGATTAGTCACGTCGATGTGAGACTTCCTCCTTTTTTGTCTTCTCCACATAACCCCCTTCATTATATTCTATTCCACCCATAGTGCTATATCCATGGCTCACGCTCATGTATTGCGTGAAAGTTGAAAAAAGTTTGAGATTACTAAAGTATGAAACAATTGCTTGGCTTGTCATCGGGGTTGTGCATGATGAGAGCATTCTTGTGTGATGAAAATGGATCATGACCAAACTATATGATTTTGTAGGGATGAACTTTCTTTGGCCATGTTATTTTGAGAAGATATGATTGCTTAGTTAGTATGCTTGAAGTATTATTATTATTTCTATGTCAATATTAAACTTTTATCTTGAATCTTTCAGATCTTAACATTCATGCCAGAATAAAGAAAATTACATTGAGAAATATGTTGGGAAGCATTCCACATCAAATATTCAGTTTTTATCATTTACCTACTCGAGGACGAACAGGAATTAAGCTTGGGGATGCTTGATACGTCTCCAACGTATCTATAATCTTTTATTGTTCCATGCTATTATATTATCTGTTTTGGATGATAACGGGCTTTATTTTACACTTTTATATTATTTTTGGGACTAACCTATTAACCAGAGGCCCAGCCCAAATTGTTGTTGTTTGCCTATTTCAGTGTTTCGTAGAAAAGGAATATCAAATGGAGTCCAAACGGAATGAAGCCTTCGGGAACGTGATTTTTGGAACAAATGTGATCCAGAGGACTTGGAGTGGACGTCAAGCAATCAACGGGGCGGCCACGAGGCAGGGGGTGCGCCTACCCCCCTGGGCACGCCCTCCACCCTCGTGGGCCCCTCGTTGCTCCACCGACCTACTTCTTCCTCCTATATATATCCATATACCCCGCAAACATCCAGGAGCACCACGAAACCCTATTTCCACCGCCACAACCTTCTGTACCCAAGTGATCCCATCTTGGGGCCTTTTCTGGAGCTTCGCCGGAGGGGGCATTGATCACGGAGGGCCTCTACATCAACTCCATGGCCCCTCCGATGATGTGTGAGTAGTTTACTTCAGACCTTCGGGTCCATAGCTAGTAGCTAGATGGCTTCTTCTCTGTCTTTGGATCTCAATACAAAGTTCTCCTCGATTCTCTTGGAGATCTATTCGATGTAATCTTCTTTTACAGTGTGTTTGTCGAGATCCGATGAATTGTGGGTTTACGATCAAGTTTATCTATGAGCAATATTTGAATCTTCTTTGAATTCTTTTATGTATGATTGGTTTATCTTTGCAAGTCTCTTCGAATTATCAATTTGGTTTGGCCCACTAGATTGATCTTTCTTGCAATGGGAGAAGTGCTTAGCTTTGGGTTCAATCTTGCAGTGCTTGATCCTAGTGACAGAAAGGGAAACAACACGTATTGTATTGTTGCCATCGAGGATAAATAGATGGGGTTTACATCATATTGCAATGAGTTTATCCCTCTACATCATGTCATCTTGCTTAAGGCGTTACTCTATTCTTATGAACTTAATACTCTAGATGCATGCTGGATAACGATCGATGTGTGGAGTAATAGTAGTAGATGCAGGCAGGAGTCGGTCTACTTGTCACGGACGTGATGCCTATATACATGATCATGCCTAGATATTCTCATAATTATTTGCTTTTCTATGAATTGCTCGACAATAATTTTTTCACCCACCGTAATACTTATGCTATCTTGAGAGAAGCCACTAGTGAAACCTATGGCCCCCGGGTCTATTTTCCATCATACAAGTTTCCAATCTATTTAATTTCGCAATCTTTACTTTCAATCTATATGATAAAAATACCAAAAATACTTATCTTATTATCACCAAGTTACTTTCAATCTAGTCACTATAACCAAGTTACTAGAACTTCATGATGAACTATAATATGCAAGGGATAACGGAAATGATTCCCAAGCTCTTCGCGATGCTGAAATCGGCGAAGGTAGAAATCAAGAAATAGCATCAAGTGTTGATGGTTAAGAAGACCACTAGTTTCAAGAAAAGGGTAAAGGTAAAGAAAGGGAACTTCAAGAAGAATGGCAAGCAAGTTGCCACTCCCATGAAGAAGCCCAAAGCTAGACCCACCTAGATTATTGGCGGATAAGAAGGATGGCATAGTATTGGATATACATGCTGAAGGAAATATGCCCTAGAGGCAATAATAAAGTTATTATTTATTTCCTTATATCATGATAAATGTTTATTATTCATGCTAGAATTGTATTAACAGGAAACATAATGCATGTGTGAATACATAGACAAACAGAGTGTCACTAGTATGCCTCTACTTGACTAGCTCGTTAATCGAAGATGGTTATGTTTCCTAACCATGAACAAAGAGTTGTTATTTGATTAACGGGATCACATCATTAGGTGAATGATCTGATTGACATGACCCATTCCATTAGCTTAGCACCCGATCGTTTAGTATGTTGCTATTGCTTTCTTCATGACTTATACATGTTCCTATGACTATGAGATTATGCAACTCCAGTTTGCCGGACGAACACTTTGTGTGCTACCAAACGTCACAACGTAAATGGGTGATTATAAAGGTGCTCTACAGGTGTCTCCAATGGTACATGTTGGGTTGGCGTATTTCGAGATTAGGATTTGTCACTCTGATTGTCGGAGAGGTATCTCTGGGCCCTCTCGGTAATGCACATCACATAAGCCTTGCAAGCATTGCAACTAATGAGTTAGTTACGAGATGATGTATTACAGAACGAGTAAAGACATTACGCGTACTCTTACGCGAGACCGGTTCTCCCGACGTGCTTTGCACATAGGTGGCTTGCGGGTGACAGTTTCTCCAACTTTAGTTGAACCGAGTGTGGCTACGCCCGGTCCTTGCGAAGGTTAAAACAGCACCAACTTGACAAACTATCGTTGTGGTTTTTGATGCGTAGGTAAGATTGGTTCTTGCTTAAGCCCGTAGCAGCCACATAAAACTTGCAACAACAAAGTAGAGGACATCTAACTTGTTTTTGCAGGGCATGTTGTGATGTGATATGGTCAAGACATGATGCTGAATTTTATTGTATGAGATGATCATGTTTTGTAACTGAGTTATCGGCAACTGGCAGGAGCCATATGGTTGTCGCTTTATTGTATGCAATGCAATCGCGCTGTAATGTTTTACTTTATCACTAAGCGGTAGCGATAGTCGTGGAAGCATAAGACTGGCGAGACGACAACGATGCTACGATGGAGATCAAGGTGTCGCGCCGGTGACGATGGTGATCACGACGGTGCTTCGAAGATGGATATCACAAGCACAAGATGACGATGGCCATATCATATCACTTATATTGATTGCATGTGATGTTTATCTTTTATGCATCTTATCTTGCTTTGATTGACGGTTGCATTATAAGATGATCTCTCACTAATTATCAAGAAGTGTTCTCCCTGAGTATGCACCGTTGCGAAAGTTCTTCGTGCTGAGACACCACGTGATGATCGGGTGTGATAGGCTCTACGTTCAAATACAACGGGTGCAAAACAGTTGCACACGCAGAATACTCAGGTTATACTTGACGAGCCAAGCATATACAGATATGGCGTCGGAACACGGAGACCGAAAGGTCGAGCATGAATCATATAGTAGATATGATCAACATAGTGATGTTCACCAATGAAACTACTCCATCTCACGTGATGATCGGACATGGTTTAGTTGATTTGGATCACGTAATCACTTAGAAGATTAGAGGGATATCTATCTAAGTGGGAGTTCTTTAAATAAATTAATTGAACCTAAATTTATCATGAAACTTAGTACCTGATAGTATCTTGCTTGTTTATGCTTGATTGTAGATAGATGGCTCTTGCTGTTGTTCCCTTGAATTTTAATGTGTTCCTTGAGAAAGCAAAGTTGAAAGATGATGGTAGCAATTACACGGACTGAGTCCGTAACTTGAGGATTATCCTCATTGCTGCATAGAAGAATTACGTCCTGGAAGCACCGCTGGGTGCCAGGCCTGCTGCTGGAGCAACACTAGATGTTATGAACATCTGGCAGAGCAAAGCTGATGACTACTTGATAGTTCAGTGTGCCATGCTTTACGGCTTAGAATTGAGACTTCAACGACGTTTTGAACGTCATGGAGCATATGATATGTTCCAGGAGTTGAAGTTAATATTTCAAGCAAATGCCCGGATTGAGAGATATGAAGTCTCCAATAAGTTCTATAGCTGCAAGATGGAGGAGAACAGTTCTGTCAGTGAGCATATACTCAAAATGTCTGGGTATAATAATCACTTGATTCAATTGGGAGTTAATCTTCCGGATGATTGCGTCATTTACAGAATCCTCCAATCACTGCCACCAAGCTACAAGAGCTTCGTGATGAACTATAATATGCAAGGGATGAATAAGACTATTCCCGAGCTCTTCGCAATGCTGAAAGCTGCGGAGGTAGAAATCAAGAAGGAGCATCAAGTGTTGATGGTCAACAAGACCACTAGTTTCAAGAAAAAGGGCAAAGGGAAGAAGAAGGGGAACTTCAAGAAGAACAGCAAGCAAGTTGCTACTCAAGAGAAGAAACCCAAACCTGGACCTAAGCCTGAAACTGAGTGCTTCTACTGCAAGCAGACTGGTCACTGGAAGCGGAATTGCCCCAAGTATTTGGCGGATAAGAAGGATGGTAAGGTGAACAAAGGTATATGTGATATACATGTTATTGATGTATACCTTACTAATGCTCGCAGTAGCACCGAGGTATTTGATACTGGTTCTGTTGCTAATATTTACAACTCGGAAAAGGGACTACGGATTAAGCGAAGATTGGCTAAGGACGAGGTGACGATGCGCGTGGGAAACGGTTCCAAAGTCAATGTGATCGCAGTTGGCACGCTACCTCTACATCTACCTTCGGGATTAATATTAGACCTAAATAATTGTTATTTGGTGCCAGCGTTAAGCATGAACATTATATCTGGATCTTGTTTGATGCGAGACGGTTATTCATTTAAATTTGAGAATAATGGTTGTTCTATTTATATGAGTAATATCTTTTATGGCCATGCACCCTTAAAGAGAGGTCTATTTTTAGTGAATCTCGATAGTAGTGACACACATATTCATAGTGTTGAAGCCAAAAGATGCAGAGTTGATAATGATAGTGCAACTTATTTGTGGCACTGCCGTTTAGGTCATATCGGTGTAAAGCGCATGAAGAAACTCCATACTGATGGACTTTTGGAACCACTTGATTATGAAACACTTGGTACTTGCAAACCGTGCCTCATGGGCAAGATGACTAAAACACCGTTCTCCGGTACTATGGAGAGAGCAACAGATTTGTTGGAAATCATACATACAGATGTATGTGGCCCGATGAATATTGAGGCTCGTGGCGGATATCGTTATTTTATCACCTTCACAGATGACTTAAGCAGATATGGGTATATCTACTTAATGAAACATAAGTCTGAAACGTTTGAAAAGTTCAAAGAATTTCAGAGTGAAGTTTAAAATCATCGTAACAAGAAAATAAAGTTTCTACGATCTGATCATGGAGGAGAATATTTGAGTTACGAGTTTGGTGTACATTTGAAACAATGCGAAATAGTTTCGCAACTCACGCCACCCGGAACACCACAGCGCAATGGTGTGTCCGAACGTCGTAATCGTACTTTACTAGATATGGTGCGATCTATGATGTCTCTTACTGATTTACTGCTATCATTTTGGGGATACGCTCTAGAGACAGCCGCATTCACGTTAAATAGGGCACCATCAAAATCCGTTGAGACGACGCCTTATGAACTGTGGTTTGGCAAGAAACCAAAGTTGTCGTTTCTGAAAGTTTGGGGCTGCGATGATTATGTAAAAAAGCTTCAACCTGATAAGCTCGAACCCAAATCGGAGAAATGTGCCTTCATAGGATATCCAAAGGAGACTATTGGATACACCTTCTATCACAGATCCGAAGGCAAGACTTTTGTTGCTAAGTTCGGAAACTTTCTGGAGAAAGAGTTTCTCTCGAAAGAAGTGAGTGGGAGGAAAGTAGAACTTGACGAGGTAACTGTACCTGCTCCCTTATTGGAACGTAGTGCATCACAGAAAACTGTTTCAGTGACACCTACACCAGTTAGTGAGGAAGCTAATGATGATGATCATGAAACTTCAGAACAAGATACTACTGAACCTCGTAGATCAACCAGAGTGAGATCCGCGCCAGAGTGGTACGGTAATCCTGTTCTGGAAGTCATGCTACTAGATCATGATGAACCTACGAACTATGAAGAAGCGATGGTGAGCCCAGATTCCGCAAAATGGCTTGAGGCCATGAAATCTGAGATGGGATCCATGTATGAGAACAAAGTATGGACTTTGGTTGACTTGCCCGATGATCGGCAAACAATTGAGAATAAATGGATCTTCAAGAAGAAGACTGACGCTGACGGTAATATTACTATCTGCAAAGCTCGACTTGTCGCAAAAGGTTTTCGGCAAGTTCAAGGGATTGACTACGATGAGACCTTCTCACCCGTAGCGATGCTTAAGTCTGTCCGAATCATGTTAGCAATTGCCGCATTTTATGATTATGAAATTTGGCAGATGGATGTCAAAACTGCATTCCTGAATGGATTTCTGGAAGAAGAGTTGTATATGATGCAACCAGAAGGTTTTGTCGATCCAAAAGGAGCTAACAAAGTGTTCAAGCTCCAGCGATCCATTTATGGACTGGTGCAAGCCTCTCGGAGTTGGAATAAACGCTTTGATAGTGTGATCAAAGCATTTGGTTTTATACAGACTTTTGGAGAAGCCTGTATTTACAAGAAAGTGAGTGGGAGCTCTGTAGCATTTTTGATATTATATGTGGATGACATATTACTAATTGGAAATGATATAGAATTTCTGGATAGCATAAAGGGATACTTGAATAAGAGTTTTTCAATGAAAGACCTCAGTGAAGCTGCTTACATATTGGGCATTAAGATCTACAGAGATAGATCAAGACACTTAATTGGACTTTCACAAACCACATACCTTGACAAAGTTTTGAAGAAGTTCAAAATGGATCAAGCAAAGAAAGGGTTCTTGCCTATGTTACAAGGTGTGAAGTTGAGTAAGACTCAATGCCCGACCACTGCAGAAGATAGAGAGAAAATGAAACATGTTCCCTATGCTTCATCCATAGGCTCTATCATGTATGCAATGTTGTGTACCAGACCTGATGTGTGCCTTGCTATAAGTCTAGCAGGGAGGTACCAAAGTAATCCAGGAGTGGATCACTGGACAGCGGTCAAGAACATCCTGAAATACCTGAAAAGGACTAAGGATATGTTTCTCATATATGGAGGTGACAAAGAGCTCATCGTAAAAGGTTACGTTGATGCAAGCTTTGACACTGATCCGGACGATTCTAAATCGCAAACCGGATACGTGTTTACATTAAACGGTGGAGCTGTCAGTTGGTGCAGTTCTAAACAAAGCGTTGTAGCGGGATCTACATGTGAAGCGGAGTACATAGCTGCTTCGGAAGCAGCAAATGAAGGAGTCTGGATGAAGGAGTTCATATCCGATCTAGGTGTCATACCTAGTGCATCGGGTCCAATGAAAATCTTTTGTGACAATACTGGTGCAATTTCCTTGGCAAAGGAATCCAGATTTCACAAGAGAACCAAGCACATCAAGAGATGCTTCAATTCCATCCGGGATCTAGTCCAGGTGGGAGACATAGAGATTTGCAAGATACATACGGATCTGAATGTTGCAGACCCGTTGACTAAGCCTCTTCCACGAGCAAAACATGATCAGCACCAAGGCTCCATGGGTGTTAGAATCATTACTGTGTAATCTAGATTATTGACTCTAGTGCAAGTGGGAGACTGAAGGAAATATGCCCTGGAGGGAATAATAAAGTTATTATTTATTTCCTTATATCATGGTAAATGTTTATTATTCATGCTAGAATTGTATTAACCGGAAACATAATGCATGTGTGAATACATAGACAAACAGAGTGTCACTAGTATGCCTCTACTTGACTAGCTCGTTAATCGAAGATGGTTATGTTTCCTAACCATGAACAAAGAGTTGTTATTTGATTAACGGGATCACATCATTAGGTGAATGATCTGATTGACATGACCCATTCCATTAGCTTAACACCCGATCGTTTAGTATGTTGCTATTGCTTTCTTCATGACTTATACATGTTCCTATGACTATGAGATTATGCAACTCCCGTTTGCCGGAGGAACACTTTGTGTGCTATCAAATGTCACAACGTAAATGGGTGATTATAAAGGTGCTCTACAGGTGTCTCCAAAGGTACATGTTGGGTTGGCGTATTTCGAGATTAGGATTTGTCACTTCGATTGTCGGAGAGGTATCTCTGGGCCCTCTCGGTAATGCACATCACATAAGCCTTGCAAGCATTGCAACTAATGAGTTGGTTGCGAGATGATGTATTACAGAACGAGTAAAGAGACTTGCCGGTAACGAGATTGAACTAGGTATTGAGATACCTACGATCGAATCTCGGGCAAGTAACATACCGATGACAAAGGGAACAACGTATGTTGTTATGCGGTCTGACCGATAAAGATCTTCGTAGGATATGTAGGAGCCAATATGAGCATCCAGGTTCCGCTATTGGTTATTGACCGGTCTTGGTCATGTCTACATTGTTCTCGAACCTGTAGGGTCCGCACGCTTAAGGTTTCGATGACAGTTATATTATGAGTTTATGAGTTTTGATGTACCGAAGTTAGTTCGGAGTCCCGGATGTGATCACGGACATGACGAGGAGTCTCGAAATGGTCGAGACATAAATATTGATATATTGGACGGCTATATTCGGACACCGGGAGTGTTCCGGGTGATTTCAGAGAAAACCGGAGAGCCGGAGGGTTACCGGAACCTTACCAAGAGAAGTAATGGGCCTTATGGGCCTTAGTGGAGAGAGAGAGGGGCAGCCTGGGTGGGCCGCGCGCCTCCTCCCCCCTGGTCCGAATTGGACTAGGAGAGGTGGGGCGGAGCCCCCCTTTCCCTCTCCCTCCCCACTTCCTTCCCCCTCCTAGTAGGAGTCCTACTCCTACTAGGAGGAGGACTCCTCCTGGCGCGCCTATAGGGGCCGGCCGGCCTCCTCCCCTTGCTCCTTTATATACGGGGGCAGGGGGGCACCCCTAGACACAAGTTGATCCACGTGATCATATTCTTAGCCGTGTGCAGTGCCCCCTTCCACCACAGTCCTCGATAATATTGTAGCGGTGCTTAGGCGAAGCCCTGCGATGGTAGTACATCAAGATCGTCACCACGCCGTCGTGCTGACAGAACTCTTCCCCGACACTTTGCTGGATCAGAGTCCGGGGATCGTCATTGAGCTGAACGTGTGCTAGAACTCGGAGGTGCCGTAGTTTTGGTGCTTGATCGGTCGGACCGTGGAGACGTACGACTACATCAACCAAACGCTTCCGTTGTCGATCTGCAAGGGTACGTAGATCACACTCTCCCCTCTCGTTGCTATGCATCACCATGATCTTGCGTGTGCGTAGGATTTTTTTTGAAATTACTACGTTCCCCAACACATGCAGGGCCGGGCTGGTAAAATCCGGGGCCCTATGCAAAACTAAATAATGGGGCCCTATCTCACTAGAAATAAATGAACTGTCAAGCAATTATAATGTATATTTGATATAGTGTGTTACATAACAAATTATGTTGTACTGAAACACAATATGAATAAAATAAAATTATAGTGATATGGTAGTAGATATCAATTGGGGATTATGCATCAATGTTTCACAATTAAATGAATCGTCTAACTCACCTAGTCTTGTGTCCCATCAGATTGAATTGCTATACTATGATGTTTAATCGAGGAGCAATAATGCAAGAACATATCATCTTTACTAGTGTTTATAGCAACCCCTCAGTATTTGTACTAGTTTAGTTGCTAAGATTACTAACTCGAAATGGGAGTTGCAGAATAAACAAAGACTAGTTAAGGGTGAAGTGACGATGTGTGTTGGAAGTGGTTCCAAGATTGATATGATCATCATTGCACACTCCCTATACTTTCGGGATTAGTGTTGAACCTGAATAAGTGTTATTTGGTGTTTGCGTTGAGCATGAATATGATTTGATCATGTTTATTGTAATACGGTTATTCATTTAAGTAAGAGAATAAATTGTTGTTCTGTTTACATGAATAAAACCTTATATGGTTACACACCCAATGAAAATAGTTTGTTGGATCTCGATCATAGTGATACACATATTCATAATATTGAAACCAAAATATGCAAAGTTAATAATGATAGTGCAACTTATTTGTGGCACTGCCGTTTAGGTCATATTGGTGTAAAGCGCATGAAGAAACTCCATGCTGATGGGATTTTGGAATCACTTGATGCTTGCGAACCATGCCTCATGGGCAAGATGACTAAGACTCCGTTCTCCGGAGCGAGCAACTGACTTATTGGAAATAATACATACTGATGTATGCGGTCCGATGAGTGTTAAAGCTCACGGCAAGAATCGTTATTTTCTGAACTTCACAGATGATTTGAGCAGATATGGGTATATCTACTTGATGAGACATAAGTCTGAAACATTTGAAAAGTTCAAATAATTTCAGAGTGAAGTGGAGAATCATCGTAACAAGAAAATAAAAGTTTCTACGATATGATCGCAGAGGTAAAATATTTGAGTTACGAGTTTGGCCTTCAGTTAAAACAATGTGAAATAGTTTTACTACTCACGCCACCTGGAACACCACAGCATAATGGTGTGTCCGAACATTATAACCGTACTTTATTAGATATGGTGCGATCTGTGATGTCTCTTATCGATGTACCACTATCGTTTTGAGGTTATGCATTAAAGACAGCTGCATTCACGTTTAAAAGGGCACCATCTAAGTCCGTTGAGACGACACAATCTGAACTGTGGTTTGGCAAGAAACCAAAGTTGTCGTTTCTTAAAGCTTGGGATTGTGATGCTCATATGAAAAAGTTTCATCCTGATAAGCTCAAACCCAAATCGGAGAAATATGTCTTCATAGGATACCCAAAGGAGACTGTTGGGTACACCTTCTATCACAAATCCGAAGGCAAGACTTTTGTTGCTAAATTCGGAGTTTTTCTAGAGAAGGAGTTTCTCTCGAAAGAAGTGAGTGGGAGGAAAGTAGAACTTGATGAGGTAACTGTACCTGCTCCCTTATTGGAAAGTAGTTCATCACAGAAATCTGTTCCTGTGACTACTACACCAATTAGTGAGGAAGCTAATGATGATGATCATGTAACTTCAGATCAAGTTACTACCGAATCTCGTAGGTAAACCAGAGTGAGGTCCGCACCAGAGTGGTACAGTAATCCTGTTCTGGAAGTCATGTTACTAGACCATGACGAACTTGCGAACTATGAGGAAGCGATGATGAGCCCAGATTCCGCGAAATGGTTTGAGGCCATAAAATCTGAGATATGATCCATGTATGAGAACAAAGTATGGACTTTGATGGATTTGCCCGATGATCGGCAAGCCATAGAAAATAAATGGATCTTCAAGAGGAAGACGGACGCTGATAGTAGTGTTACTATCTACAAAGCTAGAATTGTCGCAAAAGGTTTTCGACAAGTTCAAGGTGTTGACTACGATGAGATTTTCTCACTCGTATATATGTTTAAGTATGTCCGAATCATGTTAGCAATTGCCGCATTTTATGAAATCTGGCAAATGGATAAACAAAACTGCATTCCTTAATGGATTTCTTAAAGAAGAGTTGTATATGATGCAACCAGAAGGTTTTGTCAATCCTAAAGGTGTTAACAAAATATGCAAGCTCCAACGATCCATCTATGGACTGGTTTTTTTGCAAGCATCTCGGAGTTGGAATATACGCTTTGATAAGTTGATCCAAGCATATAGTTTTATACAGACTTACGGTGAAGCCTGTATTTACAAGAAAGTGAGTGGGAGCACTACAACATTTCTGATAAGTATATGTGAACAACATATTGTTGATCAGAAATAATGTATAATTTTCTGGAAAGCATAAAGGAATGTTTGAAAGGAGTTTTTCAAAGAAAGACCTCGGTAAAGCTGCTTACATATTGAGCATCAAGATCTATAGAGATAGATCAAGACGCTTGATAAGTTTTTTCAATGAGTACATACCTTGACAAGATTTTGAAGTAGTTCAAAATGGAACAGTCAAAGAAAGAGTTCTTGCCTGTGTTGCAAGGTGTGAAATTGAGTAAGACTCAAAGCCCGACCACGGCAGAAGATAGAAATAGAATGAAAGTCATTCCCTATGCCTCAGCCATAGGTTCTATAAAGTATGCCATGCTGTGTACCAGATCTATTGTATACCCTACACTGTGTTAAGCAAGGGAGTACAATAGTGATCTAAGAGTAGATCACTGGACAACGGTCAAAATTATCCTTAGTGTAATAAGGAAATATTTCTCAATTATGGAGGTGACAAAAAGGTTCGTCGTAAAAAGTTACGTCGATGCAAGTTTTGACACAAATCTGGATGACTCTAAGTCTCGATCTAGATACATATTGAAAGTGGGAGCAATAAGCTAGAGTAGCTCCGTGCAGAGCATTGTTGACATAGAAATTCGCAAAATACTTACGGATCTGAATGTGACAGACCCGTTGACTAAAATTATCTCACAGGCAAAACATGATCACACCTTAGTACTCTTTGGGTGTTAATCACATAGCGATGTGAACTAGATTACTGACTCTAGTAAACCCTTTGGGTGTTGATCACATATCGATGTGAACTATGGGTGTTAATCACATGGTGATGTGAACTATTGCTGTTAAATCATATGGCGATGTGAACTAGATTATTGACTCTACTGCAAGTGGGAGACTGAAGGAAATATGCCCTAGAGGCAATAATAAAGTTATTATTTATTTCCTTATATCATGATAAATGTTTATTATTCATGCTAGAATTGTATTAACCGGAACCATAATACTTGTGTGAATACATAGACAAACAAAGTGTCACTAGTATGCCTCTACTTGACTAGCTCGTTAATCGAAGATGGTTATGTTTCCTAACCATAAACAAAAGAGTTGTTATTTGATTAACGGGATCACATCATTAGGAGAATGATGTGATTGACATGACCCATTCCATTAGCTTAGCACCCGATCATTTAGTATGTTGCTATTGCTTTCTTCACGACTTATACATGTTCCTATGACTATGAGATTATGCAACTCCCGTTTGCCGGAGGAACACTTTGTGTGCTACCAAACGTCACAACGTAACTGGGTGATTATAAAGGAGCTCTACAGGTGTCTCCAAAGGTACATGTTGGGTTGGGTATTTCGAGATTAGGATTTGTCACTCCGATTGTCGGAGAGGTATCTCTGGGCCCTCTCGGTAATGCACATCACATAAGACTTGCAAGCATTGCAACTAATGAGTTAGTTGCGAGATGATGTATTACGAAACGAGTAAAGAGACTTGCCGGTAACGAGATTGAACTAGGTATTGAGATACCGATGATCGAATCTCGGTAAGTAACATACCGATGACGAAGGGAACAACGTATGTTGTTTTGCGGTCTGACCGATAAAGATCTTCGCAGAATATGTAGGAGCCAATATGAGCATCCAGGTTCCGCTATTGGTTATTGACCGGAGATGTGTCTCGGTCATGTCTACATTGTTCTCAAACCCGTAGGGTCCGCACGCTTAAGGTTTCGATGACAGTTATATTATGAGTTTATGTGTTTTGATGTACCTAAGTTAGTTCGGAGTCCCGGATGTGATCACGGACATGATGAGGAGTCTCGAAATGGTCGAGACATAAAGATTGATATATTGGACGGCTATATTCGGACACCGGAAGTGTTCCGGGTGATTTTTGAGAAAACCGGAGAGCCGGAGGGTTACCGGAACCCCCCCCGGGAGAAGTAATGGGCCATATGGGCCTTAGTGGAGAGAGAGAGGGGCAGCCAGAGGTGGGCTGCGCGCCTCCTCCCCATGGTCCGAATTGGACTAGGAGTAGGGGGCGGCGCCCCCCCTTTCCCTCTCCCTCCCCACTTCTTTCCCCCTCCTAGTAGGAGTCCTACTCCTACTAGGAGGAGGACTCCTCCTGGCACGCCTATAGGGGCCGGTCGGCCTCCTCCCCTTGCTCCTTTATATACGGGGGAAGGGGGGCACCCCTAGACACACAAGTTGATCCACGTGATCATATTCTTAGCCATGTGCGGTGCCCCCTTCCACCATAATCCTCGATAATATTGTAGCGGTGCTTAGGCGAAGCCCTGCGACGGTAGAACATCAAGATCGTCACCACGCCGTCGTGCTAACGGAACTCTTCCCCGACACTTTGCTGGATCGGAGTCCGGGGATCGTCATCGAGCTGAACGTGTGCTAAAACTCAGAGGTGCCGTAGTTTCGGTGCTTGATCGGTCGGGCCGTGAAGACGTACGACTACATCAACCGCGTTGTGCTAACGCTTCCGCTGTCGGTCTACAAGGGTACGTAGATCACACTCTCCCCTCTCGTTTCTATGCATCACCATGATCTTGCGTGTGCGTAGGAATTTTTTTTGAAATTACTACGTTCCCCAACAGCCTCTGCCTATAAATGTCGCTGTGTCATCCGTCGCGGCATCGCCAGTTCTAGATGTCGATGGCGGGAGGCAGGAGGATGCGCATGCGCCGTGTCACCTGCCCATGGATTCTCGATGCGATCGATGGAGGAGAACTGAACCGCCCTTGGGTTACAAATCGAGTAGATCAGCTTGTTATTTTTTTAGCGGAGATCGAGGCATCAAGCAGATCATCATGCCCTAGCACCCTGGCGGCTGGGATCGCAAGAGAGGCATCGAACCATCCAAGCAACGAGCAGTGGCTTGGGATGGTCGAGTAGTGGCCCGGTGGACTCATGTACTGGGGGAGTCACGCGATAGCGGGCAGAGGCCTAGTTATATGTGCGGCCCAACAACTACCCTTAAAGTTTGAGGTTGCGATGCTTATGTGGAAAAGTTTCGAACTGATAAGCTCGAACCCAAATCGAAGTAGTGGGTCTTCATGGGATACCCAAGACGAAACTGCTGGGTACACCTTCTATCATAGATCCGAAGGCAAGATATTTTGTTGCTTAGAATGGATCCTTTCTAGATAAGGAGTTTCTCTCGAAAGAAGTGAGTGGGAGGAAAGTAGAACTTGATGAGGTAATTGTACCTTCTTCCGAATTGGAAAGTAGTTCATCACAGAAATCGGTTCCAGTGATTCCTACACCAATTAGTGAGGAAGCTAATGATGATGATCATGAAACTTCAGATCAAGTTACTACCGAACCTCGTAGGTCAACTAGAGTACGGTTCGCAACAGAGTGGTACGGTAATCCTGTTCAGGAAGGCATGTTACTAGACCATGACGAACCTACGAACTATGAGGAAGCAATGATGAGCCCAGATTCCGCAAAATGGCTTGAGGCCATGAAATCTGAGATGGGATCCATGTATGAGAACAAAGTATGGACTTTGATTGACTTGCCCGGTGATCGACGAGTCATTAAGAATAAATGGATCTTCAAGAGGAAGACGGACGCTGATAGTAGTGTTACTATCTACAAAGCTCGAATTGTCACAAAAATGTTTTCGACAAGTTCAAGGTGTTGACTACGATGAGATTTTCTCACCCGTATCGATGCTTAAAAGTCCATCTGAATCATGTTAGCAGTTGTAGAATTTTATGAAATCTGGCAAATGGATGTCAAAACTTCATTCCTCAATGGATTTCTTAAAGAAGAGTTGTATATGATGCAACTAGAAGGTTTTGTTGATCCTAACGGTGCTAACAAAGTGAGCAAGCTCCAACGATCCATCTATGGACTGGTGCAAGCATCTCAGAGTTGGAATATATGCTTTGATAAAGTGATCAAAGCATATGGTTTTATACAGACTTGCGGTGAAGCTTGTATTTACAAGAAAGTGAGTGGGAGCACTACAACATTTCCGATAAGTATATGTGAATGACATATTGTTGATCGGAAATAATGTAGAATTTTCTGGAAAGCATAAAGGAATGTTTGAAAGGAGTTTTCCAAAGAAAGACCTCAGTGAAGCTACTTACATATTGAGCATCAAGATCTATAGAGATAGATCAAGATGCTTGATATATTTTCAATGAGTACATACCTTGCCAAGATTTTGAAGTAGTTCAAAATGGAACAGTCAAAGAATGAGTTCTTGCCTGTGTTGCAAGGTGTGAAGTTCAGTAAAGACTCAAAACCCGACCACGGCAGAAAATAGAAAGAGAATGAGAAGTCATTCCCTATGCCTCAGTCATAGGTTCTACAAAGTATGCTATGATGTGTACCAGACCTATTGTGTACTTCACCATAAGTTTGGCAAGAGGGTACAATAGTGATCCAGGAGTGGATCACTGGACAACGGTTAAAAATATCCTTAGTGGAATAAGGAAATGTTTCTCGGTTATGGACGAGACAAAGAGTTCATTGTAAAGAGTTACATCGATGCAAGCTTTAACACCGATCTGGATGACTCTAAGTCTCGATCTAGATACATATTGAAAGTGGGAGCAATTAGCTAGAGTAGCTCTGTGCAAAGCATTGTAGACATAGAAAATTTGCAAAATACATACGGCTCTGAATGTGGCCCATTGACTAAAATTCTCTCACAAGCAAAACATGATCACTCTTTGGGTGTTAATCACATAGCAATGTGAACTAGATTATTTCCTCTAGTAAACCATTTGGGTGTTAGTCACATGGAGATATGAACTAATCACATAAACATGTGAACTATTGGTATTAAATCACATGACCATGTGAAGTAGATTACTGACTCTAGTGCAAGTGGGAGACTGAAGGAAATATGCCCTAGAGGCAATAATAAAGTTGTTATTTATATTTCCTTATATCATGATAAATGTTTATTATTCATGCTAGAATTTTATTAACTGGAAACTTAGTACATGTGTGAATACAAAGACAAATGGAGTGTCCCTAGTATGCATGTACTTGACTAGCTCGTTAATCAAAGATGGTTAAGTTTACTAGCCATGGACATGTGTTGTCATTTGATGAACGGGATCACATCATTAGAGAATGATGTGATGGACAAGACCCATTTGTTGGGGATATTACTATCAGTCATGAACCGCCTAGGAGGGGCCGGGTTAGCCCCAATGGCGGGTTACACAAGAAGCCTAGTAAACATTCAAGACGATAGTTTATTAAACCTTATAGAAGGCCCAAAGGCCTGGAGGCGGCTTAATGCCCGATATTCTAAACCGACGTATCTAAGGAAAGACTTGTAAAGAAAGGCATGTAAAAGAAGTCACCGAGCCGGACACGATTATGAGCCGGCCGGGAGGCGTCAACCCATGTATATAAGGGGACGACCCAGTGGCGGCTTAGGGCAAGAAACAAGAGATCGACAACCAAGCCGGTGAGTTGAGCCTCTTGGTGATCGAAGGCTCAGCAATACCAACACAACTAGATGTAGGCTTTTACCTTCATCATAAGGGGCCGAACTAGTATAAAACTCCTCGTGTCCTTTGTCCCGATTAACCCCTTCAAGCTTCCTAGTTGCGATGGCCCTACGACTAAGTCCTTCCACTAGGACATCTGCCATGACAATTCCATGATAGTTGGCGCCCACCATGGGGCCAGCGCACGGTGGATTTGAGTTCTTGAAGGGCAACCTCGAAGGGCTCAAGGGATACGCTATGGGCCGGATGACCAAGAGTCGTCACGGCAAGCTCTACATCGACAACGAAGGCTGGGGCCCCGAGGCCGGCTCAATTGAGTACGGGTACCAGGTCTCCTTCGGCGGAATTCACGTCTACATCGGCCGGATCGGTGAGTCAGGTCCTGAGCCGGACGTCCACACCAACCTCTTCGAAACGGCTCGGCGCGCGAGGACCGCCCGTGTTCAATCTGCCGTGAAGCATGTCTTCGTAGGCTGCGTCCACGGCGGGGAATACTCTGAAGGATCGGTGGAGGGTGGTGAGATGGCCGTCTATTCTGACACTGCATCATCAACGGGCGAGATGGACTCTTTGTACCAGCTGCGGGACGGCATGCTCGGGGGATGTTCCGATGGCAGCAGTATTCCAGACCCCTTTGAGCCGCCAAATTGGGCCGGAGTCTTCATGGCAGGGACACAGCCCGGGCAAAACTCTACAGCAACAGCGGCAACAGCTACCGGGTCGGCTGCAGCTGGGTCAGGAGACCCCGCGCGCCCCCGGCTCAGATCTTGATGGACCTCATGGATAAACTAACGACTCTGTTGACTGGCGTGGTAGAGCCGGCGGATAAAGCCTAGCATGACGCAGAGGTGGCACGCGTACATGAAGAGATGGTGCAAGCTAAGGAAAATCTAGCCACAGAGGAAGTCAGGATGGCAGCAGAGCGGGCAGCTTTGGACGTTCGTGCTCAACAGCTTCAAGCGGAGACCTTCCGGCTCTCGGTGGACCTGAACACGTCGAACCAGGTCATGAGGAGGAGGCATCAGAAAACTCAATCACGTCTGCCTCTGACGCTCGATCCTAGGAATATTTTTCATACGCCCGGAGCCGGGGGAAGTAACCCGCCGGAGGCACCCCGAATTACAACACCCGGCGCGCAGGTCCAGCCGCATGCCATGGATCCACCTCATATAATTACCGCTCCGCCTCATTATGTCCCAACGCCACTGGGTCACTTCTCCAACCCCTTGGAAAACCTCATTGCAACATCGGCTCGTCTGGCGGCTCTCCCGATGGAAGGTGAGGGAGTCCTGGATTAGGGGGTGTTCGGGTAGCCGGACTATACCTTCAGCCGAACTCCTGGACTATGAAGATACAAGATTGAAGACTTTGTCCCGTGTCCGGATGGGACTTTCCTTAGCGTGGATGGCAAGCTTGGTGATGCGGATATTCAAGATCTCCTACCATTGTAACCGACTTTATGTAACCCTAACCCTATCCGATGTCTATATAAACCGGAGGGTTGTAGTCCGTAGGCAATCAACTCCATATACAACAATCATACCATAGGCTAGCTTCTAGGGTTTAGCCTCCTTGATCTCGTGGTAGATCTACTCTTGTACTACCCATATCATCAATATTAATCAAGCAGGAGTAGGGTATTACCTCCATCGAGAGGGCCCGAACCTGGGTAAAAACATTGTGTCCCTTGTCTCTTGTTACCATCCGGCCTTGACGCACAGTTCGGGACCCCCCTACCCGAGATCCACCGGTTTTGACACCGACATTGGTGCTTTCATTGAGAGTTATGTCGTCGCCTTTAGGCCCGATGGCTCCTTTGATCATCAACAACGATATGGTCCAGGGTGAAACTTTTCTCCCCGGACAGATCTTTGTCTTCGGCGGCTTCGCTCTGCGGGCCAATTCACTCGGCCACCTGGAGTAGATCGAAAGCTACGCCCCTGGCCATCAGGTCAGGTTTAGAAGCCTAAACTACATGGCTGACATCCACGAGGACTTGATCTTCAACGGATTCGAGCCACAGCCAAGCGCGCCGCACTGTCTCGATGGGCATGATATAGCTCTGCCGTCGAACAGCGCCTTGGAGGCCGCATACGCATCGGTTTCGACCATTGATTCGGAGCATACTGCGCCAATCGAGGATCAGCGGTTAGACACTACCTCAGGGGCTGCGATCTCAGAGGCGATCGAGCCGAACTCCAGCCCCGCACTCCGCATGGCCCATGACTTCGAGGATTCGGGCTCCTCCCCGGACTCCGAACCCCCCGCGCCCCTGCCAATCGAATCCGATTGGGCGCCGATAATGGAGTTCACCACCGCAGACATCTTTCAGCATTCGCCTTTTGGCGGCATCCTGAACTCTCTTAAGTCTCTCTCTTTATCAGGAGAGCCCTGGCCGGACTACGGTCAGCGAGGGTGGGATATGGACGATAAGGAAATTCAAAGCCCACCCACCACCCACTTTGTAGCCACTGTCGACGATCTAACCGACATGCTTGACTTCAGCTCCGAAGACATCGACGGCATGGACGACGATGTAGGAGACGAACAGGAACCAGCACCTGTAGGGCGCTGGAAGGCCACCTTGTCATATGACATGTATATGGTGGATACTCCAAAAGATGGAGATGGCGATGGAACAGTGGGGGATGACGCCCCCAAGAAACAGCTGAAGCGCCGGCGTCAGCGGCGCCGCTCTAAATCCTGCCAAAGCAAAAATGGTGATTCCGGCATGGGAGATAATACTACCCCAGATAACGCCGAAGAACACCCACCTCAGCAAGATTCAGCACAGGAAGATGGAGAAGCCAGCCCTCATGAGAGAGCGGCAGACCGAGAGGTCGAGGATGATAACTATACGCCTCCCTCCGAAGACGAGGCCAGCCACGATGACGATGAATTCGTCATACCATCAGACCCTGCCGAACAAGAGCGTTTTAAACGCAGGCTTTTAGCCATGGCAAGCAGCCTCAAGAAAAAGCAGCAACAGCTTAAAGCTGCCCAAGATTTGCTAGCTGACAGATGGACTGAAGTCCTTACGGCCGAAGAGTATGAACTCAAACGCCCCTCCAAGAGTTACCCGAAGCGCAGGCCACTACCCCGATCAGAAGAGGAAGCACCTACATCACCAGCGCATGACATGGCAGACCGGCCACCTCGCGACCGCGACAGAGAGGCCTCTCGGCCCTCCACCCAAGCCATGCCCCGATGCCGCTCAACTAAGGCACGGGAAAATGCGCCCGACCTGCAAGACATACTGGAGGATAAGGCAAGACAAACAAGATCGATCTACGGATCACGCAGGCGCCCTACGGCATGTGACAATGATCTTCACTCCGGATACAACATATCCGGCCGGGCCGAACACAACAGACATAGCGCTTCCGAGCTACGTCGTGATATAGCCCAGTACAGAGGCGCCGCACACCCGCTATGCTTCACGAATGAAGTAATGGATCATAAAATCCCAGAGGGTTTCAAACCCGTAAACATCGAATCATACGATGGCACAACAGACCCGGCGGTATGGATCGAGGATTATCTCCTTCACATCCACATGGCACGCGGCGATGATCTACACGCCATCAAATACCTCCCGCTCAAACTTAAAGGACCGGCCCGGCATTTGCTTAACAGCTTGCCAGCAGACTCAATCGGTTCTTGGGAGGACCTGGAAGCCGCATTCCTTGACAACTTCCAGGGCACTTACATGCGACCGCCGGATGCCGACGACTTAAGCCACATAATTCAGCAGCCAGAGGAATCGGCCAGACAATTCTGGACACGGTTCCTAACAAAGAAGAACCAAATAGTCGACTGTCCAGACGCAAAGGCCCTAGCTGCCTTCAAGCATAACATCCGCGACGAGTGGCTTGCCCGGCACCTGGGACAGGAAAAGCCGAAATCCATGGCAGCCCTCACGACACTCATGACCCGCTTTTGCACGGGAGAAGATAGCTGGCTAGCTCGCAGTAACAACATATCAAAGAACCCTGGTAATTCGGATACCAAGGAAAAAAGTGGCAGGACACGTCGGAATAAGCAAAAACACCGTGTTAACAGTGACAGCAACGAAGACACGGCAGTCAATGCCGGATTCAAAGACTATAAATCCGGTCAGTGGAAAAAGCCATTCAAAAAGAATACTCAGGGCCCGTCCAGTTTGGACCGAATACTCGATCGCTTGTGCCAGATACATGACACCCCCGAAAGGCCAGCCAATCACACTAACAGGGATTGTTGGGTGTTCAAGCAGGCAGGCAAGTTAAGGGCCGAAAACACAGACAAGGGGCTGCACAGCGACGACGAGGAGCCCAAGCCGCCGAACAACAATGGGCAGAAGGGCTTTCCCCCACAAGTGTGGACGGTGAACATGATATACGCAACCCACATTCCCAAGCGGGAGCGGAAGCGTGCGCTACGGGACGTATACGCGATAGAGCCAGTCGCTCCAAAGTTCAACACATGGTCCTCCTGCCCGATCATTTTTGATCGAAGGGACCATCCCACTAGCATCCGTCATGGCGGCTTCGCCGCATTGGTTCTTGACCCAATCATCGACGGATTTCATCTCACAAGAGTCCTCATGGACGGCGGCAGTAGCCTGAACCTGCTTTATCATGATACAGTGCGGAAAATGGGCATAGATTCAAGGATTAAGCCCACAAGAACGACCTTTAAAGGCGTTATACCAGGTGTAGAAGCCAACTATATAGGCTCAGTAACACTTGACGTTGTCTTTGGATCCCCGGACAATTTCCTAAGCGAAGAGTTAATCTTCCATATAGTCCCGTTTCATAGTGGCTATCACGCCCTGCTCGGACGAACTGCATTTGCAAAGTTCAATGCGGTGCCGCACTACGCATATCTCAAGCTCAAGATGCCAGGCCCTCGAGGAGTAATTACGGTCAACGGAAACACCGAACGCTCCCTCCGTACGGAGGAGCATACGGCGGCTCTCGCAGCGGAGGTACGAAGTAGCCTTCTCAGGCAATTTTCTCCAGTCCGGCCATTAAAAAGCCAGACACTACCAAGCGCGCCCGGAGTAACCCACAGCAGGACCGCCTGGCACACTCTGAGCAAGCGTAGCAATGCGGCCCCAACCCCAGCTGTCGCGACATAGCGAAACCAGTACCTCGCGTACATAACTATGCCCTTGAAATACCATGCGCACAGGGGAAGGGGCACAATAACGGCACGCCCAGAATACGGCTTAAAACATACTAGGGGCTGCCGGATTCTCTTTTTAATTTTTTCTTACCTTCAGGACTCCATACTTCGGACGACCTGTTCAGCAATTCGACTGTCGCACAAACGATGCAAGATCCAGGGAGGCAGACAAGCCATGCCGCACTATGGAACTCCCAGGTGGTCTCTGTTATGAGCGGTATACCTATTTTAAATATAATTCCGTGGCCTGCCCCTGGTCAGGAGATACTGAATAGTCCAATATCTTTTGCTTACCGCACTATTTGTATCGTTCGGCTTTGATAAATAGCCTTCATATAAACAATGCATAGCTTTTGTCTATTTTCTGCATTACTCTCTTTTATATATGTTCATTAATGACATGTTGCACCCGTACATTGTGGTACGGCAAGTACGCCAGGGGCTTCAATACCCTTTAATATGGTGTGAGAAGTCCGTACACTTTCACAAGTGCGGCACCCCGAACATATAGCACTATATGCATCGGCTCCGAATCATGATTTGGGTCAATAGTTGGGTTTGCCCGGCTCCTATGTTTTGGTGCCTTACATTACGCTATATCGGCTAAGGTAGCACTAGGAGAACCACTGCGATTGTGCCCCGGTTGAGCTGGGTTAAGCACCTCAGTGGAGAAAGCTAAAACTGACTGTCATGATGAGGCGAGAGACCGGTCGCTGTTCGAGAGGTTTTTTCGAGTTCCTAAAGACTTATGCCGCTTCGAGCGAGGAGCCGGATTTGTCCGGCCAAGGCGTGGATAGCGCCCCGAACTCGGTCTTCCGAACTAGGGGCTTCGCCGAAATTTAAAATTATAAAGTTCTATGGCTAAGTGAGAGTGTTCAAGCATTATAGTCTGATTGCCTGGTTCGTTGTGCTGAGCGCCTCCCTCGAAGGACCCAACTATGGGAAAAAGAGCGCTCAGGTTTATCCCGAACACCCCAGCACTAGTGGCATGGGGGCAAAAGCCAACGACTGGCCATCTCTCAATTTTTTGATAAACAGCCGCAAAGAAAATAATATTTTAAATTCAACAAGCATTGCTTAAGCGCCTATGAACAAGTTTTAAACGCACAGGATAAAAACGAGCGAGTTTATTCAAAAATTACATCCTTGGTACATTCATCCGCCACAAGGTGGGCACCCGCAAGAACATCCTTGTAATAGTTCTCGGGCTTGCGATGCTCCTTCCCCGGCGGCGGCCCGTCCTTCACAAGCTTCTCACCGTCCAGCTTACCCCAGTGCACCTTTGCACGGGCAAGGGCCCGACGGGCACCTTCGATGCAAACGGAGCGCTTGATGACCTCGAGCCTTGGACAGGCCTCCACCAGCCGCCGCACCAGCCCGAAGTAGCTCCCAGGCAGGGCCTCTCCGGGCCACAGCCGAACTATGAAGCCCTTCATGGCCTGTTTGGCCGCCTTGTGGAGCTCGACCAGCTGTTTCAGCTAGTCGCTCAAGGGCACAGGGTGTCCGGCCTCAGCATACTGAGACCAGAACACCTTCTCCGTCGAGCTGCCCTCTTCAGCTCGGTAGAATGCGGCGGCATCGGATACGCTGCAGGGAAGATCTGCGAATGCCCCTGGAGAACTCCGGATTCGGGTAAGTAACAAGTAGTTTACTTTTATATTTCTGCTTTGCATAAAGAAGGCCTTACCCGCTGCTATCTTCTTAATCTCCTCCAACTCTTAGAGGGCCTTTTGGGCTTCGGCCTTGGCAGACTTGGCAGTCTCAAGGGCCGCCGCGAGCTCGGATGCTTGGGTCTTTGACTCAAGCTCCAAACTCTCATGTTTTTTCATGAGAGCCTGAAGCTCTTGCTGCACCTCGCCGACCTGAGCCCCAAGTTTCTCTCGCTCGGTGCGCTCCGCGGCCGTTTTCTTTTCGGCCTCGGACAGCGCCTGCTTGAGGGTCGCCACCTCAGTCGTGGCCCCTATAATAAGCAGTGCAATCCTGTTATTTTTTGCAATCACGCCTATCTATAGGCACTTTTTCTATAAGGTATTTCCTACCTTCTTTTTCCTCGAGCTGCCGCTTGGCAAGGCCGAGCTCTTGCTCAGTCCGCTTGAGGTCCTGTTTCAGGACACCCACCTCCGCAGTCAGTGCGGCGGTGGATAGCAGCGAAGCCTGCACATGCATATTGACTCTTTATTGTTAGACTCCTGCGAAATTTACTATATCCTCTATTCGGCTTTTCTTTCCGAACGCCAAACAGAGCATTAGGGGCTACTGTCTATGCGGTTATATTTTTACATATTTTTACTTACCTCGAAGCCCGTTAGGAGGCTAGCGCAAGGTTCACTCAGTCCGCTCTTGGCGGACTGAACCTTCTGGATCACCGTACTCATAATAGTACGGTGCTCCACATCGATGGAGGCGCCGTCAAGCACCTCGAGCAGATTGTCCGGCACCTCCGGTTGGACGGAGGCCGCCAGCTCAGAAGGCTTGCTCCTCTTGGAAGGAGTTCGCCTACCGCGGTCTGGAACTATTGAAGATTCCGGCACGGTGTCCGGCACAAAGCCGGACTTGGAGCCCTGGGGGGTCTTGTCCCCTTTACTCCTGGGGTCCGGGAGGTCGCCCTACGGCTCCTCTAGGACCACCTCCTCCTGCCCCGGAGCTCGTTGCGACGCCACTTCAGCATCGTCCGCAGTGCGGTGGGAGACAGCGGGCGGAACTGAGTTCACGTCCGATGAATCTAGGGAGCCGCTCGACGACTCGTTGAGTTCAGCCCGGGGCGGGCTGCATAATTATGTTCGACATTAGGGAAAGCTGTGCAACAAAGGAACATCATGAGTTATTCTGATATCCGAACTTACGATTTCGCCGGACGCTTGGCCCTGTTTGGCCACTCCTCTTTGCTCTCTTCGGCGTTGGGGGCGTAGTCCGGCGGAGGGGTCTTCCTTTTCCTAGACCCCTCGGCCTCCCCCGTTGGGGCGGCCTTCCTCTTCTCTCCTCCCCCCGCTGGGGGGGGGGAGAGGTTTCTTCTTCCTGCTCCTCGTCTTCACGGGGGGAGTGCGTCTCGGACTCGTCGGACGACGAGTCCGACACCACCATATGCCAGGAACTCTTTCGAGTCCCCGTGGCCTTCTTCTTCTTGGCCTTCTTCTCCGGCACCACATAAGGTGCCGGAACCAGCAGCTTCTCTAGTAGAGCGGGGGCTGGGTCTTCGGGCAAGAAAGCCGGACAGTTAATCGATCCGGACTTCGCCCGCCAAGCCTATCAAAGGTAAGGGAGCTTAGATCCTGCATAGAGTCAAACTATGAAAAAAGTTAACATCCTGTAAAAGGTGAAAATACCTTACCTCGCTAGCGTGACGCTGCGAGCTATATCCGCGGTCCTCGGAAGCGTATGTGGGAGCCTCGGTGCCTTTGGTTAGCACCTTCCAGACATCTTCATACGTCGTGTCGAAGAGCCTGTTAAGGGTTTGGTGCTGCACCGGGTTGAACTCCCACAGATTAAAGCCCCGTTGTTGACACGGGAGGATCCGGCGGACGAGCATAACCTGGACTACATTGACGAGCTTGATCGGCTTGCTCACCAGGGACTGGATGCATGTCTGCAGTCCGGTCACCTCTTTTTCTTCGCCCCACGACAGGTCCGTCTCTTTCCAGGACATAAGCCGCGTGGGGGGTCCGGATCGGAACTCGGGGGTTGCGATCCATTTCGGATCGCGCGGCTCGGTGATGTAAAACCACCACGATTGCCACCCCTTCAGGGTCTCCACGAAGGAGCCCTCGAGCCATAGGACGTTGGCCATCTTGCCCGCCATGGCGCCTCCACATTCCGCCTGGCTGCCGCACACCACCTTGGGCTTGACGTTGAAGGTCTTGAGCCAGAGGACGAAATGGGGGCGGATGCGGAGGAAGGCCTCGCACACGACGATAAACGCCGAGATGTTGAGGACGAAGTTCGGGGCCAGATCGTGGAAATCCAGGCCATAGTAAAACATGAGCCCCCAGACAAATGGGTGGAGTGGAAAACCCAGTCCGCGGAGGAAGTGGGGAAGGAATACTACCCTCTCATGGGGCCTTGGGGTGGGTAGAAGCTACCCCTCATCGGGAAGCCGGTGCGCGATGTCTTTGGACAAGTATCCGACCTTCCTTAACTTTTTGACATGGCCCTCCGTGACGGAGGAGACCATCCACTTGCCTCCCGCTCCGGACATTGCTGGAGAAGGTTGAGGTGGGAAGTGCGGGCTTGGGCGCTGGAGCTCGAGTGCGCAGGAGATGGATAGGCAAAAGAGGAAGAAGGCGGAGGTAAAAGGGTGGATCTTTATCCCCTTATATGGGCGGGTGGGGTTGTGCGTCCCCGCCAGCCTAGTAAAACTCGCTTGCCTCCCAAGCGCCGTGATAAATGGCGCGGTTGGATTACCCACGTCCGTATTGATGAGAATCCCGTAAAGGGGGTACACGATCTCTGCTTTGACAAGACGTGCCAAGGAAACCACCTCGCAAAACATGCTGAGGTGGAAAAGTAAAAACGATTCGAGTAAAGGACTTAGCCGTAGTGTGATGACACACTGCGGAATACGTCGGCATATTTGATTTGTGTCAATATTATTCTCTCTATGGCAATATGTGGAAACTTATTTTGCAGAGCCGGACACTACTCTTGGTGTTTACAATCTTCTACGAAGGACTTGGAGGAGGAACCCGCCTTGCAATGCCGAAGACAATTTGCGCGCCGGACTCGTCGTCATTGAAGCCTGGTTCTGGGGCTACTGAGGGAGTCCTGGATTAGGGGGTGTTCGGGTAGCCGGACTATACCTTCAGCCGGACTCCTGGACTATGAAGATACAAGATTGAAGACTTCGTCCCGTGTCCGGATGGGACTTTCCTTGGCGTGGAAGGCAAGCTTGGCGATGCGGATATTCAAGATCTCCTACCATTGTAACCGACTTTATGTAACCCTAACCCTATCCGGTGTCTATATAAACCGGAGGGTTGTAGTCCGTAGGCAATCAACTCCATATACAGCAATCATACCATAGGCTAGCTTCTAGGGTTTAGCCTCCTTGATCTCGTGGTAGATCTACTCTTGTACTACCCATATCATCAATATTAATCAAGCAGGAGTAGGGTATTACCTCCATCGAGAGGGCCCGAACCTGGGTAAAAAACATTGTGTCCCTTGTCTCCTGTTACCATCCGGCCTTGACGCACAGTTCGGGACCCCCTACCCGAGATCCGCCGGTTTTGACACCGACAGAAGGTGACTCACCGGCGGCAGTTGAAACGCGGAGGGTAAGAGAACTTCTTCAAACAGCTCTGGCACAGCAGGATGCATACTCCTATAGTCGAGATAGGATCCATTCAAATCCTCGCCCAAGTCGGAGCCTGAGTTACAATAGGCATATGGAATCCACAGACATGTCAAGCAATGCTCAACGCCACAACCGGCCATACAGGCATAAGCCGGTGCGGGCTAGAGCCCTTAACTTGGCGGATCAGGAGAAGATTCGACAAGAGGCGGAACAAGCAGTGCAAATGGCAGCGGATCAGGCGGCTCATCAAACTTTTCTGGCGTATCCAGCAACCTCGGTCGAGGAAGGAGTGGCCACAAGAACCGGAGGCGTCCCTTGCTTGGTGCTAGCCATACGCAATGAGCGTTTGCCAAAGGATTTTAAGGGGCCTCATAAAGTGCCTAATTACACGGCTGACTTACAACCAGGGGCTTGGATTGAGAGTTATGAGATGGCTATGGATTTGTTGGAGGTCACCGACGCAGCAATGGCCAAGTATTTCACCATGATGTTAGATGGGATAGCTCGTACTTGGTTGAAGGGATTTCCACCTAATTCCATCGGCTCATGGGCGGAGTTAAAGGCCCGGTTCATCCAGAACTTCAAAGACACGTGTAAGCAGCCCATGTCGATTGTGGATCTGACCAATTGTAAGCAAGAGGATGGTGAATCCACAACCCATTGGGTGCGCCGAGTCAAGGAGATAATACATTCATCTGATAAGATGGATGCCAGCTCAGCAGTCTTAATGTTGGAGAAAAATTGCCGTTTTGAACCTTTGAAGCAGAAGCTGGGGCGGCTCAAGCGTGACTGCAATGACATGGGTCAGTTGATGGCGGCTCTCGTCAAGTATGCTGATTCAGATAGTACCAAAGACCCAGTGTCTGACGAAGAAAAGACAGCGAAGGGAAAGAAGAATGACAACGGCAAGGGTCACCAGCATAACCCGACAAATCAAGGAGGTAATAAACGTAAGGCTGATGAGTTTGTTGCTAACACCAATGCACAGGGCAGAAATCAACGGTGCAAGGGCAGACAACCCCCTCGGTCGGTCGGGTCAGGTCCCACCCTTGAGCAACTATTGAATGAACCTTGTCCAAGACACGGCACCCGGGAGAAGCCAACCACCCACATGTGGAAAGATTGCACAATCATGAAGGCGTTTAAAAATTCAAACACGTTTGATGGAGGTCACGGCCCAGGTGGTGGTTCAGGTGGAGGCGGTTTCCAAGGCCCAGGCACCGGTTCAGGTGGAGGAGGATTTCACGGTCAGGGCCATCCTGGTAATCAAGGAGGATATAATCCACAACCCGGCCAAGGTAATCAGCAGGAACTGTCCAGATATCAGAGCAACCCGAAGCAGCTGAATAGTGGGCAATACCATGTATTCACCACTAGCTTATGTAAGAGGGACCAGAAGCTTCACAAGAGGGCCGTCAATGCCGTTGAGCCGGCGATTCCATGTTACTTACGTTGGTCAGAGTAGCCTATTGTGTGGAGCAGAGAGGCTCACCCACCCCGGGTTGATAATCCGGGTCACTTGGCCTTGGTAGTGGCGCCTCAGGTTGGAGGATACAAATTCACTAAGGTACTCATGGATTGAGGTAGCAGCATCAACATCCTCTACTATGAGACATTCTGCCGGATGGGATTGACTGATAAGAGTCTTAAACAATCCAACATTGTTTTCATGGTGTGGTACCTAGCAAATCGGCGTACCCAGTTGGTAAAATTGAACTGGAAGTAGCCTTTGGAGATGAGTATGATTCTAGAGCAGAAAAACTAACCTTTGAGGTGGTTAAGATCAAAAGCCCATATCATGCTCTGTTTGGACGGACGGCTTATGCCAAGTTCATGGCCCGGCCGTGTTATGTGTATTTGCATCTCAAGATGCCAGGTTATAGGACACCATTACAGTGCATGGGAGCCGGAAAATAGCATTGAAGTGTGAAGAAGGTGATGCTACCTATGCTGAGTCTATTTGTGCAACAGAGGAGTTAAAATTTTACAAGGATCACGTTGACCCCGCAGGCATGACGTCACTAAAGAAACCAACAACAGAGCATGAGCCGGTGTTGAAGTTCAAATCAGTGATGACACCAAGATGGTCGACTTTGTGCCTGGCGACTCATCCAAGCAGTTCATTATCAGTGCGAACTTGGATCCCAAATAGGAAAGCGCGCTCATCGAGTTCATCCATGAGAACCGGGACATCTTTGCATGGAAACCTTCTGACATGCTAGGTGTCCCGAGGGAACTCGCTGAGCACACTCTCAATATTGATCCAAAGTTCAAAACTGTTAGACAGTTTATCAAACGGTTCAATGAAGAAAGGCGCAAGGCCATTGGAGAGGAGGTGGCCCGGCTCTTGGCAGCCGGGTTCATCATAGAAGTCTTTCACCCAGAGTGGTTAGCCAACCTGGTGCTTGTACTAAAAAAGAATGGCACTTGCCGTATGTGTGTGGATTACACCGATCTAAACAAGGCTTGTTCGGCTGATCCTTTTGCCCTCCCCCGTATTGATCAGATCATTGATGCTACGGCGGGTTGCATGCGTTTGAGTTTCTTGGATGCTTATTCTGGTTATCATCAGATCAAGATGGAAGTCAAAGATCAGGAGAAGACGGCTTTTATCACTCCTTTTGGAGCTTCCTGCTATGTGTCTATGCCTTTTGGGCTTAAGAGTGCCCAGGCGACTTACCAACGGCGTGTGCAGAATTGTCTTCACGATCAAATTGGGCGTAATGTTCATGCTTATGTGGATGATATCATGGTAAAATCCAGGAAAGAGGAAACCTTGGTCGCAGATCTGAAAGAGACTTTCGATAATCTCCGGGTCTACAAAATGATGCTTAACCTGGCCAAGTGTGTTTTTGGAGTCCCAGCCGGCAAGCTCTTGGGGTTTTTGGTGTCTAACCGAGGTATTGAAGCTAACCCGAAGAAAATCAAGGCAATTACATCCCTGGCCAAACCAACATGCATCAATGACGTTCAACGACTGGCGGGTCGTATTGCTGCTTTGAGTCGGTTCATAAGCCGATGTGGGGAGAAGGCAATGCCTCTGTATCAGATGATGAAGAAAACAGATGATTTTGTTTGGAGCGATGCTGCAAACTCTGCTTTTGAAGATCTGAAGACACAGCTTGCTGAGCCTCCGGTCCTGGCTGCTCCAGTTGAGAAAGAGCCGCTGCTGTTATACATGGCTGCCAACTCACGAGATGTTAGTGTGGCTATTGTGGTGGAGCGCAAGGAGGTTGGCAAGGAGCATCCGGTTCAACGGCCGGTTTACTACGTCAGTGAGGTTCTAATTGAATCCAAGCAACGATATCCACATTGGCAGAAGCTCGTGTATGGGGTGTTCATGGCGAGCCAGAAGCTTAAACATTATTTTCAAGGTCATCCAATCACTGTGGTTAGCTCTGCTCCTTTGGGGGATATCATTCAAAACAGAGAAGCCACTGGACGAGTTGCCAAGTGGGCCATTGAGCTTGGGTCTCACGGGTTGAAGTATGTACCACGTACTACGATCAAATCTCAAGCACTAGTTGACTTCATTAATGACTGGATAGAGATGCAGATGCCAGAAGAGAAACCAGATAACACGTATTGGACTATTCATTTTGATGGGTCCAGACAGTTGGAAGGCTTGGGGGCTGGAGTTGTTTTAACCTCTCCTCGAGGTGACAGGTTTTGTTATGTGTTACGGCTGATGTTTCCTTGCACTAACAACGCAGCAGAGTATGAGGCCTTTCTCCATGGTCTTCGAGTGGCAAAAGAGATGAGTTTGAGCCGGGTCAGATGTCTTGGCGACTCGGATTTAGTGGCTCAACAGGTATCAGGCAAGTGGGATTCCAAGGATCCTCTCATGGCGGCTTATCGCCGGGAGGTTGATGTTGTTGCAGGGCATTTTAAAGGTTATCAGGTGGGGCACATTGACCGTAGAAAGAACGAAGAGGCTGATGCTTTAAGCCGGTTGGGGTCTCAACGTAAGCCGGTACCACCTAACACCTTTTTGGATGTTTTGCATAACCTGTTTGTCAAGTTGCCCATAAAAGAAGATTTAGCTGTTCCTGACCCGGAGGCGCAGTTGGTGGCGGCTCTTCATGTCATCCCAGCTTGGACAGTGCCGTTCTTAGCTTACATGACCCGGGGAGAGTTGCCAGCGGATGAGACCCTGGCTCGACAGATAACCCAACGGTCTAAGTCAATGACGATTTCAGATGGAGAGCTATACCATCACAGAGTCTCTGGAGCGTTTCCACGGTGTGTTTCCCCTGAAGAAGGCCAAGAAATACTTCGTGAGATCCATGAAGACGATTGTGGTCATCATGCCAGGTCAAAATCTCTAGTGGCCAAAGCTTTTTGTCACGGTTTTTACTGGTTGACGGCTCACGCTGATGCAGAGGATCTGGTCGGCAGATGTGACGGATGTCAAAAATTTGCACGACGAGCACATGTTCCTGCTCAAGAGCTCCGGATGATTCCAATCACTTGGCCGTTTGTAGTCTGGGGGCTTGACATGGTGGGGCCTTTCAAAAGGTCTAAGGATAAAAAGACCCATCTTTTAGTGGCAGTTGATAAATTCACAAAGTGGGTTGAGGCAGAACCGGTGAGTAAATGTGATGCGGCCACGGCGGTTCAGTTCATTAAAAAGGTGATCTTCTGTTTTGGTTTTCCACACAACATCATCACCGACAATGGCACTAATCTATCCCAAGGGGCTATGGAGGAGTTTTGTCAACGTGAGCATATCCGGCTTGATGTTTCTTCTGTAGCTCATCCTCAATCCAATGGTCAAGATGAGAGAGCAAATTAGGAAATTTTAAAAGGGTTCAAACCCCGGCTTATGGTTCCCTTACAGCGAACGCCGGGTTGTTGGGTAGAGGAATTACCCTCTGTGTTGTGGAGTATCAATACCACACCTAACAGGTCTACATGTTACACACCTTTTTCATGGTGTATGGAGCAAAAGCAGTGTTGCCTAGTGACATCCGTCATGACTCGCCCCGTGTGGCAACCTATGTTGAAGCTGATAATGAACAAGCCAGAAAGGATGAACTTGACTTGTTAGATGAAGAAAGAGACTTAGCAGCGGCTCGATCAGCAATTTATCAATAGGACCTGCGTCGTTATCACAGCCGCTGGGTTAAGTCCAGGACTTTTCAGGAAGGCGACCTGGTGCTCCGGCTCATCCAGGATCTGTCGGATGCACACAAGTTATCCCCACCTTGGGAGGGACCCTTTGTGGTCAGCAAGATCTTAAACAACGGGTCATATTACCTCATTGACGTTCGAGAGCACAAAGACTCATGTAACTCAGAGGAGGAGACCCGCCAGCCGTAGAACATTGCTCAGCTTCGGCCATACTACACCTGATCCACTGGCTCTCATCATGTACATACTTTAACATTGTATATGCCACGATCAGAAATAAAGTAAGACAGTCGGTCTCTTTTCTTTTCAAAGATTATGCATCTTTGTTATTTCTTATTTTTAAAATGACTATTAAGGAGCTGATCATATTTGAATCAAGTTTAACCTTTTTTGGTCTAACTTATGATCGTATTCGAATCTGGCTGCAATTATCATGGTCACTTGGGGGCTTCCTGTTCAAACATAGGTCGTATTCGAACCAAAGAGAACATAGCTGTCGTAACCCTCTTGATCGGCTTAAGGCCAAACTCACTGGGGGGCTTCTTGATCGTATCCGAATCATAGCTTAACCCCTTATGGGTCCAACTTGGATCGTATTCGAATCAGGGTCGTTAAAAACCTCTCAAGGTCGTTTGGGGGCTTCCTGTTCAAACATAGGTCGTATTCGAACCAAAGAGAACATAGCTGTCGGTACCCTCTTGATCGGCGCAACGCCACAGCCACTGGGGGCTATATGGTCGTATTCAAACTTTAGCTTAACCCCTTTGGTCTGGTTTACTGATCGTATTCAAATCAGAAGCCACCAACCTTTAAATATAAGGTTAAATCATACTTTTTAACTGTTATTTGCGTTTGAGTTTCTTGTTACAAATAATTAGCATGATCTTCTTCACCGACTTATCTATTTGACAACAAGGCTACCAAGGTATGATGATCATTAAAGTATTCAAAGGCATTGATTTCTCGAAAAGATTGAGTTAACAACTTCATTACCCAGGTTACTCAAGCCGGTGGTCTACGGATCAAAGGTACAAGTATGGCTATTATTTATATGCAATTGCCTGCTGCATTAACTAAAGAGTTAGTTTCAGCCCTTGTCCTTTATCTATATCTGTTTTCTGTTTTCTATTATGATAAACATATTGGATATAAGCTGGGTGTTTTAACCCGTTCGGTTCTAAGCCTCCAAGCCAGTCTTTTCTCTTGTATCTACAAGGAACAGAGTTCAAGTGTTGCAGAAACAATCATCAAATATAATGCATATATTGCCATCAGAAAACACGGAGTCACACAGTGTTTTATGCACGATGGCATAAGCAAGGCATTCAGTGTTTTCACAGCTCAACTATTACACGGCTTTTTATAAGCCAATGAAGATGGTTATTATTCCTCCCTCGCCGGTTCACCGCCCTCTGTTAGCTGGAAGTTGGGTTTTGACCAGTCAAAACCATTCACGGCGACGAATTCTGCTTCTTCGTCGATCAGGCCGACCGGGTCAACTTCCGGGGAAAATGTATTTTCTCTTACACGCGGGATCAAATCTGTCACCTTGTATGAGGGAGTCGCCATCTTCTTATTTTCAGCATCAAAACCCAGCTGATATTTGTCAATATTGGTATCATCTCCAAGGGTAGTTGCCTGAGGCCGAACTTCGCGCACGCAAGCCATGAAGTCATCCTGCTCAAAGGGAGATCCATCTTCCTTCACAGTGGGATAGCCTCTGGTCACGTCCGCTGGGTCTAGGTCTGGCACCCATGCCTTGGAGCGGCTCAGGGCAGTCAAAGCCCCGGCTCGCGCACAGGAGCGTTTCACTTCTTGAAATCTGGCAGGCAGGATTGACAGTTTCTTCAGGACGTCGTTGAGCCGGTTAGGTCCTTGATTGGCAGGAGAGATGGCGGTAAGTGCCCGTTGTGCGCCAATATACAGTTGTTCTACCGAACTATACACTGCCTTCAGTTTAATCAAGGGATCTTGGCCCAGATTTTTGCTTTGTGGGCCTACACATATTTTATACACAAAGTCAGCTAGCGGCTTATACTCCAGATCAGCAAAAAGCACACAAAATTAAAGTCGGACGGCTTACCAAAGATGGCAGCCACCATTTGAGACACCCGGCCCTTTAAACCGTCCAGCTCTGTTGAAATCTCTTCAAGGGTTGTTTCGGCCTTCTCAGCGCGTTGGGTCAAAAGCATTTTTTTCCTCTTCCCAGGTTTTCTTCTTGGCAGCGAAGCTGGTCTTTAAATTTTCTGTCTCAGAGAGACTTATTTGCAGTTTGGAGTTAGCAGATTTGATTTCTGCCTCTTGACTCGCTAGTCGGGTCTTTGCATCAGTCAATTGCGAGTTCAATTCAGATAAGGCATTCTGCAAAGCATTCATATGAGTCAAGATTTTGCTTCAAGTTCAAAAATCAAGATTCATGTCTCAAGTACTTTACAAAAAACCACTTGACACTTGGGGGCTAATGTATGCCAAAACAAATTTTTATGATTCTAAAGACATACTTTAAGTCCCAAGTACTTTGCAAAGTAATAGCACTTGGCACTTGGGGGCTAATGTATGCAGTTCAGCAAGTTTCTCAAGGTTAATCGGGAGTATCAAGTCCTTTCAATACAGTACAAAACAATTTAAAGTACCGGCTCATTTATGATCAAAATGAACCGGCCCTTGGGGACTGCAGGTGAAGCTTTGTTCTATTTTAGTGAATTCAAGAAAAGTTTCAAAGATAAAAGTCTTGGCCTATATTATAAAGTCTACAGATCATTCCGGTTCTCTCATAATCTAAAGACTTAGGGGCTGAAGGAATATAGATAAGCCGGAAGAACGTACCTCGTATTTCAACTGCAACTGTTTGACCATTTCAATCTCAGATTCGCGACTGGAGTGCACATGGCTGAGATAGCCAGATAAAATATATTGGCATTTAGATGGTCATAATTGACAACGTCAAAGCGCACTTTATGCCTCTCCAATGCCTCTTGTTTCATAGTACACCGAGCCAGCACGGTTGGATTCCCCGGCTCAACAAAACGGCTCCCGGTGATCTGAACATCTTGTGCAGACGGTGATGGCGGGTTGGCTGAGCTTGATGGTCTAGTTGCGAAAGGGTTTACAGTGGTCTCATCAAATGACGGCTCAGGAGGATTTGCTTCTGCATCGACAGGCGGGTCTTCGGGAGTGTCTGTTAATGGAGGAGATGATGGCCTGGCCGGGTCAGTTGCAAGCATTGGCGGGTCTTCCGCCGGTTTAGTTGCCTTTGCCTTCTTGGACTTAGCTTGGCCACTAAGAGAGATGTTGCAGAACTGTCATTACAAAGATACAATTTTAACAACCCATAGAAAAGAAGGATTTTTTATTACCCAGGGGCAGTCTTGAAGGCCGGAAATTGAGTTGCGATGAGTCGCCAGAAGAGCGAGACACCTCCTCAAAAGATAAAATAGAGTTAAAGTAATGCAAGGGAAAGGATCCATTAAACAGAGCTAAAGACAAAAGAAGTAAACCTCATTCAGGCGCTTTGGAGGAGTTTGTTGAAGAACGACACCTGACTCATCTTCGGTCCGAGCTTGACGGCAGCTTTCATGTTGCTGCTTTTTCAAATGAAACTTGGGATCCAAGTGAGCTAAAGGGTTAGAAAACCTTACTTTACGGATCACTCGTCGAATTTTTTGTCTTGGCAAGGGCTCTGAGTCAGAGGAAATGATAGTTACCTCTGCTTACACGGCCTGACTGGCCCCAGTGTCATCCTGGTAATGATCAGTGTTAATAAGATTATTAAAAAAATTGGCCAAGGGAATCAAGGGCTACCTCCGAGTCAGATGTATCATCAAGCTTCATCCAATCTTCAGTAGTGCTCTTTTTCTTCTTTTTTGACCTCCGGGTCGTTTTCTTGGCGTTTATGGCGGCGGCTCTCGCTTTCTTGGCAGCCTCATGGTCATACTTAACTTTCCAGAAGTCAGAGTTGGCCTGTAGACAGGTAAAAACAAGATGAAGAGTCAGGCAAGTATTAAAACAATACGGCTGGGAAAAATACAAAGGAGAGAAATAACAATATACTTAGTTCTGGCACCGGGTTAAGCTGGCAGAAGGGGTTTAACCCGACGACACTGCAATCTTCGTATTTCCCGTTCACCAGAAGAGTTGACATTGGAACAATATCTTCTTCTGTTAGTTGAACGGGGCTGTGACGAAGAGAATCGTCCGGGCCTCCACCATACTCATACATCAGCTTTGATCGACGGCTTAAAGGGATAACCCGCCATGAGCAACAGCGGGTCAGATCAACTCTAGTTAACCCGTTCCCTAACAGAGCATTAATCCTTTTGATGGAGGGTATCAGCCTCTTGCGTTCAGCGGCAGTAAGCTTGTCGGGAAGCGTGAACTTGGAGTTAATATGATCGGGGTGATAACCCGGCAGTGGCTTCTCATTTGCCGGTGAAATGTCTTGACAGTAGAACCAAGTCTGGTTTCAGTCCTTTGGGTGACTTGGTAAGACTATGAAAGGGAAGACAGCACCCTGCCGGCGCTAAATTGAGATGCCTCTGAGTTCTAAACTGAGGTCGTTGGTGCACTCGTTCTGCCGAATCAGATAAAAGTATTCTCTAAACAACTCCACGGTCGGCTCTAGTTGAAGATATACCACACAGAGCACTTGGAAGTTACATATGTTAGATATGGAATTGGGCCCGATATCTTGAGGGTGGAGTTTCAAAAAGTGGGGGACCTCTCTGAAGAACTTTGAGCCGGGCGATGAGAAGCCACGGTTCATGTGGTCAGTAAAAACAATCACTTAGCCGTCTCTTGGGTTGGGCCGTTCTTCTTTCGAGTCAAGGGCATGGTAAGACATGACGGTTTTCGCTGGCAGAAATCCTATGGTGAAGAACTCTTTCAAATGTTCCTTGGTTACGGTTGAGGGAACCCAGTTACAGATGGTTGGTGCTTTGGACGGCATGATGTGCAAAGACGAACTGAAAAGAAAGGCAACATGCCGGTTTAGTTTAATGGTGAGATTGATAGTTAAGTGATGATGATGCAAACAAGTAATGGCGGCTTAGTTAAGGGCTAATGACATATAAGGAAAATTAAGTCGGCATGGTAAGCTGCCATGACTACAGATATTTGAAGAAGGCAAATTCAGCTAAGTGTTGAGACAAACAAGTTCCCTAAATTGTTTGGTATTATTCCAGATCAAATGTCTATTCAAAATGGAAAAAATTCTAGACCTAAAAAAGTTCAGCGCAGAAGAGTACGTCAGTTCTAATGCAGTTTTTGAAATAGAGAAAGGGATCTGTGGATCAAGAAAAGGCACAAAAACACTATCGCACGAGCATATACATATTTTTGGATCAAGAAGAGGCCTGCAGTGGAAAAACTACAAGGGACTGCGATGAACTCGGAAGAACACGAAGGAAATCTGAAACCTTAAGTGCGGATCTGAGAAGTGAAAAGAAGAGAACTTACAGTCACAGGTCTTCTGCGGAGGTCGCCGCCGTTCTCTGGATCGGTTCAGGTTGATGCAGCACCAACGTCGATGGAGACGGAGGTGAAGTGCGGCGGCGGCGATGCTCGAGCAGCAGGGGTGCATGAGAGGAAGAAGACGGAGCAAGAGAGGAGAATGAGGAAGGCCGAGGTGTGCCTATTTATGAGGGAAAGATGCGAATAGATGGGTGCGAAAATTGAGGAGAGCCTAATAATGGTTATCAAGCTACACAGGCACCTCGATTCTCGGGAAACATTGAAGATAAAAGATCCATTGGGCGATGACGTCATGAAAGCTTTTTGCGTTCTCAAGAGATGACGTCACGGCGGGTTACAAAAACTTCAGCGAAGATAAGAAGATGAAATTTTGTTTAAGTATTGAAGATTGACGAAGAATGAAATTCAAAGTCAACTTGGGGCCTAATGTTGGGGATATTACTATCAGTCATGACCTGCCCAGGAGGGGCCGGGTCAGCCGCAATGGCGGCTTACGCAAGAAGCTCAGTAAACATTCAAGACGATAGTTTATTAAACCTTATAGAAGGCCCAAAGGCCTGGAGGCGGCTTAATGCCCGATATTGTAAACCGCCGTATGTAAGGAAAGACTTGTAAAGAAAGGCATGTAAAAGAAGTCACCGAGCCGGACACGATTATGAGCCGGCCGGGACTCTTTAGGCCACCAGACGTCAACCCATGTATATAAGGGGACGACCCGGTGGCGGCTTAGCGTAAGAAACAAGAGATCGACAACCAAGCCGGCGAGTTGAGCCTCTTGGTGATCGAAGCCTCAGAAATACCAACACAACTAGATGTAGGCTTTTACCTTCATCATAGGGGCCGAACTAGTATAAAACCCTTCGTGTCCTTTGTCTCGATTAACCCCTTCAAGCTTCCTAGTTGTGATGGCCCTACAAATAAGTCCTTCCACTAGGACATCTGCTATGACAATTCCACGACACCATCCGTTAGCTTAGTGTAATGATCATTCAGTTTTATTGCTACTGCTTTCTTCATGACATATACATGTTCCTATGGCTATGAGATTATGCAACTCCCGAATACCGGAGGAACACTTTGTGTGCTACCAAACGTCACAACGTAACTGGGTGATTATAAAGGTGCTCTACAGGTGTCACCGATGGTACTTGTTGAGTTGGCATAGATCAAGATTAGGATTTGTCACTCCGATTATCAGAGAGGTATCTCTGGGCCCTCTCGGTAATGCACATCGCAATAAGCCTTGCAAGCAATGCAACTAATGAGTTAGTTGCAGGATGATGTATTACGGAACGAGTAAAGAGACTTGCCGGTAACGAGATTGAACTAGGTATTGCGATACCGATGATCGAATCTCGGGCAAGTAACATACCGATGACAAAGGGAACAATGTATGTTGTTATGCGGTTTGACCGATAAAGATCTTCGCAGAATATGTAGGAACCAATATGAGCATCCAGGTTCCGCTATTGGTTCTTGACCGGAGATGAGTCTCGGTCATGTATACATAGTTCACAAACCCATAGTGTTCGCACGCTTAACGTTCGGTGACGATTGGTATTATGAGTTTATGTGTTTTGATGTACCGAAGGTAATTCAGAGTCCCGGATGTGACCACGGACATGACGAGGAGTCTCGAAATGGTCGATACATACAGATTGATATATTGGGCGGCTACATTCGGACACCGGAAGGGTTTCGGGTGATCTCGAAGAAAACCAGAGTGCCGGAGGGGTTACCAGAACCCCCCAGGGACTAATGGGCCTTAATGGGCCCTAGTGGAGAGAGAGGGGCCGGCCAAGGCAGGCCGCACGCCCCCCATTGAGTCTGAATAGGACAAGGAAAGGGGGGCGGCGCCCCCCTTGCCTTTCCCCTCTCCCACTCCTTCCCCCCCTCCTAGTGGGACTAGGAAAGGGGAGTCCTACTCCCACTAGGGGGAGGTCTCCTCCTCTTGGCGCGCCCTCCTAGGGCCAGCCGGCCTCCCCCTTGCTCCATTATATACGGGGGCAGGGGGCACCCCATGACACACAAGGTTATCATTGATATTTTAGCCGTGTGCGATGCCCCCGTCCACCATAATCCACCTCGGTCATATAGTAGCGGTGCTTAGGCGAAGCATTGTGTCGGTAGCTTCATCAACACCGTCATCACGCCATCGTGCTGACGGAACTCTCCCTCGAAGCTCTGCTAGATCGTGAGTTCGTGGGATGTCACCGAGCTGAATGTGTGCAGATCGCGGAGGTGTCGTACGTTCGGTACTAGGATCGATTGATCGTGAAGACGTACGACTACATCAACGGCGTTGTCATAACGCTTCCGCTTACGGTCTACGAGGGTACGTGGATGACACTCTCCCCTCTCGTTGCTATGCGTCACCATGATCTTGCGTGTGCGTAGGAAATTTTTGGAAATTACTGCGTTCCCCAACAGCACCGTCTAAAAATCCGTTGAGATGACACTTTATGAAGTGTGGTTTAGCAAGAAACCTAAGCTGTCATTTTCTTAAAGTCTGGGGTTGCGATGCTTATGTGAAAAAGTTTTAAGCTGATAAGTTCAAACCCAAATCGTAGAAGTGCGTCTTCATAGGATACCCAAAAGAAACTGTTGGGTACACCTTCTATCACAGATCCAAAGGCAAGATCTTTGTTGCTAAAAATGGATCCTTTCTAGAGAATGCATTTCTCTCGAAAGAAGTGAGTGGGAGGAAAGTAGAACTTGATTTGGTAATTGTACCTTCTCCCGAATTGGAAAGTAGTTCATCACAAAAATCAGTTCCACTGATTCCTGCACCAATTAGTGAGGAAGCTAATGATGATGATCATGAAACTTCAGATCAAGTTACTACCAAACCTCGTACGTCAACCAGAGTACGGTTCGCACCAGAGTGGTACGGTAATCCTGTTCTGGAAGTCATGTTACTAGACCATGACGAACCTACGAACTATGAGGAAGCAATGATGAGCCCAGATTCCGCAAAATGGCTTGAGGCCATGAAATCTGAGATGGGATCCATGTATGAGAACAAAGTATGGGCTTTGATTGACTTGTCCGGTGATCGACGAGTCATTAAGAATAAATGGATCTTCAAGAGGAAGACGAATGTTGATAGTAGTGTTACTATCTACAAAGCTCAAATTGTCGCAAAAATGTTTTCGACAAGTTCAAGTTGTTGACTACGATGAGATTTTCTCACTCATATCGATGCTTAAAAGTCTGTCCGAATCATGTTAGCAGATGCAGAATTTTATGAAATCTGGCAAATGGATGTCAAAACTGCATCCCTTAATGGATTTCTTAAAGAAGAGTTGCTTATGATGCAACCAAAAGGTTTTGTCGATCCTAAAGGTGCTAACAAAGTGAGCACGCTCCAGCGATCCATCTATGGACTGGTGCAAGCATCTCGGAGTTGGAATATATGCTTTGATAAAGTGATCAAAGCATATGGTTTATACAGACTTGCGGTGAAGCCTGTATTTACAAGAAAGTGAGTGGGAGCACTACAACATTTCTAATAAGTATATGTGAATGACATATTGTTGATCGGAAATAATGTAGAATTTTCTGGAAAGCATAAAGGAATGTTTGAAAGGAGTTTTTCAAAGAAAGACCTCGGTGAAGCTACTTACATATTGAGAATCAAGATCTATAGAGATAGATCAAGACGCTCGATATATTTTCAATGAGTACATACCTTGCCAAGATTTTGATGTAGTTCAAAATGGAACAGTCAAAGAAGGAGTTCTTGCCTGTGTTGCAAGGTGTGAAGTTGAGTAAAGCCTCAAAACCCGACCACGGCATAAAATAGAATGAGAATGAAAAGTCATTCCCTATGCCTTAGTCATTGGTTCTACAAAGTATGCCATGTTGTGTACCAGACCTATTGTGTACTTCACCATAAGTTTGGCAAGAGGGTACAATAGTGATCAAGGAGTGGATCACTGGACAACGGTTAAAAATATCCTTAGTGGAATAAGGAAATGTTTCTCGGTTATGGAGGAGACAAAGAGTTCGTCGTAAAGAGTTACGTCCATGCAAAGCTTTGACACTGATCTGGATGACTCTAAGTCTCGATCTAGATACATATTGAAAGTGGGAGCAATTAGCTAGAGTAGCTCCGTGCAGAGCATTGTAGACATAGAAAATTTGTAAAATACATACAGCTCTGAATGTGGCAGACCCGTTGACTAAACTTCTCTTAGAAGCAAAACATGATCACACCTAAGTACTCTTCGGGTGTTAATCACGTAGCGATGTGAACTAGATTATTGACTCTAGTAACCCTTTGGGTGTTAGTCACATGGATATGTGAACTAATCACATAAAGATGTGAACTATTGGTGTTAAATCACATGACGATGTGAACTAGATTATTGACTCTAGTGCAAGTGGGAGACTGAAGGAAATATGCCCTAGAGACAATAATAAAGTTGTTGTTTATATTTCCTTATATCATGATAAATGTATATTATTCATGCTAGAATTGTATTAACCGGAAACTTAGTACATGTGTGAATACATAGACAAACAGAGTGTCCCTGGTATGCCTCTACTTGACTAGCTCGTTAATCAAAGATGGTTAAGTTTCCTAGCCATGGACATGTGTTGTCATTTGATGAACGGGATCACATCATTAGAGAATGATGTGATGGACAAGACACGTCCGTTAGCTTAGCACTGTGATTGGTTTGTTTATTGCTATTGCTTTATTCATGACTTATACATGTTCCTATGACTATGAGATTATGCAACTCCCGAATACCGGAGGAACACCTTGTGTGCTATCAGACGTCACAACATAACTGTGTGATTATAAAGATGCTCTACAGGTGTCTCCGATGGTGTTTGTTGAGTTGGCGTAGATCAAGATTAGGATTTGTCACTCTGTGTTTCGAAGAGGTATCTCTGGGCCCTCTCGGTAATGCACATCACTATAAGCCTTGCAAGCAATGTAACTAATGAGTTAGTTGCGGGATGATGCATTACAGAACGAGTAAAGAAACTTGCCGGTGATGAGATTGAACTAGGTATGATGATATCGACGATCGAATCTTGGGCAAGTAACATACTGATGACAAAGGGAACAACGTATGTTGCTATGTGGTTTGACCAATAAAGATCTTCATAGAATATGTAGGAGGCAATATGAACATCCATGTTCCACTGTTGGTTATTGACGGAGATGTGTCTCGGTCATGTCTACCTAGTTCTCGAACCCGTAGGGTCCGCACGCTTAACGTTCAATGACGATTTGTATTATGAGTTATGTGATTTGATGAGCGAAGTTTGTTCGGAGTCCCGGATGAGATCACGAACATGACGAGGAGTCTCGAAATGGTCGAGACATACAGATTGATATATTGGACGGCTACATTCGAACACCGGAAGGGTTTCGGGTGATCTCAGAGAAAACCAGAGTGCCGGAGGGGTTACCGGAACCCCCCGGGGACTAATGGGCCTTAATGGGCCCTAGTGGAGAGAGAGAGGGGCCGGCCAGTGCAGGCTGCGCACCCCCTCCCCTTGAGTCTGAATAGGACAAGGAAAGGGGGGCGGCGCCCCCCTTGCCTTTCCCCTCTCCCACTCCTTCCTCCCCCATCCTAGTGGGACTAGGAAAGGGGAGTCCTACTCCCACTAGGAGGAGGACTCCTCCTCTTGGCGCGCCCTCCTAGGGCCAGCCGGCCTCCCCCTTGCTCCATTATATACGGGGGCAGGGGGCACCCTATGACACACAAGTTTATCATTGATCTTTTAGCCGTGTGCGGTGCCCCCCTCCACCATAATCCACCTTGGTCATATCATAGTGGTCCTTAGGAGAAGCATTGCGTCGGTAGCTTCATCAACACCATCCTTACGCCGTCGTGCTGATGGAAATCTCCCTCGAAGCTCTGCTGGATCGTGAGTTCGTGGGACGTCACGGAGCTGAATGTGTGCAGATCAAGGAGGGGCCGTGCATTCGGTACTAGGATCGATGGATCGTGAAGACGTACGACTAGATCAACCACGTTGTCATAATGCTTCCGCTTACGGTCTACGAGGGTACGTGGATGACACTCTTCCCTCTCGTTGCTATGCATCACCATGTTCTTGCTTGTGCCTAGGATTTTTTTTGAAATTACTGCGTTCCCCAACAGCACCGTCTAAAAATCCATTGAGATGACACTGTATGAACTGTGGTTTAGCAAGAAACCTAAGCTATCATTTTCTTAAAGTTAGGGGTTGCGATGCTTATGTGAAAAAGTTTGAGCCTGATAAGTTCAAACCCAATTTGGAGAAGTGCGTCTTCATAGGATACCCAAAAGAAACTGTTGGGTATACCTTCTATCACAGATCCAAAGGCAAGATCTTTGTTGCTAAAAAATGGATCCTTTCTAGAGAAGGAGTTTCTCTCGAAAGAAGTGAGTGGGAGGAAAGTAGAACTTGATGAGGTAATTGTACCTTCTCCCAAATTGGAAAGTAGTTCATCACATGACGAGGAGTTTCGAAATGGTCGAGAGGTAAAGATTCATATATTGGAAGGCTATATTCGAACATCGGAAAGGTTCCGAGTGATTCGGGTATTTTTCGGGGAACCAGGGAGTTATGTGATTCACCGGGGGAAGTATTGGGCCTTATTGGGCTTTAGTGGAAAGGAGAGAAGGGCCACAAGGGGAGGCAGTGCGCCCCCCATGGGCTGGTCCGAATTGGACTAGGAGGGGACGGCGCCCCCCCCCTCTTTCCTTCTCCCTCTCCCTCTCCTTCCTTCTTCTCCTACTTGGAATAGGAAAGGGGGAAACCTACTCCTACTAGGAGTAGGAATTCCCCCCTTGGGAGCGCCCCTTGAGGCCGAACCTCCTCCTCCTCCCCTCCTTTATATACGGGGAGGGGGCACCCCATAGACACACAAGTTGATTTCTTAGCCGTGTGCGGTGCCCCCCTCCACAGATTTCTACCTCAGTCGTATTGTCGTAGTGCTAGGCAAAGCCCTACATCGGTAACTTCATCATCACCGTCACCACTCCGTCATGCTGACGAAACTCTCCCTCGGCCTTAGCTGGATCTAGAGTTTGAGGGACATCACTGAGCTGAAGGTGTGCAGGTCGTGGAGGTGTCGTGCGCTTGGTACTTTATCAGTTGGATCACAAAGATGTTCGACTACATCAACCGCGTTAATAAACGCTTTTGCTTTCGGTCTACGAGGGTATGTGGACACACTCTCCTCGCTCGTTGCTATGCATCTCCTAGATAGATCTTGCATGATCGTAGGAAAATTTTGAAATACTGCGTTCCCTAACATCCTCTGCACATAAGCTTTGCCCATAAGCTCCATGTGCATTAGCAGGTTTCAACTGGCGATTTGGATCGAGCAAGTCACAGGAGCTTGTCGGCAACACCCAGTCTCTGATCTAGTTTGTTCTTCATCTCAAGTGATTTTTTCTCCGGAAGTTAATTTGGAACTTAAAAACTGATTTTTGAAATCGTTCATGCAAGCTGAATTTTATCGGTCCTGCATTCACGAAAATTTATGAATAGGACAAGCGTCTTTGCTTTCAGATGTTCTTGTGTATCAAATCCCTCTGTACTGCATACATTGTGATTGAAACGGTTCCATGATAGTTGGCATTCACGCTTTAGGTATGAGATCAGCTCAATCATCTCCAATTAGTTTCTTTCTTGTTATCCAGGTCTAGACCAACAGACGGTCTTTGAAAAAGGGGTGTATGGGAGTACATGGTTTGGAACTTCGGATCCCTCTGCAGATTGAAACATTTTTTCGTGATACATAGTTTACAATTTTCACAACTTGCCAGTTGTATTTGATTGAATAATAGCATGAGCTTACAATTCACAAGTGTGCGATTTGATTTTCCATATTTATTTGACAAGTCTGACTGTATTTGTAACCTATTTTTAAATTTTTAGTTTCTTTTAGGGGAGCGGCCTATTGTTTAGTATGCCTGGTATCCCAGGCAATTTGTATGAGGACAAAAGGATTATCCAAGATCTCCATAAAGAGAGAATAGCTTAGAGAGGAAGATCCGCACAAAGATGGATCATCGATGTGATAATAATATATTCAAATTTTGAATTTGAGAATAATCCCGATTTAGTACATGTCACGAGTTTAATTCTTATGGAAATAAGAAATATTGATCCCACGGAAAATTTTTATTTTTTAGCTTTGGAGTTTATGGTCTGAAGCAACAACTTCAGATAAGAGATTCTTCAAGTTGGCTTTTTACTTTGAAGTTATTAGATAACATACTTCAAATTATTTTATATATAATATTGCCTTGCATCATATCTGTAGGTAGTAATAATGTGTCTTATTTATCCAGTTAATAGTTTCTTGCTATTGAATCTAGGTATCTAGATTTGAAGTGATGGTTTTCCATATTACATGACATTAAAATATTGTGCGTATGACACTAGAGAATTTTTTGTTGCATATATGCATCCGTGTCAGATTTCCCACATCTACATGGGAAGAAACCATGCTTCTATATGGGAGAAGTTGCGCAAGATTTGAAGCGTGGTTCAAATTAGAAGGTTTGGTCTCCTGATAGATATTAGTAATTTTATGATAACCATGTTATCTCAAGGATTGTGCTTCACTATTAATTTTCGATGTCATTCCTGACAGATTTCTTAACTCAGCGTCATTGCATCGAAGATGGTTAGGAGGTTGAAGATATGTCGCGTGAAAGGTGGGAGAGGAAAGGACGGGACACACAGGACGCTGCAGTGGAGAACGAACACCGCAACAAGGTATGTGCAGAGAACAACCACGGTCGTGAAGTCACGACTCCTCTCTTGCATGTCCACTTCTCCTTGGCTACCTGGTCATCATCATATCACAAATCAAAGTTTTCTTATTGCAAATTAGAGTACATAAATTTGATGGTTGTAACTTGCCATAATTGCAAGGTCTAATTCTATTATGTGTTGAGTTTATTAGCAAGATTTGGTCCATTTTGATACAATTTCATTCTGGTTGCCATCTACGAGTTACTGTTGCATCACAGTAATTTATTTGGAAGCAATGATAATTGAGATTGAGACTTTCTGGGTAGGTTGTCACAAGTATTTAACTTACGATTTCAGTTTGAGATAGAACCCGCAATCTGAAATCAGTACTGCTGCTTAGACAATCTAGAGGGGTTATAAAATTTCTTTGCAAAGCTTGTACAGAAGCTTAAGAATATGCCCGCTACTTCTTTTTTAGGGAAATAAAATGCCTGCTACTTGGGATATTGTGGTGTTTTTTGACTATAAACAGTAGGGCAAAACACCCCACTACAATTTTTATTATTAGAAGGCAAGGTCCAGCAGTACAAAGCAACAAGAAAAAAGACAACAAGGGCTTCAGGGAAGCCCCCTGAAAAGAAAAGAAGAAGAAGAAGAAGAAAAGAGAGGAAGCTAAGAAGATAAGAAGCTAGAAAAAACCCAAAAGAAGGCTAAGAGAAAGGCTAATGCTAAAGCTATAGCTAAAGACCTAGGCAGGAAGAAGCTGCCAAGAAAGAGAAATGAAGCTATCCTTGAAGAACCAGCCCTGAGTTGAATTGGTTGGCAGGCTTCAGTCTCATCCTGTGCTTGAGTAACTTCAACTCCATCAGGAGAATGTTCTTCCATCCTTGAAAAGTGGGGTGGATATGTTCAAAGATCTTGTTGTTTCTGGAAATCCAAATAGCCCAAGAACTAAGTATTATTATGTCCATGAAAAAAGGTAATCTTAGTTTTTCTTTAATGTCCTGGAAAGCCTCAAAAACAGATAAATTTGGAGTTCTGGTGGGGCAGGCGTGATCCCAACATCTCTTGGCAAAAGTGCATCCCCAGAACAAGTGATGCAGGGTTTCCTCCTGTTGGCACCCCCTGAGGGCATAGTTATAGTCTTCTAACACAAATGTTTTCCTTTTCAGAAGATTTCTTGTATTGAGTCTGTCATGTAAAAGCATCCATAAGAACATTTTGTGTTTAGGTTGGCATGATGAATCCCATATCCAATTGAAGTGAGGTGGGGTTTGTTTGAAACCAATCATAACATTGTAAGACTTGGCAGAGGAAAAGTGTTCATTACCCCAGATGTAGCTCCAAGTGTCTGTGTGGTTCTAATATTGTGTCTGCCTCATGGAGTAACACATATCTTCAAGATGCAAGAATTTCTCATGAGCCTCCATTGATAATGGAAGGTGAAAAAGATCTTCAAGGTATTCTGTGGCCAGAACTTGCTGCACTGTAAGTCTGTCATTAATCACAAAAGAGAAAAGATGGGGGAACTGATGTTGCAGTAGTTGCTCAGACCATAAGTCAAACCAGAAAAAAAAACACTTCTGCCATCTCCCAAGTTGCACCTTGGTAAGCCTTTAAACGGTTGTACTAGTTGGAAGTTTTCCTTCCACTAGAAAGAACCTACTAATTCATCTCCTGGCAACTTGTCCTCATTGTAATGTGTCTCCCAAATCAAATTCACCCAAGGAATGTCATGTCTATTGTAGAACTTGTGTAAGTTTTTCATAAGCAGTGTCGTATTCTGTGTGAAGATATCCATGACTCCTAGCCCTCCCTGACTTTTTGGTCTACAAACAATGGTCCATTTTACTAAAGCTAGTCTATGGTCTTCCATATCTGGTCCTCTCCACAAGCAGTGCTTGAAATATTTCAAGATTTATTGCTTAATAGTCACTGGTACATCCAAGCAGCTCATGAAGAAAATTGTGAGAGATGCTAGAACTGATTTAACCATTAACAATCTGCCTGCATAGGTCATGAATGTGGCAATGCCAACTGAGGGAGTCCTGGATTAGGGGGTCTCCGGACAGACGGACTATATTCTTTGGCCGGACTGTTAGACTATGAAGATACAAGATTGAAGACTTCGTCTCGTGTCCGGATGGGACTCTACTTGGCGTGGAAGGCAAGCTAGACAATACGGATATGCATATCTCCTCCTTTGTAACCGACCTTGTGTAACCCTAGCCCTCTCCGGTGTCTATATAAACCGGAGGGTTTTAGTCCGTAGGACAACACACAATCATACCATAGGCTAGCTTCTAGGGTTTAGCCTCTCTGATCTCGTGGTAGATCTACTCTTGTACTACCCATATCGTCAATATTAATCAAGCAGGACGTAGGGTTTTACCTCCATCAAGAGGGCCCAAACCTGGGTAAAACTTTGTGTCCCCTGCCTCCTGTTACCATCCGCCTAGACGCACAGTTCGGGACCCCCTACCCGAGATCCGCCGGTTTTGACACCGACATTAGTGCTTTCATTGAGAGTTCCTCTGTGTCGTCGCCGTTAGGCTTGATGGCTCCTATGATCATCGATAGTGATGTAGTCCAGGGTGAGACTTTTTTCCCCGGACAGATTTTTATATTCAGTGGCTTTGCACCGCGGGCCAATTCGCATGGCCACTTAGAGCAGATTGAAAGCTACGCCCCTGGCCATCAGGTCAGGTTTGGAAGCTTAAACTACATGGTCGATATCTGCGGAGACTTGATCTTCGACGGATTCGAGCATCTGCCTTGTGCATCACGCGGTCATGATGAGTACGATTTAGCTCTACCATTAGACAGTGTTCATGAGATCACACCGGCAGCCGCTCCGACCCTCAATTCGGAGCCAGTTGCACCGTCCATGGACGGGTGGATGGACCCCGCCACGGAGGCCTTACCCTCATCGGCGATCGAGCCGAACATCGACCTTACTCTGCACGAGAGCTGTGTTGACAAACTGCTGGATCTCTCTTCGGCCACGGACTCCGAACCGCTTGCGCCCATTCCTAGCGAATCTGATTGGGCTTCGATCATGGAGTTTACCTCTGCGGATATTTTTCAGCACTCGCCCTTTGGTGACATACTGAACTCGTTAAGGTCTCTCTCCTTGTTGGGAGGATCCTGGCTGAACTATGTCCGGCAGGATTGGGATGCGGACGACGAAGAAATTCGCGGCCCGCCCACCACCCACTTAGTAGCCACTGCCGATGACTTAACCGACATGCTCGACTTTGACTCCGAAGACATCGACGGTATGGACGACGATGCAGGAGACGAAGATGAACCACTACCCACAGGGCACTGGACAGCCACCTCATCATACGATATATACATGGTGGACACACCCAAAGAAGGCAATGACGATGAGACAGCGGAGGATGACCCCTCCAAGAAGCAACCCAAGCGCCGACGTCAGCAGCGCCGCTCTAAGTCCCGCCAAAGCAAAAGTGGTGATACCAGCACAGGAGATAATAACACTCCGGATAGTGCCGAAGACAACAACAATCCCCTCCAGCAAGATTTAGAGCAGGAGGATGGAGGAGCCAGCCCTCCTGAGAGAGCGGCAGATGGAGAAGCGGAGGATGATAATTACATGCCCCCTCCGAAGACGAGGCAAGCCTCGGCGATGACGAATTCGCCGTGCTAGAGGATCCCGTCGAACAAGAGCGCTTCAAACGACGGCTTATAGCCACGACAAATAACCTTAAGAAAAAGCAGCAGCAGCTTCAAGCTGATCAAGATCTGCTAGCTGACAGATGGACTGAAGTCCTCGCGGCCGAGGAATATAAACCCGAGCGCCCCTCCAAGAGTTACCCAAAATGCATGTTGCTACCCCGACTGGAGGAAGAAGCGTATGACACGGCTGATTGGCCACCTTGTGGCCGCGATAGAGAGGCATTCCAGCCAAAAACTCAGCCTGCACCCCAACGCCCTTCAAATAAAAAGGCATGGGGAAATACGCCAGACCTATGAGATGTATTGGAGGACAAAGCAAAACATGCAAGATCGATCTATGGATCACGAGGGTGTGCCACTATGCGAGACGATAAACGTCACGCCGGATACAGTAAAAGTCAATCCGGCAGGGCCGAACACAGCAGGCAAGACCCATTCAAGTTGCATTGCGATATAGCCTAATACAGAGGCGCCGCACACCCCCTATGCTTCACAGGCGAAGTAATGGATCATCAAATCCCAGAGGGTTTCAAACCCGTAAATATTGAATCATACGACGGCACAACAGATCCCGCGGTATGGATCGAGGATTTCCTCCTCCACATCCACATGGCCCGCGGCGATGACTTACATGGTATCAAATACCTCCCACTAAATCTCAAAGGACCAGCGCGGCATTGGCTTAACAGCTTGCCAGCAGAGTCCATTAGCTGTTGGGAAGATCTGGAAGCCACATTCCTCGACAACTTTCAGGGCACTTATGTGCGACCACCAGACGCCGATAACTTGAGCCACATAATTCAGCAGCCAGAAGAATCGGCCAGAAAATTCTGGACACGGTTCCTAACAAAGAAAAATCAAATCGTCGACTGTCCGGATGCAAAGGCCCTAGCAGCTTTCAAGATAACATCTGCGACGAGTGGCTTGCCCGGCACCTTGGACAGGAAAAGCCGAAATCTATGACAGCCCTCACGACACTCATGACCCGCTTTTGTGCGGGAGAAGACAGCTGGCTGGTTGGCTGTAATAACATATCAAAAAACCATGGTACTTCGGATACCAAGGACGACAATAGTAGGTCATGTCGCAACAAACATAAGCGCCGCATTAACAGCGATAATACTGAGGATACGGCAGTCAATGCCGGATTCAAAGGCTCTAAACTCTGTCAGCGGAAAAAGCCATTTAAAAGAAGCACTCCAGGCCCGTCCAGTTTGGACCGCATACTCGATCGCTCGTGTCAAATACACGGTACCCCTGACAAGCCAGCCAACCACACCAACAGGGAATGTTGGGTGTTCAAGCAGGCCGACAAGTTAATTGCCGAAGACAAAGATAAGGGGTCACACGGTAATGATGAAGAGGAGCCCCGACAGCCGAACACCGGAGGACAGAAGAGGTTCCCCCCCACAAGTGCGGAAGGTGAACATGATATACGCAACCCACATCCCCAAGAGGGAGCTGAAGCGTGCGCTCAGGGACGTATATGCGTTGGAGCCAGTCGCCCCAAAGTTCAACCCATTGTCCTCCTGCCCGATCACCTTCGATCTCAGGGACCACCCCACTAGTATCCGTCACGGCGGATTCGCCGCACTGGTCTGAGACCCAATCATTGACGGATTTCACCTCACTCGAGTCCTTATGGACGGCGGTAGCAGCCCGAACCTGCTTTACCAGGACACAGTGCGCAAAATGGGTATAGACCCCTCAAGGATCAAACCCACAAAAATGACCTTTAAAGGCGTCACTCCAGGTGTAGAGGCCCATTGCATAGGATCAATTACACTGGAAGTGGTCTTCGGATCCCCGGGTAACTTCCGAAGCAAAGAATTAATCTTCGATATAGTCCCGTTCTTCAGTGGCTATCATGCACTGCTCGGGCGAAGCGCATTTGCGAGATTCAATGCGGTACCGCATTATGCATACCTCAAGCTCAAGATGCCAGGACCCCGGGGGGTCATCACAGTTAACGGAAACACAGAGAGCTCTCCCCGCACGGAGGAGCACACTGCGGCCCTCGCAGCAGAAGCGCAAAGCAGCCTCTCAAGGAAATCCACCAGTTCGGCATTTCAAGACCCAGGCACCTTCAAACGTGCTTAGAGTAATCGGCAACTAGACAGCCTGGCACGGTCTGAGCTCGCATAGCAATGCGGCCCCCACCCCGGCCTAATCCAAACGGCAAAATTTGTGCCACGCGTACATAATTACGCATTAAAAATAACATGGGCACAGGTGGGGAGGGGGGCACGACTACGGCACGCTCCAAGACGCGGCCTAAACGGCACTAGGGGCTTCCCGCTTTATTATTTTTCTCTTTCAGGACTTTAATCTCTAGAAACCTTGTCCGGCAGCATGATTGCCGAACACATGATGCAGCAACCAAGAGAGGCAGAAAGCTACGTCACACCACGGAACTCCCAGGTGGATTATGATAACGAGTGAAATATTTGCTTTAATACTATTCCTCGGCTTGCCCTTGGAAGGGACATAGTACTACTTTTTGCTTATCGCACTATCTGTATCATTCTGCTTTAACGCACCTCTTTGAATAAACAACGCATAACATTACGACTATTATTGCATTCTTGTTTTATATATATGTGTTCATTAATGACGCCTTGCAACCGTACACTTTGTTACGCCCAACACACCAGGGGCTTAAGTACCCCACAATATGGTGTGAGAAGTCCGAACACTTTCACAAGTGCGGCACCCCAAACTTATAGCATTATATGCATCAGATCTGAATCATGTCTTTGGTCAAATGTTGGGTTTCCCCGGCTCCTATGTTTTGGTACCTTACGTTCTGCTCTATCGGCTAAGGTAGCGCTAGGAGAACTACTGCGATTGTGCCCCGGTTCTGCTGGGCTAAGCACCTCAGTAGAGAAAGCTAAAACTGACTGTCATGATAAGGCGAGAGACTGGTCGCTGTTCGGCGAGGTTTCGAGTCCCTAAAGACTTATGCCACTTAGAGCGAGGAGTCGGTCCTGTCCGGCTTAAAGGCGTGTATCACGCCCCAAATTCGGCCTTCCGAATACCAGGGGCTTCGCCGAAATTTAAAATTATAGAATTCTATGGCTAAGTGAGAGTGATAAAGCATTATTAGTCCGGTTGCCTTGTTCGATGTGCTGAGCACCTCCCTCGAAGGACCCAAAAATGGGAACAAGAGTGCTCAGGTTTATCCTGAACACCCCAGCACTCGCGGCATGGGGGCAGAAGCCGAGGACTAGCCATCTCTCAGATTGGATAAACAACCAAACAGAAGGTAATATTTTAAATTCAAACAAGCGTTGCATAGCGCATATGAAACCAGTTTTCATCATACAGGATCACACGAGCAAGTTTACTCAAATATTACATCCTTTGAACATTCGTCCGCTACAAGACGGGCACCCTTCAGGACACCCTCATAATAAATTTCGGGGGTGCGATGCTCCTTGCCCTGCGGCGGTCCCTCCTTGATCAGCTTCATGGTGTCTAGCCTGGCCCATTGCACCTTCACGCGGGCGAAAGCCCGGCGTGCACCTTCGATGCAGACAGACCACTTGACGACCTCCAGCCATGGGCAGGCGTCCACAAGCCGCCTCACCAGGCCAATGTAGCTGTTCGGAAGGGAGTCACCAGGCCACAGTCGTACTATAAAGCCCTTCATGGCCTGTTTGGCCGCTTTGTGTAGCTCGACCAGCTGCTTCAGCTGGTCGCTCATAGGCACCGGGTGTTCGGTCCCAGTATACTGAGACCAGAACAGCTTCTCCGTTGAGCTTCCCTCCTTGACCTGGTAAAACTGTGCGGCATCCGACACGCTGCGGGGCAAATCTAGAATGCTCCTGGAGAGTTCCGGATTCGGGTAAGTAATAGGTAATTTACTTTCACATGCTTGCTTTGCATATAGAATGCCTTACCCACCGCTATTTTCTTCATCGCGTCAATCTCCTGGAGGGCCTTTTGGGCTTCGGCCTTGGCACTTTTCTTGCTCTTGAGGGCCGCGGCAAGCTCAGACTCTCGCGTCTTCGAGTCAAGCTCCAACGCCTCGTGCTTCGTCACGAGAGCCTGGAGCTCTTGCTGCACCTCGCCCACCCGATCCTCTTGCCTTTCCCGCCCGGTGCGCTCCTTGGCCGCTTTATCTTCGGCCTCGGACAACGCTTGCCTTAGGGTCGCAACTTCGGTCATGGCCCTTGGCAAATTCATGATGATCCTGTCATTTTACAATCGTATTCTTTTTATACATATCCATAAACTAGGTATTACTTACCTTTGTTCTCCTTGAGCTGCCTCTTGGCAAGGCCGAGCTCGTCCTTGGACACTTTAACGTCCTGCTTCAGTGCGGCGACCTCCGCAGTCAGTGCGGCAGATGCCAGCAGTGAAGCTTGCACATGCATATTGACATACTTATATTAGACTCCTGCAATGTTGTTTGGTCCTCTGTTCGGCTTTTCTTTGTGAACACCGAATAGAGCATCAGGGGCTACTGTCTATGCGGTAGTATTTTTCCTATATTTTAAACACTTACCTCAAAGCCTGTTAGAAGGCTGCCACAGGCTTCAATCAATCCGCTCTTGGTGGACTGAACCTTCTGGACCACCGCACTCATAATAGTACGGTGCTCCTCATCGATGGAAGCGTTGCGAAGCGCTCCCAGCAGATTGTCTGGTGCCTCTGGATGGACAGAGGTCACCGGCACAGGCGTCTCGCCCCTCTTGGAAGGACGCCACCTGCCCGAGTCCGGAACCACTGGAGGTTCCGGCGCGGTGTTCGGCTGAGGGCCGAACTCGGAGCCCTCAGGGGCCTTGTCTCCTCTGCTCCCGGAGTCCGAAAGGTCGCCTTGAGGTGCCTCCGGGACTGTCTCCCCTCGACCCGGTGCCTCTTGAGACAGTACCTCGGCGTCGTCCGCAAGGCAAGGGGAGGTGGCGGTCGGAAGTGGATCACTATCCATATCCGACGAGCCCAGGGAGCCGTCCGATGATACATCGATACGGGTTCGTGGCGTCCTGCATAATCATATTCGGCGTTAGGGAAAGCAGTGCGACAAAGGAATGCTATGAGTTACTCTGGTATCCGAATACTTACGACCTCCCCAGGGGCTTCCCCCTGGGCAACCACTCGTCTTCGCCTTTGGCGGCGGCGGTGGAACTGTCCGGAAGGAGAGTCCTTCCCTTCTTGGACCCTTCAGCCCCCCCCCCCCAGTTGGGGCAGCCTTCCTTTTCTTGTCTCCCCCGCCTAGAGGGGGAGCATCTTCTTCTTCCTCCTCGTCTTCGGGGGAAGAGTGTGCCGCAGAGTCATCGGACGGTGAGTCCGATGATGCCTGGCATAGGGAACTCTTTTGGGTTCCCTTGGCCTTCTTGGTCTTCTCCGGCACCGTGTAAGGAGCCGGAGTCAGCATCTTCGCCAGGAGAGCGTCTGTTGGGCCTTCGGGCAAAGGATCCGGACAGTCGATCCGTCCGGCCGTCTCCTGCCAGTCCTGTCAAAGGTACGCGAGCTTAGATCCCGCATAGAGTCAAACTATGAAAAACAAGTATCCTGTAAGAGGTAAAACAGCTTACCGCGCTGGCTTGGCGCTTCGCGCAGAATCCGCGGTCCTCGGTAGTGGGAGGGGGAACCTAGGCACTCTTGAATAGCACCTTCCAGGCTTCCCCGTGAGTTGTGTCAAAGATCCTGTTCAGAGTCGGTGCTGGGCTGGGTCGAACTCCCACAAGTTGAAAGCCCATTGTTGGCACGGGAGGATCCGGCGGATGAGCATGACCTGGACTATGTTGACGAGTTTGAGCTTCTTGTTCACCATGTTTTGAATACATGTTTGGAGTCCGGTCAGCTCTCCTGGACTACCCCAGGACAGGCCCTTCTCTTGCTAGGAGGTGAGCCGCATGGGGAAGCCAGATCGGAACTCGGGGGCCACTGCCCATTTAGGGTCACGCAGCTCGATGATGTAGAACCACCCCGATTGCCACCCCTTTATGGTCTCCATGAAGGAGCCCTCGAGCCATGTGACGTTGGCCATCTTGCCCACCATGGCGCCTCCGCACTCCTCCTGGCGGCCGCTCACTACCTTCGGCTTGACGTTGAAGGTCTTCAGCCATAAGCCGAAGTGGGGCTTGATGCGGAGGAAGGCCTCTCAAATGACGATAAATGCCGAGATGTTGAGGATGAAGTTCGGGGCCAGATTGTGGAAATCCAGGCCGTAGTAGAATATGAGCCCCCGGACAAATGGGTGGAGAGGGAATCCCAGTCCGTGGAGGAAGTGGGTAAGGAACACTACCCTCTCATGGGTCCTGGGGGTGGGGCTGAGCTGCCCCTCATCTGGGAGTCGGTGTGCGATGTCGTCGGGCAGGTATCCAGCTCTCCTCAGCTTCTTGATGTGTCCCTCCGTGACGGAGGAGACCATCCACCTGCCTCCTGCTCCGGACATGGATGGAGAAGGTCGAGGTGGGAAATGCGGACTTGGGCGCTGGAGCTCGAGTGTGCGAAAGTGGATGAGCAAAGGAGGAAGAAGGCGTGGATGAAAAGGTGAATCTTTATCCCTTTATATGGGCGGCCGAAACTATGCGCCCCCACTAGCCTGGTAAAACTCACTTATCCCCCAAGCGCCGGAATCGATGGCGCGGTTGGGTTACCCACACCCGTATTGACGAGAATCCCATGATAAGGGGACACGATCTCTGCTTTGACAAGATGTGTCAAAAAACTGCCTCGCGTTATGTGCGGGGCTAGTTAAAGGAAACGGTTCGAATAATCACCGGGCCATGGTATAAGGTCGTGTTGCCAAAACAAGTCAGCAAATTAGATTTTTGGAAATATTATTCTCTCTATGATGGTATGTGGAACTTATTTTGCAGGGTCGGACACTATCCTTGTATTTAAATTCTTCCGTGATGTATTCGGAGGAGGAACCCGCCTTGCAATGCCGAAGACAATACTGCGCGCCGGACTCATCGTCATTGAAGCCTGGTTCAGGGGCTACTGAGGGAGTCCTGGATTAGGGGGTCTCCGGACAGCCGGACTATATTCTTTGGCCGGACTGTTAGACTATGAAGATACAAGATTGAAGACTTCGTCTTGTGTCCGGATGGGACTCTACTTGGCATGGAAGGCAAGCTAGACAATACGGATATGCATATCTCCTCCTTTGTAACCGACCTTGTGTAACCCTAGCCCTCTCCGGTGTCTATATAAACTGGAGGGTTTTAGTCCGTAGGACAACACACAATCATACCATAGGCTAGCTTCTAGGGTTTAGCCTCTCTGATCTCGTGGTAGATCTACTCTTGTACTACCCATATCATCAATATTAATCAAGCATGGCGTAGGGTTTTACCTCCATCAAGAGGGCCCAAACCTGGGTAAGACTTCGTATCCCCTGCCTCCTGTTACCATCTTCCTAGACACACAGTTCGGGACCCCCTACCCGAGATCCGCCGGTTTTGACACCGACACCAACCAATATTTTTTGCAATCCTGTTAACCAGTGGTAAACACTGCTCCACTGTTGGTTTGTGAAGTCCCAAAGGAAGCCCAAGATATGTGAATGGGAAGTGTCCCATCTGGCAATTAAGTGTTCCAGCATAAATTTGAGCCCTCTCTTCCTGAATATTGATAGGTACCATGATAGACTTTTGGTGGTTTACCTTTAAACTAGTGGCACATGCAAAAGTGTTTAGTAGGGCTTTAAGACAGCTGAGCTGTCTGGAATCAGCTTGCATTATTAATAAGGTGTCATCTGTGTTGGAACCTCCAGTCCCTCGTGGCGCTCCTCCTCGCTCTCTCTGTCGCCGTCGCTCGAGCTCACCGAAGAAGAAGGAGAAAGAGGAAGATGAACACGAGGGCACGGTGGTTTATTCCCGGCACACGAACGCCAACTGCACGAGCTCGTACTCGCAAAACCTGCACCGTTACAACGATCAGCCGCCGCAGATTTATACCCGGAGCCGGCGACTGGGCACGCACCCACGCTCCCTCCCCCTCGCGCCCGCGATCCGCTCGCCTCGCTCGTGCCCATGACGCGCTCCGACGCACACGGGTCACGACGGGCCACCAGCTGATCGCATGCAATCACCCCGCGCAGCTCGCCAACGGCCTACGGTCACACACACACACATACTGCGCACGTCCGCACGGACACGCCCGTGCTGGACCTACACGCACATGTGCACTACTCGTCGCGGTCCCAACGCGTCCAACTCGCCCGACGCGCGCCCATACATGCGCCCGGCTCGTTCGACGCCTCGCCGCAGCTTATTGCCTAACATTCGCGCCCTAAGCCGCGGCTTAGAGCAGCCCGGCATCCTCGATGTTGGCGTCCGCCATCAGCGCACGCCCCGCGGCCGGCTCCTTCCGCAGCAGGGGGCACGCCCTCTTGAAATGTCCTTTGACGCCGCACTTGTAGCACTTCCCGCGACGGTTGTCCCCTCCGCCTGATGCTGTGCTGGTCGCGCCGTCGTCGTCGTCCTCTCCGCGTGCACCTCCACGGCGCCGCTCGCGCGCCTGCCATTGTACCGCGGTGAACATGAGCTGCTCACCGTCCGACCGCTCACCGCTCGCCTGTCCGCGCTGACGCAGCCTTTCGTCGAAAGCCTTCAGCTGCCCCAACGCGTCCTCGAACACCATTGTATCGATGTCGCAGAACTGCTCGATCCCGGCCACCGCCGGGTACAGGCGGTTCAGCACCGAGTCGAGCAGCTTCTTGATGAGGGCGGCGTCTTCCAGGGTCGAGCCCAACGCCGCGTAGCGCGCCGCCATCCCACCGAGCCTCCCGGCGAAATCATCCAAGGTCTCGGCGTCTGCCATGCACAGGAGCTCAAACTCCCCGCGCAGCGTGCCGAGCCGCGCCGCGCGCACGCGGTCCGCGCCCACGAACCTGGCCTTCAAGCTCGCCCACACCTCTGCAACCGTCTTCTTTGATGCCACCTGTAGCAACAAGTTCTCCGCGAGCGCGCCCAGCAGGTATGCCCGCGCAGGCTTGTCCTTCTTCGCGATCACCGCCACCGCGGCGTCCTTTGGCACGACCACCGCCTCCCAGAGCCCGGCCGCGTCAAGGTTGGCCTTGACCTTGATCGCCCACGCGGTGTAATTCTCACCGGTGAGCACCGGCACTGGCTGCGGCAGTGACCCGCCCGATCCGTCGGCGTAGGGGACGAGCGACATCGCCGGCGCACCCTGAACATAACGTGGCTCTGATGCCAACTGTTGGAACTGCCATTCCCTCGTGATGCTCCTCCTCGCTCTCTCTGTCGCCGCCGCTCGAGCTCACCGAAGAAGAAGGAGAAAGAGGAAGATGAACACAAGGGCACGGTGGTTTATTCCCGGCGCACGAACGCCAACTGCATGAGCTCGTAGTCGCAAAACCCGCACCATTACAATGATCAGCCGCCGCGGCTTTATACCCGGAGCCAGCGACTGGGCACGCGCCCACGCTCCCTCCCCCCGCGCCTGCGATCCGCTTGCCTCGCTCGTGCCCACGACGCGCTCCGACGCGCACGGGTCACGACGGGCCACCAGCTGATCGCACGCGATCACCACGCGCATCTCGCCAACGGCCTACAGTCACATGCACACACACTGCGCACTTCCGCACATACATGCCCGTGCTGGATCTACACGCACACACGCACTACTTGACGCGGTCCCGATGCGTCCAACTCGCCCGGCGCGCGCCCATACACGCGTCCAGCTCGCCCCCGCGGCTTATTGCCTAACAATCCGCATACTGGACAATTGGAAAGTCAGTGCATGAATTTATTTGTAGAGGTGCATGAAGGAGGCCCATTCCCATTGCTTTATTTATTACTGATTGGAGCAGGTCAGCAGCTATGACAAACAACAGAGGTGATAGAGGATCTCCTTGTGGTACTCCCCTTCTACAGTAAATCTTCTTACCATGTATTCCATTCAGCATTACAGAGGTGATAGAGGATATTGTGGTGTTATTAAATGATAGCTTCATAAATCATAATATGAGATGGTGTTTGGTCAACCAAACATGAAGAATATTGGAACAAAAAGACAAAGAATATTGGTCAACCAAAGGCAAATTCACTTCAGCCCAAATTCACTTGATGTTGCAATTTTTTTCTTAGTTCTTTAAGATTATTTTTAGATGGAGAGCTAGGCCCAGTTTGGATGCCAATGTTGGTTTTTAGATCAGTCAATGGTTCATTGTAGGATATGTTTTCTGTATAATTTGATATGCAAGGTTTTGTTGCTAAATACTACACCCTTACAATGTGAAGGGAAGCAAGAGCAGCTAGCAGTAGCAGTTATAACTGAAGTGATCATGGGCACTTCTCTCTTTTCGGAACAACACTTGATTTTCTCATAGTAATAGTACTTTACTGAATTTAGTTGGTACATAAATGGTTATTTACTGAGCAATACTTGTATGTGTGTAGGTACGATGGTGATGAAGTTTTAAAATGGTCCATTGCCCAACAAGGGCATCCTAATTTCTGACTGGATTATACTGTAACAATATGACACCGCTTCAAATGGTTGTATATTTGACCCATACTATGATGGGCCAAGGCCTGCCTGGACATGTTGTTCACATACAATAATTCATTCACAGGAGATTGTAAACATTTAGGTACCATGTGTTGAGAAATTATGCATCGAGATAAAAGATTATATAATTGATGCAAAGGCGTGTGATATATATTTGTTTTAGGAAGTACGTTGATTCATGGAGAATGATATTATAAATTATTAGTATGATTCATGAATTAGGTGTTGTGCACTGCATGAAATTTCATCTTTTTTGAGAAATCTATCCTACATATGGTCATGTCTGAAACCATGTGCAAGCTTACTAGTTTTTCAAAGGAGCGCTCACACACCCTCCGCGCTAGGCAAATCCATTGGGCAATAATCTGCGCCGGTGCGCCGGCCGAAAGTTTCGTTCGGTCACACTACAGCCGCCCGATTTACCTCTGTATTAACCATCAGATCTAATCCTCACCAAGTCAAAGCAACTCATCTCTTCCTCCGTTGTTGTACGCATCTAGCCGTCATGGATTAGCGAGGCACCTAGACTCGAAGCACCACCGGGCTTGGCCGCCCCCGGCGCCGGTCACCGCCCTCGCCACCGGTTGCCGCCCTCGCTGCCGGTGGCCACCTGTGTTTCATGCTGGCTTGGCGCATGCAGCAGCGTGTGCGCCGGTTGCAGCTCCCCCAGCGATGGTCACAACTCCGCTGCAACAGTTGGAGCTGCGGCGGCGAAGATCACCGGACGCGCGCCCTCAAAGACGAGCTCACAGCTGAACCGAGGCTAGGCTTGAACCGTCGCACACCCTCTGTGTTGCAAACGTTATTAAAAAAGCTTCAACCCCTGGATGGAAAAGCTTCAAGCCCTAGATGGAAAAGCTTCAACTGGCATTGTGATTCACGAGGAGATACAACCGCTGACGCAAAATGCTTCAACCTTAAATGAAATAGTTTCAACCAGATGATAGAGAGAGCTTTAACCAAGGGCTTCTCAAAACAAAAAAAGTTTCAATCGTTTACACAAAAGATTCAACCGTGGACGGAAAAAGCTTCAACCGTGTATGAAAAAGTTTCAATCGTTAAGAAAGAAAGCTCTAACCTGACACTACAACCAGAGAAAAGTTATGTGTTGTAGCAAAACGTGACGTCGGTCATAGCAAAATGCTATGCCGGTTGAAGCATGTAGCAAAACTTCAGCGTTTTGTCATCTTCTTTCACCTCCAGCCGTCGCTGGTTGAAGCTTTTTTTTGCATCGGTTGTAGCTTTCCAGACCGCCTGTTGCGACATCAGGGGGACTCTCCCATGGTGCTCCCAGCTCGTCGTCAACCTCGAGCTTGTAAGCCATGGGTGACTTGCATGTGAGCTCGCAGGTGATGCCCCCTGTCATGGTAGCATCGGTGCTCAGCCCCATCACACGTGCGGCCATGGTTTATGAGCTCGTCGACTCAAACCGTGGTAGCAAAACGCGACGCCGATCGTAGCTGAGTGGGATGCCGGTTGTAGCAAAATGTGACACTGGTTGTAGCACATAGCACAAAACATGACGTCTGCAGTGTTGCTCGGAACAACGCCGCCGTCCTCGCAGCTCGCCATCACCATGCTCGCCATCCATGATGGCAGCTCTCCTGGGCACCGGTTGCAGCACGAAACGACGCGGTTCCAGCTTCCGCCGAGGCCGGCAAGCGAGGACGGTGAACGGCGACGAGGACGGCCGATGCGGGTGGCCACCGGTGATGAGGACGGTCGGCGGGGACAGCGAACGGCGACAAGGACGGCCAACTGAGGTAGGGACCGGCGAGATGAAAGAGAGAGAGGAAGCAGCGCAGCCGCGTGGGGGTTTAAATGGCGAGCGATTGGTGGGCCCCGTCAGCCTCGTGTCCCATCCACGTGGAAAGGCTGGCCATACAATGGGAGGGAATCGCACGGGTCGTGCGCGACCGGCCGAGTGGTTCGGCCGACGCCCCGGCCCCAAACGTTTCCCAAATCCATTTGCCTTTTTTCTTTTATTTATTTAAACTACAAAAAGGTGCCCAACCTCAATCGAACTCGTGATCTCTTACTCTTGTAAACCGAGCTGACCACTAGGATATCTATATGCCTATGACTTAATACTTATTTTTTTACTCTGCTTAAGTTCGCGGAAAGCTTCCCATTCCAACTTTTTTAGGACGCCAACCAGTTTCCGGTTCGCAAGAACCACTTGTTTCTCGAACCTTTTTTCTTTGTTTTTTCTAATTCTTTTTTCCATTTCTTAAATTTTTCTTTACTATTTTTTCCAGTATGCTCAATTTTTTTCAAATTTGATGTTTTTTCAAAATCAATGAACTTTTTAAATTTGATGTTTTTTTCCAAATCTGATGATTTTTTTCAAATTCAATGAACTTTTTTTTCCAATTTGATGAACGTTTTTCAAACAATAATTTTTTTTCAAAATTGATGAATATTTTTCAAAATTTGTGAACATTTTCGGAATTCACATTTTTTTTCAAAAGGCAATGGTTAACCAGTTGACAGCGGCCAGTCAAACGTGATCGGGCCCGCAAAAAAGTGCGATCAAGCGACGACTAGAGAGGGATTGCCTTCTTCTTGGGCCCGCCCAAGAGTGGGGGCGTGTGGGTGCCAGCAACCTGTTCGGTCGCTTAAGGCACTGAACAAGAGCTTCCCAAATCTTTTGCATTTGTTTTAATATTTTAATTGTCCCATTACGTGTTGTAATGCTAATCAGATGTTGGAGTTTCAAATCCTCTCAATTGGCTATTTTGCCTGGATGATGAATTGGCTGTTTTGCGTGGATGATGAAAATGGTGAAGAAAATCCTAGTAAATTGAAAGTACTCGTCAAGAGAACCACCTTATTGCACAGGGTGTGCCAGATACATTCCCCGCTCATTTAATGTGACCAAACATGACCAATGTGTGTGGCGTCTATACCTGGTCATAAGTCGGGTCAGGCCGAGCATACTAAAGCCCGTAGCAGAAAATCTAGGCCTGGGCCCACGTTTTGTGGGCCTATACTAATGGATCTCATGAGGTTTCTGTTAAGTTTTGTGTGCTGAAGTTATCAAAGTTTTGGGTGAGATCATGATGGATTTAGGAACAAGGAGTGGCAAGACCCTGAGCTTGGTGATTCCCAAAGCACCCCAAGGTAATATTCGAGGAAGACCCAAGCATCTAAACTTGGGGATGCACTGGATGGCGTACCTTCTTTCGTCTACAATCTATAGGTATGTTACTTGGAGCTACATTTTTATTCGTTGCATGATATGAGTTTTACTTGCAGCGTGTTGTGCCATAGGTTTTTGCTTTGTTTGTTTTTTAGTTTGCCACAATCATTGTCTGTCGGACACACATTTGCAAGAGGAACACACATTTATCGTGATTTGTTAGAATACTCTATGTGTTTCACTTATATCTTTTGAGTTAGGCAGTTGCTCTTATGCTTCACTTATACTTGTTAGACCACGACGGTTGTGATATTTTATAGAAATGATTGCACTCTTATGCTTCACTTAAATCTTATTGAGCGTCTATTAATTAGTAATTGGCAATATGCACGTGTTATAAGACTAGTCCAAAAAGAATAGGTATTCAAGGGGGGTATAATAAAAACTATCATGTAATTCACTAAATATGAAACGTATGGTTTAAATATGAAAGGATATTGTTTCATGATCATAAGTTAGTAGAAATATTGGTATTAAAGCTTGTTATTAACTTCTCATCTAAGTGTTTGTCATGGCATGGTGGGGAGGTTTGAGCATTTTTGTGTCTGAAATGAAATCCTTGAGTGCTGTTATAATCGGGGGGTGCGCGATGGTTAACTCCTACCAACCTCCTCCCTAGGGGCATGCGTGTAGTACTTTGCTTCGACGGCTAATAGGCTTTCACAATAAGTATATGAGTTCTAATTGAGTCTAACAAGTAATTGAGTCTATATGAGTTCTAACAAGTATACGCACTCCTACCTTTCCGCAATTTGCTAGCCTCTTTGGTACCGTGCATTGCACTTTCTCACCTCGAGAGTTGGTGCAAACTTTGCCGGTGCAACAAAACCCCGTGATATGATACACTTTATCACACATAAGCCTCCTTATATCTTCCTCAAAATAGCTACCATGCCTACCTATTATGGCATTTTCACAGACATTCCGAGATATATTGTCATGTAACATCCACCGTTCCGTTTTCATGACATGTGTGCTCATCGTCATATTGCTTTGCATGATCATATAGAGCAGACATGATATTTCTGGCACAGCCACCGTTCATCATTGTTATACATGTTACATAGATCATTGCACAACCTGGTACACTACCAGAGGCATTCATATAGAGTGATATTGTTTCAGATAACGAGTTGTAAGTAAATAAAAGTGTGACGGTCATCCTTATTAGAGCATTGTCCCACTGAGGAAAGGATGATGGAAACTATGATTGCCCCACAAGTCAGGATGAGACTCCGGAAGAAAATAAATAACAAAAGAGGCAAAAAGAGCCCAACAAAAAATTTGAGAAAAGAGAGAAGGGGCAACTATCCTTTTACCACACTGGCGCTTCATAGTAGTACCGTATTCTTCATATAGAGTCTACTGAGTTATCAATTTCATATACTAGTGAAAAAAATTCATTATAGAACTTGGCTTGTATATCCCGATGATGTGCTACCTCAAATACCCGAGGTATCCATGAGCAAGAAAGTTGCATGCACACCCACTTAGTTTCTGTTCAGCTTTCATACACTTATAGCTCTTAGTGCATCTGTTGCATGGCAATCCTTACTCCTCGCATTGATATCGATTGATGGGCCTCTCCATTGCCCGTTGATTTGCCGAGTTGATGTAATACTTTCTTCCTTTTTGACTTCCCTCATTGATCTCTATCACCATATTCTATTCCACCTATAGTGATATATCCATGGCTCACGCTCATGTATTGCGTGAAGTTGAAAATGTTGAAGCACATTAGAAGTACGATCCAATTGCCTGGCTTGACACGGGGTGCTCATGATTTATATTTATGTGGTGAAGGCAGAGTCATACCATGCTAACATGATAAAATGAGTTGGGATAACTATTAAGGATCACATATTTTGAGGAAGTAATGGTTATGTTTCTTATATTCATGGATGTTAGGGCATATTTCTCCCTAAGTGGTTTTCTAGATTGATGACAACATGTTTGCGGACTAATTGTGTGCATTGAGCTTTTTAGACTATCAAGCATATGGCACAAGACGATTCGTGCCCCTCGGAGTTTCAAGAGAAGACGGTTTTCTTTCCCGCATTTCTTTTTTGGTGGACTTGAGTCATAGCGAAAACCGTACTATCAAGAGGGGGTCCCTGCCGGAAAGGTTTGGGTGGAATCAACACGTACACACTCATATTGCACCCATCGACCCCTTTTATTTCTTTGGAGTTGTCCTCCGATTGCATCGAAGTAGTGGAGAAGAGCTATAAGCGGTAGTATCGCAGGCAGGAGCGGCAGTACTGCTGTCACCACCGCTCATACTACCACTCGTGGTTGGGGCCTCGGCTTTTTCGTGTTGAATTTTATGGTGGTACCTCAGGGCCTCTACCGTGTTATTCGTTCGCCCCTAGAAAACTGGCGGTTGTAGCAGCGGCAGTACCGCCTATTGGCGGTCGTACCGCTCCTACTACCGCGGCTACCACCGCCCGTTCCTCTATCACTACAAAAAAAGACACATCCGTGACATTTTGGGCTGAACGAATTTTTTTTCTGTCATACATATGACACTTCTATGACGATAATTGTGACAAAACCCGGTATCATCATAGATGTGGTGGGCTCCTACTTCTATGACAAAAAATCATGACAAAAAATGGGTTTTTCGTCATGGGCGGGCCGGAGACGCAGTTGCATGACATTCTTTGGGCCGTCCATGACGGAAAAAACCGTGGTAGAAGCGAGGGGGAGGAAAATTTCGGGGAGTTCCCGATTACGGTGGGAGGTCGGGGGCCGAGCGATGCGCGTTTCTCTCGTACATGTACGCGCATGTGTGCGAGGCGTTGGCTCTAACTGAAGCCGAGCGAGCCGTTGGGCTCTATCTGAACCCAAGCGATGGCACTACAGGCTACGCGTTACTGAACCCGAGCGATTGATCAATGGATGTTAACTGAACCCGATCAAGCGATTCCTTCGCTACTGCTGCTAACTGAAGCGCATCGATGTTGCCTCTGG
>NC_041384.1:637313911-637335512 GCF_002162155.2 Triticum dicoccoides | reverse complement strand
GAGGGCATTGCCTCTGGATGAACAGGACCCCGTGGTGTGGTGGAGGACTGGATGAACAGTAGACGGTGGAGGGGTGCCCATGGAGGGGTGGTTGAACAGGACCCCGTGGTGTGGAGGGTCGGATGAACGGTAGATGGTGGAGGGGTGGTTGAACAGTAGCTGGTGGAGTAGCGCGCGGTGGAGGCTGGATGAACAGGAGCCCGTGGAGGCTGGAGGAGGTCGACGGTAGCCCGTGGAGGCTGGAGGAGGTCGACGGTGGAGATGAACAGTATCCCGTGGAGTCCCGTTTTACGGTATGCCACACCCCTCCCGATGAACAGGACCCCTGTTTCGACCGTAGGATGTCCGTTTCATCCGTTTTGTGGTATGGCACACCCCTCCCGATCAACAGGACCCCCGTTTCGACCGTAGGAGGTCCGTTTCGTCCGTTTTGCGGTACGCCATGCCCCTCCTGATCAACAGGACCCTTGTTTCGACAGTAGGACGTCTGTTTCCTCCGTTTTGCGATACGCCAGACCCCTCCCGATCAACAGGACCCCGTTCAGGCCTTGTTTCCATCGTCTGTTCCGTCCAAGCCCTCCCGATGAACACGACCACGCATTCCGTTCCGACCTAGCCGGTTGGCTCCCACGTGTTCCGTTGCCTCCCGATGAACACGACGCATTCCGTTGCCTCCGCATGAACACGATGCATTCTGTTGCCTCCCCATGAACACGATGACGACGCTGCCTCCCCATGAACACGACGACGATGCTATTTCTCCGTTCCGACCCAGCCATGTACACGAGCCATGGCCGTATGTATGCGCGAGTAGGCATTCGAGACCCTGCCCGTATGTACGTATGTGGCCATATTTTCTTTCTTGCACCCTGGCCGCTGTACATACGTGTACATGCTGACACGTGCACGCCTCTACTACGACACGTGCGCGCCTCTACATCGACCAGTATATATGTACGTACATGTTCGCGACCAGAATGACAACACTACATACGCTTCGACCAGGTGGGTCTCGACTGTCAGGCACTTCCTTGCATGCGAAGATGTAGCTGGTGGGTCCCAGCAGTCAGGGGGGGCGAATCGTTTTGTTTTTTTGCCCGGACGCACTTCCTTGTGTGCGAAGGTGTAGCTGGTGGGTCCCAGCAGTCAGGGGGAAACGTTTTTTTCGCGAAATACGGTGGCCCGTCCGGTGGGTCCCCGCCGTCAGGTGGAGGAATAATTATTTTGCACGTAATAAGGAGGCACTTCCTTACTGCGGCCGTGGACCCAGCTGTCAGCCTGTCCACGTACATTCCACGCCCGATGGAAGCCGTCCCTTGACCACGTTGACCACGCCGTGTCGAGAGCACCAGGGCGGTGGACGACAGCGAGGCCTAGGAAGGGGACGACGCGGAGCCGGGGAAGACGTGGCAGTGGATGCCCACGCGTAGAGGAGTACGAGGGTTCACTGGTTCGCTGCGGAGTGAGGCTGCCGTCGCCGTAGAATAACAAGGGGTGTGGGTGAGTAGAGGGATGTCCTGGCCAGCGGTGGGAGTAGTAGGGGTGGTGAGGCCTCCGCCGCATTGCATACGGCCACGGGAGGCAGGAGCACGAGGCACGACCAACGCTGGTTTGGGCGGCTGGAGCAAGAAGACCATAGGTTGAAGAAGCACTACGGCCGTTGGATGGACATCGTACGGTTACTGGAGCTAGAATCGTGCATATATTGACTAACTTGACAAAGCCCTCCGTCCCCGTCAACTTAGTAGGCCCACAAGTCAGCCTGCCACTATACTGGGTCCCAGCTAACAGGGGGAGTATTCTTTTTTTGTGCGTAATAAGGAGGCACTTCCTTGCGTGCGAAGATATAGCTGGTGGGTCCGAGCTGTCAGCGGCGGTAATGTTTTTTCGTGAAATACAGAGGCCCTTTCGGTGGGTCCCTGATGTCAGGTGGAGGAATCATTATTTTGCGCGTAATAAGGAGGCCTTTCCTTGTGTGCGGCCGTGGACCTAGATGTCGGCCTCTCCACATACAGTCCACTTCAGATGCATGTCGGTCGTTGACCATGTTGACCAGGCCGCGCCGAGAGCACCAGGGCGGTGGACGACGGCGAAGCCTTGGAAGGGAACGACACGGAGGCAGGGAAGACTCGGCAGTTGTTTCCCACACGGAGGGGAGTACGACTGTATGAGGGTTTACTGGTTCGTTTGCCGTCGCCGGAGAATAACAGCAGGTGTGGGTGAGTAGAGGAATGGCTAGGCCAGCGATGGCAGTACGATGGGCGGTGAGGTCTGCGCGGCAGCACAGCCGGCCGCGGGGAGGAGGGAGCAGGCAATCCTCCCACCGGTGCTTGTTTGAGCGGGTGGAGCAGGAAGAGCAGAGATTGAAGAAGCACGATGGTTGTTCGATGGACATCCAACAGTCACTGCTTGTGCGCCAACCTTTTTTTAGGAAAGCCTCAAATCTGTGGAAAACAGCATACAGCCCATTTGCTAATTCTTAAGGTTTTTTTGGAGCCTGAGGGAGTCCTGGATTAGGGGGTGTCCGGATGGCCGGACTATACCTTCAGCCGGACTCCTGGACTATGAAGATACAAGATTGAAGACTTCGTCCCGTGTCCGGAAGGGACTTTCCTTGGCGGGAAGGCAAGCTTGGCGATACAGATATATAGATCTTCTACCATTGTAACCGACTTTGTGTAACCCTAACCCTCTCCGGTGTCTATATAAACCGGAGGGTTTTAGTCCGTAGGACAACATACAGAACAACAATCATACCATAGGCTAGATTCTAGGGTTTAGCCTCTCCGATCTCGTGGTAGATCTACTCTTGTACTACCCATATCATCAATATTAATCAAGCAGGACGTAGGGTTTTACCTTCAGCAAGAGGGCCCGCACCTGGGTAAAACTTCGTGTCCCTTGCCTCCTGTTACCATCCGGCCTAGACGCACAGTTCGGGACCCCCTACCCGAGATCTGCCGGTTTTGACACCGACATTGGTGCTTTCATTGAGAGTTCCTCTCTGTCGTCGCCGTTAGGCTTGATGGCTCCTACGATCATCAATAGCGATGCAGTCCAGGGTGAGACCTTCCTCCCCAGACAGATCTTCGTCTTTGGCGGCTTCGCACTGCGGGCCAATTCACTTGGCCATATGGAGCGGATCGAAAGCTATGGCCCTGGCCGTCAGGTCAGATTTGGAAGTTTAAACTACACGGCTGACATCCGCGGGGACTTGATCTTCGACGGATTCGAGCCACTGCCGAGCGCGCCGCACTGTCACGATGAGCATGATCTAGCTCTGCCGCCGAACAGTGCCCTGGAGGCCGCACCCGCATCGGCTTCGACCCTTAATTCGGAGCCAACTGCCCCGATCGAGGATGGGTGGTTGGACGCCGCCTCGGGGGCTGCGATCCCAACGGCGATCGAGCCAAACACCAGCCCCGCACTCCACGAGACTCGTGACTCCAAGGAGTCGGACTCCTCTCCGGACTCCGAACCCTCCGCGCCCCTGCCGATCCAATCCGATTGTGCGCCGATCATGGAGTTTACTGCCGCAGACATCTTTCAGCACTCGCCTTTCGGCGATATTTTGAAGACACTAAAGTCTCTCTCTTTATCAGGAGAGCCCTGGCCGGACTACGGTCAGCAAGGTTGGGATACAGACGATGAAGAAATTCAAAGCCCACCCACCACCCACTTTGTAGCCACTATCGACGATTTAACCGACATGCTCGACTTCGACTCCGAAGACATCGACGGTATGGACGCCGATGCAGTAGACGATGAAGAATCAGCGCCTATTGGGCCCTGGAAAGCCACCTCGTCATATGACATATACATGGTGGACACCCCAAAAGAAGGAGATGGCGATGGAACAGCGGAGGATGACCCCTCCAAGAAACAGCCTAAGCGCCGGCGTCAGCGGCGCCGCTCAAAATCCCGCCAAAGCAAATACGGTGATTCCAGCATGGGAGAAGATAATACTCCGGAGAGTGCCGAAGAAAACCCGCTCCAGCAAGATTCAGCACAGGAGGATGGAGAAGCCAGCCCTCATGAGAGAGCGGCAGACAGAGAGGTCGAGGACGATAATTATATGCCTCCCTCCGAAGACGAGGCAAGCCTCGACGACGACGAATTCGTCGTGCCAGAGGATCCCGTCGAGCAAGAGCGTTTTCAACGCAGGCTTGTGGCCACGGCAAGAAGCCTCAAGAAAAAATAGCAACAACTTAGAGCTGATCAAGATTTGCTAGTCGAAAGATGGACTGAAGTCCTTTTGGCCGAAGAGCATAAACTCGAACGCCCCTCCAAGAGCTACCCAAAGCGCAGGTTGCTACCCCGATTAGAGGAGGAAGCACTTAAACCTACGTCACCTGCACTTGATACGGCCGACCGACCACCTCGTGGCCGCGACAGAGAGGCCTCTCGGCCCTCCACTCAAGCCGCACCCCGTACCAAGGCACGGGAAAATGCACCTGACCTACGAGATATGTTTGAAGACAAGGCAAGGCAAACAAGATCGATCTACGGATCACGTGGGCGCCCCACGACTCGAGACGGTAACCGTCACGCCGGACACAAATCCGGTAGGGCCAAACACAGTAGACAAAGCTCATTGGAGCTTCGTCGTGATATAGCCCGGTACAGAGGCGCTGCACACCCACTATGCTTCACAGACGAAGTAATGGATCATCAAATCCCCGAGGGTTTCAAACCCGTAAACATCGAATCATATGATGGCACAACAGATCCTGCGGTATGGATCGAGGATTATCTCCTTCATATCCACATGGCCCGCGGCGATGATCTCCACGCCATCAAATACCTCCCACTCAAGCTTAAAGGACCAGCTCGGCATTGGCTTAACAGCTTGCCAGCAGGATCAATCACTTGTTGGGAGGACCTGGAAGCTGCATTCCTCGACAATTTCCAGGGCACTTATGTGCGACCACCAGACGCCGATGACCTAAGCCACGTAATTCAGCAGCTAGAGGAATCGGCCAGGCAATTCTGGACACGGTTCCTAACAAAGAAAAATCAAATAGTCGACTGTCCGGATGCAGAGGCGCTAGAAGCCTTCAAGCACAATATCCATGACGAGTGGCTTGCCCGGCATCTTGGACAGGAAAAGCCGAAATCTATGGCAGCACTCACGACACTCATGACCCACTTTTGCACAGGAGAAGACAGCTGGCTTGCTCGTAGCAATAATATGACCAAGAACCCTGGTAATTCGGATACCAGGGACAGTTGTGGCAGGTCGCGTCGCAACAAGTAGAAGCGCCGCATTAACGGCGACAATGCTGAGGATACGGCAGTTAATGCCGGATTCAGAGGCTATCAATCCGGTCAGCGGAAAAAGCCATTCAAAAGATACATGGCACCCCCGAAAAGCTAGCCAATCACACCAACAGGGATTGTTGGGTGTTCAAGCAGCCAGGCATGTTAAATGCCGAAAATACCAACAAGGGGCTGCATAGCGATGACGATGAAGAGCCCCAGCCGCCGAACAACAGTGGACAGAAGGGTTTTCCCCCACAAGTGCGGACGGTGAACATGATATATGCAACCCACATCCCCAAGAGGGAGCGGAAGCGCGCGTTAAGGGACGTATACACGGTAGAGCCAGTCGCCCCAAAGTTCAACCCATGGTCCTCCTGCCCGATCACCTTTGATCGAAGGGACCATCCCACTAGCACCCATCATGGCGGATTCGCTGCATTGGTTCTAGACCCAATTATTGACGGATTTCATCTCACTAGAGTCCTTATGGACGGCGGCAGCAGCCTGAACCTGCTTTACCAGGATACAGTGCGGAAAATGGGCATAGATCCCTCGAGGATTAAGCCCACCAAAACGACCTTTAAAGGCGTAATACCAGGTGTAGAGGCCAACTGTACAGGCTCAGTCACACTTGAAGTGGTCTTCGGATCTCCGGATAATTTCCGAAGCGAGGAGTTAATCTTCGACATAGTCCCATTTCGCAGTGGCTATCTCGCACTGCTCGGGTGAACCGCATTTGCCAAGTTTAACATGGTACCTCACTACGCATACCTTAAGCTCAAGATGTCAGGCCCTCGAGGAGTAATTACGGTCAATGGAAACACCGAACGCTCCCTCCGACTGGAGGAGCACACGACGGCCCTTGCAGCGGAAGTACAAAGCAGCCTCTCCAGGCAGTTCTTCAGTCCGGCCATTAAACGTCCGGACACCGTCAAGCGCGCCCGGAGTAACCTACGGACAAGACCGCCTGGCACGTTCCGAGCAGGCATAGAAATGCGGCCCCAACCGCAGCCCTCGCAAAAATGCGATGCCAGTGCTTCGCGTACATAACTACGCTCTAGAAATACCATGGGTACAGGGGGAGGGGCACCATCACGGCACACCCGAAACACGGCTTAAACCACACTAGGGGCTGCCGATTTTTTAATTTTCTCTTACTTTCAGGACTCCATTCTTCGGAAGGCCTGTTCGGCAGTTCAATTGCCGCACAAACGATGCAAGAACCAGGGAAGCAGACAAGCCATGTCGCATTACGGAACTCCCAGGTGGTCTCTATCACGAGAAGTATACCTGTTTGGCATACCATTCCACGGCCTGCCCCTGGAACGGACATGTTAAATAGTCCAACCTTTTGCTTATCGCATTATTTGTATCGTTCTGCTTTGATCGCAGCCCTTTTTAATAAACAATGCATAGCTTTTGTCTATTTTTGCATTACTCTTTTTTTACAAATATATGTTCCTTAACGACATGTTGCACCTGTACACTTTGGTACGGCCATAATACGCCAGGGGCTTTAGTACCCCTCAATATGGTGTGAGAAGTCCGAACACTTTAACAAGTGCGGCACCCCGAACTTATAGCATTATATGCATCGGCTCCGAATCATGTCTTGGGTCAATAGTTGGGTTTGCCCGGCTCCTATGTTTTGGTGCCTTACGTTCCGCTATGTCGGCTAAGGTAGCACTAGGAGAACTACTGCGATTGTACCCCAGTTGAGCTGGGTCGAGCACCTCAGTAGAGAAAGCTAAAACTGACAGTCATGATGAAGCGAGAGTTGGTCGCTGTTCGAGAGGTTTTTCGAGTCCCTAAAGACTTATGCCGCTTAGAGCGAGGAGTCGGCTCTGTCCGGCCAAGGCATGGATAGCGCCCCGAACTCGGTCTTCCGAATACCAGGGGCTTCGACGAAATTTAAAATTATAGAATTATATGGCTAAGTGAGAGTGTTCACGCATTATAGTCCGATTGCCTTGTTCATTGTGTTGAGCGCCTCCCTCGAAGGACCCAAACATGGGAAAAAGAGCGCTCAGGTTTATCCCCGAACACCCCAGCACTAGCGGCACGGGGGTAGAAGCGAACGACTCGCCATCTCTCAGAATTGATAAACAGCCACATAGAAGGTAATATTTTAAATTCCAACAGCATTGCTTAGCGCATATGAACAAGTTTCAGCGCACAGGACAACACGAGCGAGTTTTACTCAAAAATTACATCCCTGGAACATTCATCCGCCATAAGGCAGGCACCCTTCAGAACATCCTTATAATAATTCTCGGGCTTGCGGTGCTCTTTCCCCGGCGGTGGCCCGTCCTTCACAAGCTTCTCAGCATCCAGCTTGCCCCAGTGCACCTTAGCACGGGCAAGGGCCCTACGGGCACCTTCAATGCAGACGGAGCACTTGATGACTTCGAGCCTTGGACAGGCCCCCACCAGCTGCCACACCAGCCTGAAATAGCTCCCAAGCAGAGCCTCTCCAGGCCACAGCCGAACTATGAGGCCCTTCATGGCCTGTTCGGCCGCCTTGTGGAGCTCGACCAGTTGCTTCAGCTGGTCGCTCAGGGGCACGGGGTGTCCGGCCTCAGCATACTGAGACCAGAACACCTTCTCTGTCGAGCTGCCCTCCTCGGCTCGATAGAATGCGACGGCATTGGACATGCTACGGGGAAGATCTGTGAGCGCTCCTGGAGAGCTCCGGATTCGGGTAAGTAACAAGCAACTCATGTTTATGTGTTTGCTTTGCATAAAGAATGCCTTACCCGCCGCTATCTTTTTCACCGCATCCAACTCCTGGAGGGTCTTCTGGGATTCGGCCTTGGCAGACTTGGCATTTTCAATAGCCACCGCGAGCTCGGACGCTCGCATCTTTGAGTCAAGCTCGAAACTCTCATGTTTTTTCATGAGAGCCTGGAGCTCTTGCCGCACCTTGCCAACCTGAGCCTGATACTTCTCCCGCTGGGTGCGCTCCGTGGTCGCCCTCTTCTCGGCCTCTAGCAGCGCTTGCTTAAGGGTCGCCACCTCAGATGTGGCCCCTACAATAGCCACGATAATCCTATCATTTTTTGCAATTGCACCTTTTTTATATATATTTAAACAAGGTATTTCTTACCTTCCTTGTCCTCGAGCTGCTTCTTGGCACGCCCGAGCTCTTGCTCGGACTGCTCGAGGTTCTGCTTTAGCGTGTCCACTTCCGCAGTCAGTGCGGCGGACGCAAGCAGAGAAGCATGCATTCGCATATTGACTCCTTTTTGTTAGACTCCTGCGAATTTTATTTGATCCTCTATTCGGCTTTTCTTCCCGAACGCCAAACAGAGCATCAGGGGCTACTGTCTATGCGGTAATATTATTTACACATTCTTTACTTACCTCAAAGCCTGTTAAAAGGCTAGCACAAGCTTCAGTCAGTCCACTCTTGGAGGACTGAACCTTCTGGACCACCGCACTCATAATGGTGCGGTGCTCCTCGTCGATGGAGGCACCTTTGAGCACCTCCAACAGATTGTCCGGCGTCTCCGGTTGGACGGGGGTCACCGGCACGGTGGGCTTGCTCCTCTTGGAAGGAGGTCACCCACTAGACTCTGGAACCTTTGAAGGTTCTGGAGCAATGTCCGGCCTAGAGCCGGACTTGGAGCCCTGGGGGTTTTATCCCCTTTACTCCTGGAGTCCGGGAGGTCGCCTTGCGGCGCCTCCAGGACCACCTCCTCCTGGCTTGGAACCTGTTGGGACAACACTTCGGCGTCGTCCGTAGGGCGAGGGGAGGTAGCCGTCGGAAGCGAATTCACATCCGACGAGTCCAGTGAACCGCTCGACGACGCATCAAGCCGGTCTTTGGGTGGGCTGCATAATCATATTCGACATAAGGGAAAGCTGTGCAATAAATGAATACTATGAATTACTCTGGTATCCGGATACTTATGATTTCGCCAGGGGCTTGGCCCTGAGCATCCACTCCTCTCCGCCGTCGTCGGTGTCGGTGGAGTAGTCCAGAGGAAGGATTTTCCCCTTCTTGGACCCTCCGGCCTCCCCAGTGAGGGTGGCCTTCCTTTTCTTCTCTCCTCCCGCTGGAGGGGGAGAGGTCTCTTCTTCCTCCTCCTCGTCTTCACGGGAGGAATGCGCCTTGGAGCCGTCGGATGATGAACCCGACACCTCCTGGCGTTGGGCACTTTTTCAAGTCCCCGTGGCCTTCTTCGTGGCCTTCTTCTCCGGCACCACATAGGGTGCCGGAACCAGCAGCTTCGCAAGCGGGCATCGGCTGGGTCTTCGGGCAAAGGAGCCGGACAGTCGATCTGTCCGGACTTTGCCTGCCAATCCTGTCAAAGGTAAGGGAGCTTAGATCCCACATAGAGTTAAACTATGAAAAACTAATACCCTGTAAAAGGTACAAACAACTTACCGCGCTAGCATGACGCTGCGCGCTGAATCCGCGATCCTCGGTAGTGGATGCGGGAGCCTCGGCGCCCTTGAAAAGCACCTTCCAGGCATCTTCGTACGTCGTGTCGAAGAGCTTGCTCAGAGTTCGGTGCTGCGCCCGGTTGATCTCCCACAAATTGAAGGCCCGTTGTTGACACGGGAGGATTCGGCGGATGAGCATAACCTGGACTACGTTGACAAGCTTGAGCTGCTTGTTCACCAGCGTTTGGATGCATGTTTGCAGTTCAGTCACCTCTTCTTTGCTACCCCACGACAGGCCCGTCTCTTTCCAGCATGTGAGCCGCGTTGGGGGTCCGGACCGGAACTTGGGGGCTGCGACCCACTCAGGGTCGCGCGGCTCGGTGATGTAAAACCACCCCGATTGCCACCCCTTCAGGGTCTCCACAAAGGAGCCCTCGAGCCATAAGGCGTTGGGCATCTTGCCCACCATGGCGCCTCCGCACTCTGCCTGGTTGCCGCGCACCACCTTTGGCTTGACATTGAAAGTCTTGAGCCATAGGCCGAAATGGGGGCGGATGCGGAGGAAAGCCTCGCACACGACGATAAATGCCGAGATGTTGAGGATGAAGTTCGGGGCCAGATCATGGAAATCCAGGCCGTAGTAGAACATGAGTCCCCGGACGAATGGGTGGATAGGAAAGCCCAGTCCGCGGAGGAAGTGGGGAAGGAACACTACCCTCTCATGGGGCCTTGGGGTGGGGAGGAGCTGCCCCTCTTCAGGAAGCCGGTATGCGATGTCGTTAGACAAGTATCCGGCCTTCCTCAGTTTTTTGATGTGTCCCTCCGTGAGGGAGGAGACCATCCACTTGCCTCCCGCTCCGGACATGGCTGGAAAAGGTTGAGGTGGGGAGTGCGGACTTGGGCGCTGGAGCTCGAGTGCGCGAAAACGGATAGGCAAAGGAGGAAGAAGGCGTAGGTGAAAAGGTGGATCCTTATCCCCTTATATGGGTGGACGCAACTACGTGTCCCCACCAGCCTGGTAAAACTCGCTTATCTCCAACCGCCGTAATCAATGGCACGGTTGGGTTACCCACGCCCGTATTGTTGAGAACCCCGGAATAAGGGGACATGATCTCTGCTTTGACGAGACGTGCCGAAGAAACCGCCTCGCATGACACGCTGAGGTGGGACAATAAAACGATTCGAATAAAGGCTTGGCCGTGGTGCAATGTCACACTACGGAATACGTCAGCAGATTAGATTTGTGTAAATATTATTCTCTTTATGGCAATATGTGGAAACTTATTTTGCAGAGCCAGACACTATCTTTGTGTTCAAAATCTTCTATTAAGTACTTGGAGGAGGAACTCGCATTGCAACGCCGAAGACAATCTGCGCGTCGGACTCGTCGTCATTGAAGCCTGGTTCAGGGGCTACTAAGGGAGTCCTGGATTAGGGGGTGTCCGGATGGCCGGACTATACCTTCAGCCGGACTCCTGGACTATGAAGATACAAGATTGAAGACTTTGTCCCGTGTTCGGAAGGGACTTTCCTTGGCGTGGAAGGCAAGCTTGGCGATACGGATATATAGATCTCCTACCATTGTAACCGACTTTGTGTAACCCTAACCCCCTCCGGTGTCTATATAAACCGGAGTGTTTTAGCCCATAGGACAACATACAGAACAACAATCATACCATAGGCTAGCTTCTAGGGTTTAGCCTCTCTGATCTCTTGGTAGATCTACTCTTGTACTACCCATATCATCAATATTAATCAAGCAGGACGTAGGGTTTTACCTCCATCAAGAGGGCCCGAACCTGGGTAAAACTTCATGTCCCTTGCCTCATGTTACCATCCGGCCTAGACGCACAGTTCGGGACCCCCTACCCGAGATATGCCGGTTTTGACACCGACAGAGCCCTTATTCCTTTTGTTAGCATTATAGCCCATATTGTGGCCACTGTTAAAAAATTATACGAAATTTTGCATATTTCGGTGCGGTCCGAACTGTTTTTAATCCTGAAATTTCGACTCGCATTCAAACTGATTATAAAAATACATGTATATCAATATAAAATCCAACAAATTCTCCATGCATAAAAATTAATGTAATTTAAAATCTCGAAATGAAAAAAAAGATATTTGAAACTAATTGCCGGTTTGATGTGTTTTAAAAATGTACAGCCCATTTCTCATTACTGATGGGCCATTTTCTCGGCCAGCCAAATGAAAGCTCTCCTCGTCTTGAAAGATTTGCAGCCCAACAGGCCTAACAAAGCGACTTACTTGGCAAATCACAAAAAAACTAGGCTGTGGCCGTGGACCCAGCTATCAGTCCATTTGTTTTTTTAGTCCATTTGGTGGGCTGGGTGAAACAATGATGTAGCATCTATGCAGCCCGTTTAAATCCAATTTGCATTTTTCTCGAAATCCGCAGACTTGCTGGGCTGGGTGAAAATATCATGTTGGGCTAGGCGAAGAAATGTTATAATAACATAAACACATGATTGCACGTCAGTAAAATCTTTGCAAACTTATGTACGCAATCACTAGGAGTTAACTTTCCAAGTTATATATAAACAATTATTATTATTATTTTGTAAGAACTTTCAACGTACGAAATAAAATATCATTTTAATTTGATGAGTTAATAGTACATGGGGTGTTATTATTTTTTAGGCTAGACGTGGGACAGTTGAGTTGGTTCTAGGGGAAAGTACTGGGAGAAAACTCAGTTTACATCGAAAAAGAAAGTGGGAGAAAATTCAGAGACCTGCTGGGTCCACCTGAGGAGGGGAATATGTTGGGAGGAAGGAGATTCAAAGCACGGCAGCCGAGTGAACTAGTTTTTTTTACGGACAAGTGAACTAGTTTAGATACATAAGAAAATAGCCACTAAAAAGAAATCAGGTTAATGGGTTCTTAAAAGAAATATTTCGGACAAAACAGATAATTACGACACATAGGCTAATGCATGAAACACTCAGATGATAAAGGTGCTTATAAACAGATAAAGTACAACATCTAGACCTTCCTGGCACACTTGATCATGACGTTGCGGCTGTCAGTGTACTCGTCGGTTACGGGAAGCAGACACGCCCTCATGTCCAAGATCTGCATGTACATGTCGTAGCATGCGTATGCGTCCTTGGCCGCGTAGGTTATGTAGGCTAGATTCAGAGGTACGTCCCACGTGTTCAGGTCGTCTTCTTTCATGTTGGCGTATCAGGGGTCGATGATGGTCTCAGCGAGGTCAACCACGGAGTCCTTCTCCTGCCCATTGCTGATGATCTTGTATTGCTTCTGGATGTCGACAAGCTTGTTGCACCAGATGGCGAAATCGTCGCGTTCTTCCTTCTCTCCACCGTAGCGAAGGTGCAGTCGGTGCTGCCGATGAAACGGGCGAATGCTCCAGAACCTGGTGCAGCCATAGGACTGAGGCGAGGCAGAGCTTCATCGAGTCTGTATCATTGGTGTACATCACATTCAACTTGGTGCAGCCATAGGACTGAATGGCGAACTCAAAGGGGAACTCCTTGCTGAAGTCCATATCCAGCAGGCTCACCCCTTGGATCGCCATTGGAGTCTCTTCGAGTGAACGAGTCTATAGGCGACGGCAGTAGTTCGTTTTTCAGCTCTTGGGGAACTGGATTCAACAGTAAGCTAAATGTGTACAGGCGACAACAGTTATTACCCCTCCCTCGTCCGCTGCATGCCCGGCAGAAGATGCACCCTCGGCCACACGTCGGTTCACGAGCGGGTCTGTATTGGTACTGTAATAACAGGAGTTAGTGGTCACTTTACTTAAATTTAATTAGCTTTAATAGAAATTTGTACTTGAAAGAAGCAATGCATTCGCCCGTTCTATCAGTGCCACAGGATCAACATGCACAACAATTAGAATTATTATTCTCAGGATGCACACGATCAGCACATTTGTCGCACTTTCACAAAGATAATACTACCAAGTTTGAACTGTTTGTTATGGCTGTTGTCCTCTGCATCATCATGATGTGTTTCCCAGCTTGCAAGATTCAGAATCAACAAATAAGATCCAAATAATAAGTACAATGAAGATGCCTACACATCTCATTGATTCCCAGCTTGCAAGATTCAGAACCAACAAATAAGATCCAAATAATAAGTACAACAAAGATGCCTACACATCTCACTGATTCCCAGCTTGCAAGATTCAGAACCAACCCATTAGAGCCTTTTGATAAAGTGAATATCGGGATTAAATCCATCTTGGCTAGCCATGTCATACAATTGAAGAACTTGGATAATGCTCTTGACCGTCACAATATCTGTAGTTGAGTATTCATATTTGCACAGTATGTTTGCACAGCACAAACAAGGAGACAGGAGAGCATGATTTTGCTTTAATAGCGGCCTCCTTGAACTCAACCTCCACCTCTACTTGGATGAGGTCTGCCTGGAGTTCCATGATTCAATTCATGCGCCTTTTTCTGTAGTTCACCTGAAATGAAGCAAAGATTGCATCATTCAGCTACTAAGAAGTACTTGCTCTTGTGAGCTGGCAGGTTCTTCTTTAGTAGTTGCACTAAAATTGAGGAACATTAAGATTGGTTGTCCGGCTCATGTAAGGTGCAACTATAATTTTCTTATCCTTTTGTGCAGTTCCACTAAAATAAAGTGCCATTGTGGTGACAGTGACGGCTCCATCTTGCAAAGGCTAATAAAATGTTGCACGAGATTACCAGCAAAACTTGACGGAGATTTTGGAAACTCCAATCACCACTTTGTGCAGTTTCACCAAAATTGAGAGATGTTGCCCACGTGACATTTTAGTTGAATTGCACAAGACACTCATTCCAAAAAAAGTGTTTTGTGCAGTTCACCAAAAGGTCACAATAGCAACAAGGTGAAATGGATATCCCTATCTGCACAAAAAAGATAGAAAGTAAACAGTTGCTGGTCAATAAGAATATACGAAACATATACAAAATGAAAAGAAGCATCTTAATGATGTTCATGGCAATCACGCAAGGACAGTAGAAATTTTAAAACGTCAGCAATGCTTCATGTTACCAGAAGCATTACGATCAACAATGAGATTCCTCAAATATGGGATTACTTTAATGGTGGCATTGCTTGTTTACCAAACACAGTAAATCAACAGCAGCTAAAGAGTTGGTTTAAGGGCATGGGACCGTGGGGACACCAGGACACTCAGCAGCGTAAAGGAGCAACTTACTTATCATACTGGGGGAAACAGCAGGAGTGCCATTGTACTATGTGAGGGCAGCAAATCTAATCTTGGAGACCTTTTACTATGTGAGGGCAGCAAATCTAATCCTGGAGACCTTTTACTATGTGAGGGCAGCAAATCTAATCCTGGAGACCTTTTACTATGTGAGGGCAGCAAATATAATCCTGAGACCTTTTACTATGTGAGGGCAGCAAATCTAATCCTGGAGACCTTTTACTATGTGATGGCAGCAAATCTAATCCTAGACATACTCTGTTGACTTGTCCACCAGCCGCCACTTTCTATCCTTTTTTCAACCAATAATAGATCTGTTCCTTATCCAGTTTGTACCGCGTTTTCCCATTATTTCCCTTTTCAACCAAGAGATCGGTTGGGTATCTGGTCTCTACTACTTTCACCATATTATTTCCTCTTTGAATCAAGTCCTAGATTCATGCTACAACTTTCCCCCCTTTCTTCGTTGTTTGAACAAAGCCCTAGATTCGAATGCATGAAGTAGCTTTACCTCTAATAATACTAAAAATTTAGGTGGCTTTGGAAGAGCTGATGGGAGTAGAAAAAGATGCACATGCAGACACGTGGGTAGCTGAGGCAGTAGAGCAAGGCCGCTTTCGAAGAACTTATACCTGAGGGTCGCCAGGGTGTCGGCGGCGGCAGGTCGGATCTGCGGACAATACGGCAGGGTGGAAGAAGGGTCGGAGGACCTCCCGAGCCGGGCATGTGTCGGAGAGAACGGCACGGGCAGAGGATCGGGCCCCTCCGGCAGATATGGGTTTCCTCCCTCGGTGGCGATGACCGTGTGAATGATGCACCTTTTAGTCCTCTACATACACCGGCCGAAGGGATCCGGCCGGATCTGTGACCAGCGGTGAGCAGAGAGAAAATGTTGCTACCGCTGTCTTGTTTATATCTGGAGAGGATGAGAGAATGAAGAGAGCAACCCTAGAAAAGCAAGCGCTCAGGCCCCTGCGTCCATATATAGTGGAGTGATTATCTTTTCTCTCTCCACAACAAGCGTTTCAATTTGTGTACGTGGCATTAAAGAAAAGAAACTCTCTATTTAAGGTGACTAATGTACGACTCCTACTTACTACTAGTAGTACTACAGTATTGTTCACTTGTGCTCCCCGCCCCTCCATTCATTGAACAACCCCACGGGTGAATAAACATACAGTAAGTATTGTATTTATATAGAACAAACAAGCTCGAACTATTTTCGCGTAGTTAAAAGTTGAGGGCGGGGCTTTTCCCGGGCAGTACGCGCGGCAGTTTTCGGGTAGGGCTAGAAGACTATTTTTTTTTAAACTTCGAGACAGCCACATAGCATGGAGCCGACCCCAACGATTTTAAGCTTACAGGCACGGTACACGCTATCCTAGACTACTATACACATGAAACTGCCACACGAGCGTCCGGGCTGCGCTTGGCTCTTCGCCTCTTCGGGAAGTCGAACAATGATGGAATACTACTGCACTGGAGGAGTATTACAGTATGCTTCTGGCCATCTGACACCGATTGAACTGCTGCATGTTCACCGCGTGCGGGAGGGAGAGCATGTAGCGAAAGCTTCTCCTAGTCTTGCCAGCCACCACGCTCATGGGCGAGGGAGGGACGCTCCTGCCTTTGCGTGTATGACAGGTGGGCCCTACAGGTGTGTGGCCAACCTGTCATACAGCCAAAGGCAGGTGCAGTTAAGTCCGCAAGGGAGAGGATAATCAAACTTCTCGTTGATGTACGAGTTGACGCGACACATCAAAGCACTGCACTCGATATATTTCAATAATTTGCATGTGTGACTCCCAGATGCAGAGGCCGGGGGTCATCATCCTCCTTTTCAAGAAAAAACAGACACGTGTGTGAGAGGACAAGTGCGTGCGTGCACCTCTTCTCTTCCTGTATAACGTACTCCCTCCGTTTCTTTTTACTCCGCGTATAAGATTTGGTTAATTTTCAGAGTGCAAGTTTTTGTGGGTGGCACGATGGTGTGTGCGAGAAGTCCCGAGAGATAGGTTTAATGCATTAATTGCAATGCATGCATGCATAAAGTACATGCATTGGTCAATTTTCTCTTAATACTTGCATGCCATGATTTAATGCACCTTGTAATCTGAACATGTGTTGGGGACAACCAAATTGAGCCTTATAAAATGGAAAAACTAAAATTTTGAGATAAGCCCTATAAAAACGGAAAGGAGGGAGTAGAAAAAGAAGTACTCCATCCGGGAATAGTGCCACACTTCGAAACTAGAACCGTCAATAAATTTTGAGATTGCGTCTCGTCACATTCCAAATTACTCCATGCTATATTGAATTGCAAACCTGTTCACACCGATCACAACCTAAATGGTTTCCCACTTAGGAGCGTATTAGTACTCGGTTATAAATACTAGTATGCCAAGATGACTGCACATTCCTCCTCAACTCCTCATCCACAAAAACAAACAAGTCATTCAGCATCCTTCCCTTGCGTCTGCCATGGCCAGCGTAAGTTCTGGGTCGAGAGATTGCCACCAGGGAGAGGCGAGCATGGAAGCGGAAGCACGAGAGATGTCCCGCCTCGCTGCGAGAGCAGCCGACATGTCCCGCCGCACGGAAGTAGCAGCACAGAGGTCTCGCCACGCCGTCGACGCAGCAGACTGGTCCGGCCGCGCCGCAGAAGCAGCAGAGATGTCCCGCTGCGCCACGAATGCAGTAGAGATGTCCTGCCGCGCTGTGGCGGCCTGGGAAAATTTCTCGCGGGCAGGCGATGACTTTTACAGGCGCATGCATGCGATCGTCCATAGTCAGATGGATCAGATCTCCGGCTCGGTGAGGTTGCAGGACGACATGATAGCCTCGTTTGAACAGGCTACCGGCGTCATCCGGCAACTAAGGGAGGGCAATGAGAGGCTCCGGGCCGAGCGCGACCTGCTGAGGGAGAAGATCGTCCAAAGTGCAGACTTGTAGGAGGAGACCAGTGCCTTGTTGAAGAAACTTATGGATGAGAATGACATGCTCCGCAATGAGCGCCAAAGGCTGGTGGAGGAATCTGTGGATGTTCTCAAGCAGCGTCTTGAGGACACGAAAGAGCTCATCGCCGCTCGCCACGGAGACTAGTTTCCTGGTTTCTTTTGATGTAATAATCGGTTTAGGATGTTGATTGTGTCATCGGTTGTGAAATGTTGGGTTCTAGCGCGGATGTTTGGCCTTTGTTGGCCTCTTGGGATGTTGCGATTTCAATCTGGTAGTTTTTAGTCCTTCATGTTAGGCTAGAGTTGTGTTGAACTTCTTGTGAATTGTGGTGGTTTTCAGTAATGAAAATCGAAAGGCGCAAGCCCTTGTTTGATCAAAAAAAAATTTAATCGTCCTTATATATTCATCAGTCTTGCTATAAGTCGCAGTAGATGCTATATAGGTCCGTCGGATCTTACATCAAGATCTGTGCTTTCAGATTTTCTTTTTTCTATCTTAAATCTCAGTCGAGTGAGACATAGCCACGCCATTAAACAGAGGCTCGGGCACCATTAATGGAGACCTTGGGAGAGAGGTGGACGGCAGATGGAGGTCAAAGGGCTCTCCTCCCGATAAGCACGCGCAGGGTGTCTGATCGCACGCCTCTCGTACTCAAATAGCTACCCTACACGGCGCCTCCTAGCTAATAAAAAATGGGGACGCGTGGCGGCACGTAAATGGTACTAGTAAGTAGAACGCCCACGGTTTCAATAATACTTGTGTTTCCGATTGTAACTTGACAGCACTTGTTCCAAAATGACTTTGTTGATTGTTAATGTGTGCGCCTTTGCAAATCAGACTGCAAATTTACCACAGCATGTTGGTGCCATGTCATGGCACCAAGCCAAGTTTCATTATTTTCATGCGTGTTTTGGATTTACAGGAATTAAAAAACTAAGTTTCTCAATGTTTCCAACCCAGCCACGACGCTCAGAATTTTGAATTTCATTCCTATTTCTTGCATGGAACCTAGAAATTTACCCGAGGACACACATGTGATTTTTCAACCAACTTTGGTGCACTGGAACATGTGCTTGTATTTCAAATTTGAATTATGCACACAAAGGTGACACGTTCCCTCCTAGAACCACGAGCCTTCTTGAGAGAAGCTCCGATTTGCAAGAAGCTTATACCAAAATTTGTTCCTATTCGGCCAAATTTTTTTACCACGGCATGGTACAACCATGACATGACACCATGCCAAGTTTCATGATTTTAAAGCCAAGTTTCTCAATGTTCTCGACCGAGCCACGATGCCCATATGTTTGAATTTTATTCTCATTTTTTGCATGGGACCTACTCCCTCCTTCCATCTATATAGGGCCTAATGTGTTTTTCAAGACAGCCTTCGACTATTGACAAGATTAATAGCACATGAGATGTATACTATGAAAATTATATTATTGGAAGCTCCTTTGACATACAAAATTGAAGGTATGCTTTGTGTAAGTTGCATGTCATATATTATTGCTCTAACATTTGGTCAAAGTTAGCCTCAAAAAATGCATTAGGGCCTATATAGATGGAAGGAGGGAGTAGAAATTCACCCGAGGACACAAATGTGATTTTTTTCAACCAACTTTGGTGCACGGGAGCATGTGCTTGTAGTTCAAATTTGAATTATGCACATTAAATGACCAAAAACTCAATTAATGTGTAAATAAGGCCAAACGAAGCCGAAATAATTCCAAAATTTAATAGGGCACTCATGTAGTTCTATGTTGCCTTTGTAAATAAGCTCAAGGGGGCAATTTATATCATTTCGCACTCAAAGGTGGCACGTTCCCTCTCAAAACCACGAGCCTTCTTGAGAGAAGCTTCGGTTTGCAAAAGCTTATACCAAAATCTGTTCCTATTCGGCCAATTTTTTTACCACAACATGGTAGTACCATGACATGACATCCATGCCAAGTTTCATGATTTTCAAATGTGTTTTGGATTTACAAGAATTTTAAAACCAAGTCTCTCAATGTTCTCGGTCGAGCCATGATGCCCAGATGTTTTAATTTTATTCTCATTTCTTGCATGGGACCTAGAAATTCACCCGAGGACACAAATGTGATTTTTCAACCAACTTTGGTGCACGAGAGCATGTGCTTGTAGTTCAAATTTGACTTATGCACATTAATTGTCCAGAAACTCAATTAATGTATAAAAACGACAAACGAACCTGAAATAATTCCAAAATTTAAGAGGGCACTAATGTAGTTCTATGTTGCCTTTGTTAAGAAACTCAAGGGGGGGCAGCGTATATCGTTTCACACTCAAAGGTGGCACGTTCCCTCTTAGAACCACGAGCTTCCAAATCGGCCCAATTTTTTACCGCAACATGTTAGTGACATGACACCATGCCAAGTTTCATGATTTCCAAGCGAGTTTGATTTACATGAATTTAAAATCAAAGTTTCTCGATGTTCTCGGCCGAGTCATGACGCCCAGATGTTTGAATTTCACTCTCATTTCTTCCATGGGACCTAGAAATTCAACTAGGGACACACATGTGATTTTTGAACCCACTTTGGTGCACCGGAGCATGTGCATGCAATTCATATTTAGATTATGCACATTAAAAGTCTAGAAACTCAATTAATGTATAAAAAGGCTAAATGAACCCGAAATAATTCCAAAATTTAACAGGGCACTCATATAGTTCTATGTTGCCTCTGTAAATAAAATCAGGGGGAGGCAGCGTATATCGTTTCGCACACAAAGGTGACACGTTCCCTCTCGGAACCACGAGGCTTGTTGAGAGAATCTCCGGTTTTGCAAGAGGCTTATACCAAAACTTGTCCCAATTCAGCCAAAAATTATATGTATGAAAACAGGGTTTAGATTATCCCAAACATCTCGCTACCTAGACCAATAATGTACTATGATTTGAATTCAACATAAAATGGATACAAATATTTGAATTGGAGAGCGTATGGTACATGTAGTTCATAGTGAAATATGATTATTCCTATATGTATGTTTTTGTTATCAAGATAATATTTAAATTATTGTATAACTTGACAATAATCGTATTCAAGTAAGGAAAATTGATTCAAATTTAGTCCATATGGTAGACGACAATATATATGTTCACATGGTGGAGTAAAATGTTCATATATGATGGAAGATCAAAATGTACGACTACATCAATTATAAACCGCAAGGTCACCTAACGATATATTCGAATTCAACATAACGTGGATTCAAAAATTGAAATTCGAGATCATGGCATCTGTAATCATATAAAAAGGGACATTACTCTTTCTTTGGTGGGAATTGATTTGTTTTTTGTTGTTGTTGAGGGAAATGCGAATCGATTTGGTACTGTGCAAGGTAATCTTGTTCTCCCGATTTTTTTTACATTTTTCTTGTAGTTTTTTCAATGGCATCTATAGCAATATAGTAAAAGGGGACATGACTCTCTTGTGTCTTGTATGAATTGTTTTTTTACACGTTAAGTTTGTTTTGTCGAACAAGGAATCCGCACCTTGTTATCCCGAAATTTTCAAGCTCGAGTATCTTTTGTCTCACCTGCTTTGAAACTCCCGCTTCTTCAACCCGCGCCGCGCCTTGTTATCCCGAAATTTGGACGCGCGCGAGAACTCCCTCCTCATCCGAAATCACTCCCGCAGCCCAGACACGCGAAATCCCCCTTCTACCCCTCAACCGGAAATGAAGTTCCACGTCGCGGTGTCAAAACTGGTGGGGGTACGCTGGTAACTTACCCTACATTTCGGACAAGCGCGTCCCTAA
>NC_041384.1:637307904-637313506 GCF_002162155.2 Triticum dicoccoides | reverse complement strand
GACCGCCGCCCAGCCGGAGACTCTTCCCCGACTATGTCGTCCACCGCAACAGCTCGTCGTCCCTCATCCACCGCACCGGATGAGGATCCGTTGTCGATCTCGTCGTCCCGCCGGATCAGCCACCCCGTCCTCCACCTCCAAGGAGCTGCCCCGACGTTCGCCTCGTATATTGCGCCACCTCAATCCCCACAGCGCCCTCTTGACCTGCCCCACCGGAACCGCAACACCCTCACCAATTCCTCCCAATGAAGCCGAGGACAACTCGGTGCCACCAAGGAGGTTTTGCACTCACCGCTGCATTTTATCTTTTATTCGATCTCACGGGGTTGTCGGTGCTCGATATCGAGCAGACATGGCGTGTGTCCATCGACGGCGCGATCGCTGTCGCCGGCCACATCATCCACGGCGTCTCTCCCCCATGTCATTGCTTCCTCGGCGGCGACTTCCACAACGGCACTAGCTGCAGCTGCTCTGGCTCTCGCTCGCGCTGCGGCTCTATTCTTGTTGTCGGTCGCGCTGCTGCACTGCTCCTGCTTTCGTTCGTGATGCTGCTCTGCTCTTACTCTCGCTTGCGCTGCTACTGCTGCTGCACGACCTCCGGTGGCTACAGGAGTTGCTGCTTTAGCACTCGCTCGCGGTGCTACTGCATGAATTGCTCTTTGCTAGTGCGTTCCCTGCTCGAGCATCTGCTGATTTAGATCACTGCTTCTCTGCTACTAGTGCTCGAACGCCCTAAGCATCTATTGCAATGCTCTATTACTAGTTCAATTAGTTTCAACAGTAAAATTCAGTTTCGACTGTGAAGTTCATTTTCTTTAGTTAAGTTCAGAGTGAACAGTACTTACAGCATCGGTCGGAGCAGCCGTGGCGCGGCTGATGCGTTTTACATCTAGCACTTTTTGGTGATGTATTTTACATCATCTATTGCAGATGATATTAGGGTCCCACTTCAGATTAACGTTGTCTATCTTGTCATGCTTCAGCCTCGTTGCCGTACACCTTAGAGGAGCTGCTCCAACGACGGAACCGTCCATCACAGCGGAGCAGTACCCTCGGCACTGTTTCCAGAGGCCTCGGATCTTCTTCCCCACCTCTGACAGTCACACCAGCATCATCACCATCCTCCACGTCCAACCCAATGATGCTGAGGTCCACAAGGCTATGCCAAAGAGGTTGTACACTCGTCGCATCACTTTGTTTCTCCATTCCTCTGTTCTTCCAATTCATGTGAGCCAAACACCCAGGTTGACTGAAATCCTATGTTTCCAAATGCTCTGTTTTGCGCGTGCATTCCTATCCTATTCCTGTGTTTTTCCTGTCCCTGCGTTTATAGAATCCTCCAATTCTAAGGACCCTTACAGTTTTACTTCATTTTCAGATATGCGTCAAAGAAAACTCTGTGTGTTATGTCCTGCTCCTATCATGCCGTCATCCACCCCACCCGAGGTGCACCATCGACGGAAGCGTTCACTGCAGCAGAGATCCCCCCCGCAGACTTCCTTTCGCCGCCTCAGATCATCTTCCCCGTTGCCGGCAGCCACCCCAACTGCATTACCATCATCGACTTGAGCAGATGAACCTGAGGACAGTTCCAGAAGAGAGGTCGCAGTCTTTCGTGTTTGCTTACGTTATACATCAGTTATTATTACCTGCTACTTTATCGTTCAATCTTGAGTTTTGAATTGCCCATGGGTCTCATATCGAGCCAGCAACGAATAGTATCTGTCTACTATCTGGTTCATCTGGGTCTTCTGTGTGGTTCATGTTGGGTGGGCAACAAACAATAGATGATCCATTGTCTATCTTTTTATACTGAAGCTATAATCTACCTGCTATCATTTGCTACCATCAGTCTTGATTTTTGCATGCACCCCTTAGGCCTTACAAAATCTAACTATTTTTTTATTATGCATGTCAGATATTGTACACAATCATACTGAACATGTAGAGAAAAAGAGAAGACTGTTGCGTGGAATATAATGTCATGCAGACGCCGCTCCATGGTGGGCGGAGTGCCCCCCCCTCCTGCATTTCCAGATTGTATTCTAGAGGAAGATAACTGTTCAGATGGAGATTCAGAAGGAGCCGACCATGCCTGTTTACCACCTGAGGTGTTTGCTCTAACTTGGCATGCTGATGTTGGTCATATCATGCATATGGCGCCCTGCATTTCTTACATTATACATCTGTTTGGTTTCTATATCATACTCCCACCATTCCTAAATATTTGTCTTTTTAGAGATTTCAACAAGTGACTACATACGGAACAAAATGAGTGAATCTACACTCTAAAATGTGTCTATATACATCCGTATGTGGTAGTCCATTTGAAATCTCTAAAAAGACAAATATTTAGGAACGGAGGAAGTATATGGGAATTATGCAATGCCATCTTCTTTAGCCAGGCATCATATACGTGAATCATGCAATGCCATCCTGTTTAGCCAGTCATCGTATATGTGAATTGTATCGTGCCATATTTTTTCCATAATGTATTCCATTTGTCAACAATGTTTATACATTCATCTACTCTTCATGTGCATCAGCCATTTGAGTCGGTCATGGGAAAATCTGGAGTGAAAACAAGGTCTTCTGAGCAGTCAGTGCTACCTGTCGATGCAGATTTCTTGTTGGTTACAGATAGCTCCTCAGAGGAGGATTCAGAGAGAGATGACTAGTCGTATCCCCCCCCTGAGGTGCATGCTCTAACTTGGCTGGGTTATATTGCTCATATCATGCATATGGTGTCTTGCATTGCCATGCCATCTGCTTAGATTAGACATGCTTTGTGTGAATGCCTATTGTTTGCTTTCTATATCAGATATGTGAATTATGCAATGCCATGTTTTTCAGCCAGTTATCATATATGTGAATTATGCACCGCCATGGAGCTAGGCATCATATATGTGAATTATCTCATGCCATCTTTTTTTCATTACGTATTCCATTTGTCGACAATCTGTGTACATTGAACTACTCTTCATGTGTATCAGCCATTTGAGTCGGTTATGGAAAAATCTGGAGTGAAAACAAGGTCTTCAGAGCAGGCAATGGTACCTGTTGAAGTATATATCTCGATGGTTACAGGGAGCTCCTCAGAGGAGGATTCAGAGACAGATGACCAGTCCTATATCCCACCTGAGGTATATGCTCTAAGTTGCAGTGTTTATATTTCTCATATGATGCATATGGTGTCTTACATTGCTTAGTTTAGACATCATATGCACAATATTGAATTCTATCTTCTTAGTTTAGAGATCATACATGCGAGTGCCAGCTGCTTAGTATATGAATCAATTATGTCAACTATATCATGCCATCCTGTATACTTAGAAAACATGTATGTGAATTATTTCATCCCAACCTATTTTAGAAAGACATCATATAGTTGTGTCATGTCATCCTGTTTAGGTACTCATCATATGTTGAATTATGACATTATATCCTGATAAGTTATCCATCATATATCTGAAACTATGTCTTGCTATCCTGTTTAGTTAGGCATCATATATGTGAAACTGTGTCATGCTGTCTTGTTTGGTTAGACAACATATATGTGAATTACCACATATGTCTATCATACAATGTCTGTATGTTCAATTTCTTTTCTTGTTTATCAGCCATTTGAATTGGAGGGGGTTCTTGAACAGGACAGCGGTACTGGCCAGCTACAAGCGCTTGTGCTAGCGGTACTGGCCAGTAACTCAAACAGCAAGTTACTGTGGCTGATAAACACCAGTCATTTCTTGTGCAACAGCAACCGCTGGAGGATTTAAGCGCCAAATAAGAGAAAGTTAATAAGCTTGCTAAGCATCTTGCCAGCATTATGGGTACCCAGGATATTGTTTCTTGAACTCTTCTGAAGTGGTTTCAGTTCTGGACTTGTTTTGCTGTGGCGTTTATATGCTGCTTTGTTCCCTATATTTGCACTGGTGGCGAACTTTGATGCCCAGTGGATGTAATATGTGTAATAGCCGTGATAGCATAGCATAAGTTGCTTGCTTATTTATTTCCTTGTTGTCTTGTTTATTTGTTTGCTTGTAGTCAGTGCAGTTCTTTTTTCGCGGTTTGCTAGTGGCTGCAATAACCTATTTTTTAAAACTAGGCCACAATAACCATGGGCTAATATTTACTGTAGTGACACTGGGCCTCCTACGGGCCGTAGAAACAGTGGGCCTTCTACGGGCCATAGAAATAGTAGGCCTTCTACGGGTCATAGAAACAATGGGCTTTCTACGGGCCGTAGAAACAATGGGCCTTCTACGGGTCGTATCATCAATGGGCCTTATACGGGATGTATGATCGATTGGCCAAACATGGGCCAATAACAGGCCGCATTATGGCCATAAACGGGCCATCGTTAATAGGCCGTATTTGATAACGCTATGAAAATGGCCCAACGTATTAATGGACCACAAACGGGCCGACTGTAACCACGGGCTGAATTTGGCCCACAAGCAGAAAATGACAGTAACGGGCCGTAAGTAAACGAATGCTGGAAATGAGCCCAAGAATAAATGGGCTCTGAGAAGGCCGAAAGATAACATGGGCTGGAAACGGCCCAACTGAATAACGGGCCGTTAATGGATATAAAGCGATACACTGTTCATTACGGGCCAGTTTCACCAAGGGCCGTTAATGGGTGTAAAGTGATACACTGTTCATTACGGGCCAGTTTCACCACGGGCTGCTAATAGGCCAAGAGTTAGATAGGCCTCATATGGGCCGAAAGACGTTATGGGCCATACATGGGCCAGAAGTGAAACGGGCTGGAATCATATTGGATGGCCCAGATGACGCTACTGGGCCTAATTCGGATAGAGCGTAACGGGCCTTGGGTTAGCGGGCTATAAATGGGTTACATGCTAATAGGCCGTTAACAGGCTTTCCATGGGCCGGCCCGCCACCTTTTGACCAAGTCAAACAGGCCGGCCTTTTCACAGGAATGGGCCTCTGTTGGGCCGTGCCACGTGTCAACATATCATAGGCGCCTTCTGTCCAATGAGTGGATGACATCTGTCCCAACGATGAGCCGACACGTGTTTCCTGCAGCTAATGATGATTTTACACGTGGAAAATCCCCATTGGTCAGGGCTGTTAACGGGTTATTGGATCCAAAACCCGACCCGATAGCTTAACGGTGTTCCGTTATGGTGGATGCCACGTGTTGGTCACCCTTGACGAAAGCACTTCTGTGACGCGTGATTTATCGTCATGGAAGTGCACACTTCCGTGATGATAATTTTGGTAATGTCATGGAACACTTCTACGACAGCACAGGTATGACTATCTTGATTCGGTCATAAATTTTTCATGGATGTACATGCATGACAAAAAACGCGACCTACTGTGACAAACACGTATCATCACGGAAGTGTATTTTTTTTGTAGTGTATCTTCTCGCATGTTCTTCATTTCTCCTATGCATCCTGTAAGGAGCGGTAGTACTGCTCGTAAGAGTGGTAGTACCGCTCGTGGAGCGGTAGTACCGCTCCTGGAGCAGCAGTATCGCTCGTCTGCGGGCTAAGAGGTGCATAACGATTGGATTTGTCCCCCCCCCCACTATAAAAGGGGGTCTTCTTCCCCAAGAAGACTCACCTCT
>NC_041384.1:637277152-637307496 GCF_002162155.2 Triticum dicoccoides | reverse complement strand
CTCATTTTCGCCTGATCTCTCTCCCTAGCCAACCAAACTTGTTGATTTTCTAGGTATTGGTTGAGAAGGCCCGGATCTACACTTCCACCAAGAGAAATTTGATTGCCCCCACTAATCTCTTGTGGATCTTGTTACTCTTGGGTGTTTCAGCACCCTAGACGGTTGAGGTCACCTCAGAGCGACATTCCATTGTGGTGAAGCACCATGGTGTTGTTGAGAGCCTCCAATCAAGTTGTGGAGATTGTCCCAACCTTGTTTGTAAAGGTTCGGTCGCCACCTTCAAGGGCACCACTAGTGGAATCACGGCATCTCGCATTGTGTGAGGGCGTGAGGAGAATACAGTGGCCCTAGTGGCTTCTTCGGGAGCATTGTGCCTCCACACCGCTCCAATAGAGACGTACTTCCCCTCAAAGGGAAGGAACTTCAGTAACACATCCTCGTCTCCTCCGGCTCCACTCTTGTGGTTATCTCTTTCCTTTACTTTGTGCAAGCTATCGTTGTGTTGTATCCTTTGCTTGCACTTGTTGTTGTCATTGCTAGCATCATATATTGGAAATATGCCCTAGAGGCAATAATAAAGTGGTTATTATTATATTTCCGTATTCATGATAATTGTCTATTGTTCATGCTATAATTGTATTAACCGGGAACCGTAATACATGTGTGAATGCATAGATCATAATATGTCCCTAGTAAGCCTCTAGTTGACTAGCTCGTTGATCAATAGATGGTCATGGTTTCCTAACCATGGACATTGGATGTCACTGATAATGGGATCACATCATCAGGAGAATGATGTGATGGACAAGACCCAATCCCAATCGTAGTACAAGATCGTGTAGTTTGTTTGCTAAAGCTTTTCTAATGTCAAGTATCATTTCCTTAGACCATGAGATTGTGCAACTCTCGGATACCGTAGGAATGCTTTCGGTGTACCAAACGTCACAACGTAACTGGGAGGCTATAAAGGTGCACTACAGGTATCTCTGAAAGTATCTGTTGGGTTGGCACGAATCGAGACTGGGATTTGTCACTCCGTATGACGGAGAAGTATCTCTGGGCCCACTCGGTAATGCATCATCGTAACGAGCTCAATGTGACTAAGGAGTTAGCCACAGGATCATGCGTTATGGAACGAGTAAAGAGACTTGCCGGTAACATGATTGAACGAGGTATAGAGATACCGATGATCGAATCTCGGGCAAGTAACATACCGATAGACAAAGGGAATTGTATACGAGATTGATTGAATCCTCGACATCGTGGTTCATCCGATGAGATCATCATGGAACATGTGGGAGCCAACATGGGTATCTAGATCCCGCTGTTGGTTATTGGCCGGAGAGATGTCTCGGTCATGTCTGCATGGTTCCCGAACCCGTAGGGTCTACACACTTAAGGTTCGGTGACGCTAGAGTTGTTATGGGAAATAGTATGTGGTTACCGAAGGTTGTTTGGAGTCCCAGATGAGATCCCGGACGTCACGAGTTGTTCCGGAATGGTTCAGAGGTGAATATTTATATATGGGAAGTCCTTATTCGGTCGCCGGAAGTATTCGGGGGGTTACCGGTATTGTACCAGGACCACCGAAGGGGTTCTGGGGGTCCACCGAGAGGGTCCACCTGCCCTGGAGGGCTCTATGGGCTGAATATAGAGGGGAACCATCCCCTAGGTGGGCTGGGTGCCAACGCCCCCCTAGGGCCCATGCGGCTAGGGTTGGGGGAACCCTAGAAGGGGCGCCCCACCTAGATTGGGGGGCAAGCCACCCCCTTGCCCCCCCCCCTTGTAGATAGGATCTGGGGGGCGGCCCCCTCTCCCTTGCCCCTATAAATAGTGGGGGTGGGAGGGCTGCCAGAACCTTCCCCTGGCGCAGCCCTCCCCCTGTCCTACACCTCCTCCTCCTCTGTAGCGCTTGGCGAAGCCCTGTCGGAGAACCACGAGCTCCATCACCACCACGTCGTCGTGCTACCAGAGTTCTCCCTCAACTTCTCCTCTCCCCTTGCTGGATCAAGAAGGAGGAGACGTCCCCAGGTTGTACGTGTGTTGAACACGGAGGCGCCGTTGTTCGGCGCTTAGATCGGAATCGACTGCGATCTGAATCGCTGCGTGTACAACTCCACTAACCGTGTTCTTGTAACGCTTCCGCTTAGCGATCTTCAAGGGTATGAAGATGCACTCCCTCTCTCTCATTGCTAGTATCTCCTAGATTGATCTTGGTGACACGTAGGAAAATTTTGAATTATTGCTACATTTCCCAACAGTGCAATCATGAGCTAGGTCTATGCGTAGATTCTATGCATGAGTAGAACACAAAGCAGTTGTGGGCGATGATTTGTTCAATTTGCTTACCGTTACTAGTCTTATCTTGATTCAGCGGCATTGTGGGATTAAGCGGCCCGGACCGACCTTACGCGTACGCTTACATGAGACTGGTTCCACCGACTGACATGCACTTGATGCTTAAGCTGGCTGGCGGGTGTCTGTCTCTCCCACTTTAGTCGGATCGGATTCGTTGAAAAGGGTCCTTATGAAGGGTAAATAGAAATTGACATATCACCATTGTGGTTTTGCGTAGGTAAGAAACGTTCTTGCTACAAACCCATAGCAGCCACGTAAAACATGCAACAACAATTAGAGGACGTCTAAATTGTTTTTGTAGGGTATGATGTGTGATGTGATATGGCCAAAAGGATGTGATGAATGATATATGTGATGTATGAGATTGATCATGTTCTTGTAATAGGAATCACGACTTGCATGTCGATGAGTATGACAACCGGCAGGAGCGATAGGAGTTGTCTTAATTTATTTATGACATGCGTGTCAATGAAAATGCCATGTAATTACTTTACTTTATTGCTAACTGTTAGCCATAGTAGTAGAAGTAATAGTTGGCGAGACAACTTCATGAAGACACGATGATGGAGATCATGGTGTCATGCCGGTGACGATGGTGCTCATGCCGCGCCTCGAAGATGGAGATCAAAGGCGCAAGATGATATTGGCCATATCATGTCACTTTATGATTTGCATGTGATGTTTGTCATGTTTACATCTTATTTTCTTAGAACGATGATAGCATAAATAAGATGATCCCTCACTAAAATTTCAAGAAAAGTGTTCCCCCTAACTATGCACCGTTGCGAAGGTTCGTTGTTTCGAAGCACCACGTGATGATCGGGTGTGATAGATTCTAATGTTCGCATACAACGGGTGTAAGCCAGATTTACACATGCAAAACACTTAGGTTGACTTGATGAGCCTAGCAAGTACAGACATGGCCTCTGAACACGAGAGACCGAAAGGTCTAACATGAATCGTATAGTAGATACGATCAACATGGAGATGTTCACCGTTGATGACTAGTCCGTCTCACGTGATGATCGGACATGGCCTAGTCGATTCGGATCATATATCACTTAGATGACTAGAGGGATGTCTGTCTGAGTGGGAGTTCATTAAATAATTTGATTAGATGAACTTAACTATCATGAACTTAGTCTAAAATGTCTTTACAATATGTCTTGTAGATCAAATGGCCCACACTAATGTTGCCCTCAACTTCAACGCGTTCCTAGAGAAAACCAAGTTCAAAGACGATGGTAGCAACTATACGGATTGGGTTCGTAACTTGAGGATCATCCTCATAGCTGCCAAGAAAGCATATGTCCTTGAAGCACCGCTATGTGACGCGCCCATTTTCCCAGCAACTCAAGACGTTATGAATGCCTGGCAGTCGCGTAGTGATGATTACTCCCTGGTTCAGTGCGGCATGCTTTACATCTTAGAACCGGGGATCCAAAAGTGTTTTGAGCAGCACGGAGCATATGAGATGTTCCAAGAGCTAAAAATGGTTTTCCAAGCTCATGCCCGGGTCAAGAAATATGAAGTCTCCGACAAGTTCTACAGTTGTAAGATGGAGGAAAACAGTTCTGTCAGCGAGCATATACTCAAAATGTCTGGTTTGCACAACCGCTTGTCTCAGCTGGGAGTTAATCTTCCAGATGACTCGGTCATTGACAGGATCCTCCAGTCGCTTCCACCTAGCTACAAGAGCTTTGTGATGAACTACAATATGCAAGGGATGGAGAAGTCCATTCCTGAGTTATATTCAATGCTGAAATCAGCGGAGGTGGAAATCAAAAAGGAACATCAAGTGTTGATGGTGAATAAAACTACTAGTTTCAAGAAAGGCAAGGGTAAGAAGAACTTCAAGAAGGACAGCAAGGGGGTTGCCGCGCCCGGTAAATTAGTTGCCGAGAAGAATCCAAAGAATGGACCCAAGCCCGAGACTCAGTGCTTTTATTGTAAGGGAAATGGTCGCTGGAAGCGAAACTACCCCAAGTACTTAGCGGATAAGAAGGCCGGTAATGACAAAGGTATATGTGATATACATGTTATTGATGTGTACCTTACCAGCGCTCGTAGTAGCTCCTGGGTATTTGATACCGGTGCTGTTGCTCATATTTGTAACTCAAAACAGGAGCTGCCGAATAAGTGGAGACTGGCAAAGGACGAGGTGACGATGTGCGTCGGGAATGGTTCCAAGGTCGATGTGATCGCCGTCGGCACGCTCCCTCTACATCTACCTACAGGATTAGTTTTAAACCTCAATAATTTTTATTTAGTACCAGCTTTGAGCATGAACATTGTATCTGGATCTCGTTTAATGCGAGATGGCTACTCATTTAAATCCGAGAACAATGGTTGTTCCATTTATATGAGAGATATGTTTTATGGTCATGCCCCGCTGGTCAATGGTTTATTTTTGTTTAATCTCGAACGTGATGTTACACATATTCATAGTGTGAATGCCAAAAGATATAAGGTTGATAATGATAGTCCCACATACTTGTGGCACTGCCGCCTTGGTCACATTGGTGTCAAACGCATGAAGAAACTCCATGTAGATGGACTTTTGGATTCTCTTGATTATGAATCATTTGACACGTGTGAACCATGCCTCATGGGCAAAATGACCAAGACTCCATTCTCCGGAACAATGGAGCGAGCAACCAACTTATTGGAAATCATACACACTGATGTTTGCGGTCCAATGGGCGTTGAGGCTCGCGGTGGCTATCGTTATGTTTTCATCCTCACTAATGACTTAAGTAGATATATATGGGTATGTCTACTTAATGAAACACAAGTCTGGGACCTTTGAAAAGTTCAAGGAATTTTAGAGTGAGGTAGAGAATCAACGTGACAGGAAAATAAAGTTCTTACGATCAGATCATGGAGGAGAATACTTGAGTCACGAGTTTGGCACGCACTTAAGAAAATGTGGAATTGTGAACGCCGCCTGGAATACCTCAGCGAAATGGTGTGTCCGAACATCGTAATCACACTCTATTGGATATGGTGCGATCTATGATGTCTCTTACCGAGCTACCGCTATCATTTTGGGGTTATGCTTTAGAGACTGCCGCATTCACTTTAAATAGGGCTCCGTCGAAATCCGTTGAGATGACACTGTATGAATTATGGTTTGGAAAGAAACCTAAGCTGTCGTTTCTGAAAGTTTGGGGATGCGATGCTTATGTCAAGAAACTTCAACCTGAAAAGCTCGAACCCAAGTCGGAAAAATGCGTCTTCATAGGATACCCTAAGGAAACTATCGGGTATACCTTCTACCTCAGGTCCGAAGGCAAGATCTTTGTTTCCAAGAATGGATCCTTTCTAGAAAAAGAGTTTCTCTCAAAAGAAGTAAGTGTGAGGAAAGTAGAACTTGATGAGGTACTGCCTCTTGAACCGGAAAGTAGCGCAGCTCAGGAAGATGTTTCTGTGATGCCTGCACCGACTAGAGAGGAAGTTAATGATGATGATCATGAAACTTCGGATCAAGTTGCTACTGAACTTCGTAGGTCCACGAGGACACATTTCGCACCAGAGTGGTATGGCAACCCTGTGCTGGAAATCATGTTAGACAACGGTGAACCTTCGAACTATGAAGAAGCGATGGCGGGCCCGGATTCCAACAAATGGCTTGAAGCCATGAAATCCGAGATAGGATCCATGTATGAAAACAAAATATGGACTTTGACAGACTTGCCTGATGATCGGCAAGCCATAGAAAATAAATGGATCTTTAAGAAGAAGAAGACTGACGCGGATGGTAACATGACCATTTATAAGGCTCGGCTTGTCGCTAAGGGTTATTGATACGTCTCCAACATATCTACTTTTCCAAACACTTTTTCCCTTGTTTTGGACTCAAACTTGCATGATTTGAATAGAACTAACCCGGACTGACGTTGTTTTCAGCAGAATTGCCATGGTGTTATTTTTGTGCAGAAATAAAAGTTCTCAGAATGACCTGAAACTTCACGAAGAATATTTTTGGAATATATAAAAAATACTGGCGAAAGAATCAAGACCAGGGGGGCCACACCCTATCCACGAGGGTGGGGGCGCGCCCCCTGATGCTCCACCGAACTCAACTCCAACTCTATATATTCACGTTCGGGGAGAAAAAATTAGAGAGAAGGATTCATTGCATTTTACGATACAGAGTCGCCGCCAAGCCCTAATCTCTCTCGGGAGGGCTGATCTGGAGTCCGTTCGGGGCTCCGGAGAGGGGAATCCGTCGCCATCGTCATCATCAACCTTCCTCCATTACCAATTTCTTGATGCTCATCGTCGTGCGTGAGTAATTCCATCGTAGGCTTGTTGGACGGTGATGGGTTGGATGAGATTTATCATGTAATCGAGTTAGTTTTGTTAGGGTTTGATCCCTAGTATCCATTATGTTCTGAGATTGATGTTGCTATGACTTTGCTATGCTTAATGCTTGTCACTAGGGCCCGAATGCCATGATTTCATATCTGAACCTATTATGTTTTCATGAATATATGTGAGTTCTTGATCCTATCTTGCAAGTCTATAGTCACCTATTATGTGTTATGATCCGTTAACCCCGAAGTGACAATAATCGGGATACTTACCGGTGATGACCGTAGTTTGAGGAGTTCATGTATTCACTAAGTGTTAATGCTTTGGTCTGGTACTCTATTAAAAGCAGGCATTAATATCCCTTAGTTTCCAATAGGACCCTGCTGACACGGGAGGGTAGGACAAAAGATGCCATGCAAGTTCTTTTCCATAAGCATGTATGACTATATTCAGAATACATGCCTACATTACATTGATGAACTGGAGCTAGTTCTGTGTCACCCTATGTTATAACTATTGCACGAGGAATCGCATCCGACATAATTATCCATCACTGGTCCATTGCCTACGAGCTTTTCACATATTGATCTTTGCTTAGTTACTTTTCTGTTGCTACTGTTACAATCACTACAAAACCAATACTATTACATTTCCATCGTTACCGTTACTTCCATATTACTTTGCTACTAAATACTTTGCTGCAGATATTAAGTCTTTCTGGTGCGGTTGAATTGACAACTCAAATGTTAATACTTGAGAATATTCTTTCGCTCCCCTTGTGTCGAATCAATAAATTCGGGTTGAATAATCTCCCCTCGAAAACTGTTGCGATCCCCTATACTTGTGGGTTATCAGTTATCGAAAATTTCAAGGGGTTGACTACGATGAGACCTTCTCACCCGTAGTGAAGCTGAAGTCCGTCCAAATCATGTTAGCAATTGCCGCATTCTATGATTATGAGATATGGCAAATGGACGTCAAAACGGCATTCCTTAATGGTTTCCTTAAGGAAGAATTGTATACTCTATGGGAAAAGGCAATGCCTAGGAGGCGCTTAGGCACACCTAGGCACACAGGACGCGCTTAGGCACACCTAGGCGCTAGGCAATGGCCAAACGCCTCGCCTAGGGCATAAATGGAGGTCTAGGCAGGACAAGCAAGGAATTGCTGCTACCTCTTGAGCACTACGTTGGTTTTCTCCGAAGAGGAAGGGATGATGCAGCAAAGTAGCGTCAGTATTTCCCTCAGTTTTCGAGAACCAAGGTATCAATCCAGTAGGAGGCTACACGCGAGTCCCTCGCACCTGCACAAAACAAATAAATCCTCGCAACCAACGCAAATAGGGGTTGTCAATCCCTATAGGGCCACTTATGAGAGTGAGATCTGATAGATATGATAAGATAATATTTTTGGTATTTTTATGATAAAAGATGCAAAGTAAAATAAAGGAAAAGTAAATAGCAAAGGAAATAACTAAGTAGTAGCGGATTCATATGATAAAGATAGACCCGGGGACCATAGGTTTCACTAGTGGCTTCTCTCGAGAGCATAAGTATTCTACGGTGGGTGAACAAATTACTGTTGAGCAATTGACAGAATTGAGCATAGTTATGAGAATATCTAGGTATGATCATGTATATAGGCATCACGTCCGAGACAAGTAGATCGACTCCTGCCTGCATCTACTACTATTACTCCACTCATCGACCGCTATCCAGCATGCATCTAGAGTATTAAGTTAAAAGTAGAGTAACGCCTTAAGCAAGATGACATGATGTAGATGGATAGACTCATGCAATATGAAGAAAACCCCATCTTGTTATCCTCGATGGTAACAATACAATACAATACAATACAATACGTGCCTTGCTGCCCTTACTGTCACCGGGAAAGGACACCGCAAGATTGAACCCAAAGCTAAGCACTTCTCCCATTGCAAGAAAGATCAATCTAGTAGGCCAAACCAACCTGATAATTCAAAGAGACTTGCAAAGATAACCAATCATACATAAAAGAATTCAGAGAAGATTCAAATATTATTCATAGATAGACTTGATCATAAACCCACAATTCATCGGTCTCAACAAACACACCGCAAAAAGAAGATTACATTGAATAGATCTCCACAAGAGAGGGGGAGAACATTGTATTGAGATCCAAAAAGAGAGAAGAAGCCATCTAGCTACTAACTATGGACCCGTAGGTCTGAGGTGAACTACTCACACTTCATCGGAGGGGCTATGGTGTTGATGTAGAAGCCCTCCGTGATCGATGCCTGATACGTCTCCGTCATATCTACTTTTCCAAACACTTTTGGCCTTGTTTTAGACTCTAACTTGTATGATTTGAATGGAACTAACCCGGACTGACGATGTTTTCAGCAGAATTGCCATGGTGTTGTTTTATGTGCAGAAAACAAATATTCTCGGAATTACCTGAAACTCCACGAAACATCTTAGAAAAAATAATAAAAAATCCTCGCCAAAGATGAAGACCAGGGGGCCCACACCCTGTCCACGAGGGTGGGGGCGCCCCCCCCCCTCTAGGGCGCGCCCCCCTACCTCATGGGCCCCCTGGATGCCCTCCAACGCCAAATCCAACTCTATATATTTGCTTTCAGAGAGAAGAAATCATCGTGTTTTATGATACGGAGCCGCCGCCAAGCCCTAAAACCTCTCGGGAGGGCTGATCGGGAGTCCGTTCGGGGCTCCGGAGAGGGGGATTCGTCGTCGTTGTCATCATCAACCATCCTCCATCACCAATTTCATGATGCTCACCGTCGTACGTGAGTAATTCCATCGTAGGCTTGCTGGACGGTGATGGGTTGGATGAGATTTATCATGTAATCGAGTTAGTTTTGTTAGGGTTTGATCCCTAGTATCCATTATGTTCTGATATTAATGTTGCTATGACTTTGCTATGCTTAATGCTTGTCACTAGGGCCCGAGTGCCAAGATTTCAGATCTGAACCTATTATGTTTTCATGAATATATGTGAGTTCTTGATCCTATCTTGCGAGTCTATAGTCACCTACTATGTGTTATGATCCGGCAACCCTGAAGTGACAATAATCGGGACCACTCCCAGTGATGACCATAGTTTGAGGAGTTCATGTATTCACTATGTGCTAATGCTTTGTTCCGGTTCTCTATTAAAAGGAGGCCTTAATACCCCTTAGTTTTCAATAGGACCCCGCTGCCATGGGAGGGTAGGACAAAAGATGTCATGCAAGTTCTTTTCCATAAGCACGTATGACTATATACGGAATACATGCCTACATTACATTGATGAATTGGAGCTAGTTCTGTGTCACCCTATGTTATGACTGTTACATGATGAACCGCATCCAGCATAATTATCCATCACTGATCCGGTGCCTACGAGTTTTCCGTATACTGGTTCTCGCTTATTTACTTTCCCGCTGCTACTATTAAAATCACCACAAAATACCAAAAACATTACTTTTGCCGTCTTTACTTTTGTTGCCGCTACCACCACTATCATATTACTTTGCTACTAAACACTTTTCTACAGATACTAAGTTTCCAGGTGTGGTTAAATTGACAACTCAGCTGGTAATACTTGAGAATATTCTTTGGCTCCCCCTGTGTCGAATCAATAAATTTGGGTTGAATACTCTACCCTCGAAAGCTGTTGCGATCCCCTATACTTGTGGGTTATCAAGACTAATTTCTGGCGCCGTTGTCGGGGAGCATAACTCTATTCTTTGAGTCACTTGGGATTTATATCTGCTGGACACTATGAAGAACTTGGAAGACGCTAAGACAACAATCTATCCCTCAACTACGAGGGGAGGTAAGGAACTGCCATCTAGCTCTGCACTTGATTCACCTTCTGTTATGAGTAAGCTAGTGACACCTAAACCTGCTTCTGCTATTTGTTCCGATATGTCGCATGTTATTGATGATGCCACTTCTGCTATGCATGATACTTATGATGAAACTGCTTCTATGCCTGATACTACTGTGCCCCTTAGTGAATTTCTTGATGAACAAATTGCTAGGGCTAGAGAGAAAGAAACTATTGAATCTGAATACGATGATGAAAGTGATGATGAAAATATGCCTGTTATTCCTGAGGGTTATCTTTTTGATATGGAATCTTCTGCCGCTATTTTAGCTTGCAGGGATAGATATGAGCTTAAGAGGTTATTAGTTAAATGGAACAAAGAATCACTTAGAGATAAAATGAAACCCGGCCCTGCTTTTGCTACTTCACCTATTTGTGTTCCTGATAAGGATTATGAACTCTCTGTTGATCCTGATATAATTACTTTGGTTGAATCCGATCTGTTTTATGGCTATGAATCTAAAACTGTTGTGGCACATCTTACTAAGTTAAATGATATAGCTGCCCTGTTCACTAATGATGAGAGATCGCGTTACTCCTATATATTCAAAATATTTCTGTTCTCATTAAAGGGTGATGCTAAGATATGGTTTAACTCTCTTGATCCTGGTTGTGTGCGTAGTCCCCAGGATATGATTTATTACTTCTCTGCTAAATATTTCCCTGCTCATAAGAAACAAGCTGCTTTGAGGGAAATATACAACTTTGTGCAAATTAAAGAAGGGAGTCTCCCACAAGCTTGGGGGAGGCTTCTCAAGTTACTTAATGCTTTGCCTGATCATCCTCTTAAGAAACCTGAAATACTTGATATCTTTTATAATGGACTAACCGATGCTTCCAGAGATTACCTGGATAGTTGTGTTGGTTCTCTTTTCAGGGAAAGAACACCGGATGAAGCTGAAATTCTATTGAATAATATGTTGACAAATGAAAATAATTGGGCACCTCCTGAGCCAGCTCCTGCTCCAATTACTGAGTCTATTCCTAAACCAACTCTGAAGAAGAGAGGTGTTCTATTCCTCAGTCCCGAAGATATGCAAGAGGCAAAGAAATCTATGAAAGAAAAGGGTATTAAAGCTGAAGATGTTAAGAATTTACCTCCTATTGAAGAAATACGTGGTCTTAATATGCCGCCTGTTGAAGAAACATATGATCTCAATTCTTTATTTATTGAAGAACCTCCTGATCCCGATATCCCGACACGGGTAGTAAAGGTAAATTCTCTCTATAGATATGATAAAGCTGAAGTCCCTCCTACTAAAATTGCTAGTCAGTGCTTGGATGAGTTCGATAACTTTATGTTTAAGCAAGACGACTTCAATGCTTATTTTGGTAGACAATTAAAAGGAAATGCTTATATGATTAGACGCTTGGGTGATTATATGGCTAATATTAAAGGTGAACTCAAACTTGTTAGCAAACATGCTTCTATGGTTACCACTCAAGTAGAACAAGTACTTAAGGCTCAAAAAGAAGTGCTTGATGAAATGAATAGTAAGAAAAATGATTATGTTGTTAGAGTGGCTACTAGAACTGGTAGAATGACTCAGGAACCTTTATATCCTGAAGGCCACCCTAAGAGAATCGAGCAATATTCTCAAAGAAATAATATTGATGTTCCTAGTTCTTCTAAAAAGAAGAAGAAGAAAAAAATGATAGAACTGTGCAAACTTCTAGTGAACCTATTGCTGAACCACCTGATAATCCAAATGATATCTCTATGTCTGATGCTGAAACACAATCTGGTAATGAACATGAACCTAATGAAAATATTAATGATGATGCTCAACCTAGTAATGATAATGATGTAGAAATTGAACCTGTTGTTGATCTTGATAACCCACAATCAAAGAATCAACATTATGATAAAAGAGACTTTGTTGCTAGGAAACATGGTAAAGAAAGGGAACCTTGGGTTCAGAAACCCATGCCTTTTCCTCCGAAACCATCCAAGAAAAAGGATGATGAGGATTTTGAGCGCTTTGCTGAAATGATTAGGCCTATCTTTTTGCGTATGCGATTAACTGATATGCTCAAAACAAATCCTTATGCTAAATATATGAAGAATATCATTACTAATAAAAGAAAGATACTGGAAGCTGAAATTTCCACCATGCTTACTAATTGTACTTTCAAGGGTGGAATACCAAAGAAACTTGGAGACCACGGAGTACCTACTATACCTTTCTCCATTAAAAGAAATTATATTAAAACTGTTTTATGTGATCTTGGAGCCAGTGTTAGTGGCCTCTCTCATTATATCGTAGACTTGACTTGAATAAGTTGACACCTACTGTCGGTATCTGTGAGGATGTGCCTATTGTGGTTGCAAACGTTACTATTTTAACGGACTTTGTTATTCTTGATATTCCCGAGGATGATAATATGTCTATTATTCTTGGAAGACCTTTTCTTAATACTGCAGGAGCTGTTATTGATTGCAACAAAGGCAATGTCACTTTTCATGTTAATGGTAATGAGCATATGATACACTTTCCGAGGAAACAACCTCAAGTTCATAGTATCAACTCCATTGGAAAAATTCCATCGATTATAATTGGAGGTTTTGAATTTCCTCTTCCTACTGTCAAAAAGAAATATGATATACTTATTATTGGGGATGTGCATATCCCCGTTGAGGTAACTTAGTGTTATTCGAAACTTCTCCGGTTTCATGATTATCGGAATGAGTTTGTTAACATGACTTGATCAACCTTGTTAGTGGATTCTTTTTTATGAGCATGAGATGGATGAAACTAGAAGCACAACCTTCTGTACCCTCTCTATATTTTCTGTTAATTAGTAGAAATAAAGTAAAAATAGTATTTTTTTCTGTCTGTTTCCTGACTTATCCGTGCAATATAAAAATATCCCGAAAATAAAACTCCTCAGAATGCCATGCCAATTTAATATGATTTTTCGGGAATATTTGAGGATTTACTATGCAAAAATTACCGCGGGAGGAGCTGCCACCTGGCCACGAGGGTGGTGGGCGCCCCCCCCCTTAGGGCGCGCCCCCTACCTCATGGGCCCACGGTGGCCCTCCTCCACTTATCCCAGCACCCATCTTCTTCCTCTGTCTCACACAAACCCAAAAGGCCAACTCAAGCACGAGTTGCAACCACTTTTGTTGTGATTTTCGATCTCCTTGCTCAAAGCACCTCTCGCAAAACTGCTTGGGGAGATTGTTCCTTGGTATGTGACTCCTCCATTGGTCCAATTAGTTTTTGTTCTAGTGCTTTATTCTTTGCAAATTTGTGCTGCATAGGTGACCATGTTCTTGAGCTTGCATGTCAAATTTATATGGTTCCAAGTAGTTCTAATGCTTGATTTAGGCTCTAGGGACTTGTAGGAGTAGTTGTTATCAGTTTTATTGAAGTTGGTTCACTTCTGTTTGAAGTTACTAAAAATTTCAGATTATTTCAGAAAAATAATGAGGAGAATTTTGAGGGGTTCATCAAGCCGAAGCTCAAAGGATAAACAAAATGAAGAAGCTCAGAGGCCCAAATATAATTTGCCTCGTACCGCGGAGATCCGGCCGTGTGAATGGTCTTCTGATAATTTCTTGAGAGAGGCCGGGATTTATGAGGATTTCTATTCATTGATTAAGAATGCTGGCCTCACCAACTTCGTCCGCGACCAACGTCCACAGTATCTCTTACTCACAAATACTTTTGTGCAAAACTTCTACTTTTTCCCTAAAGAGTCACCTCCTTCAGTAGAGTTTCATTTATATGACGTTGTGAAGAAAATGCCATTGTCTACATTTTGCGCAGTCTGCAACATACCTCCTGATGGTATCTTAGAGGAACCACCTCCTAAAGAGTTGGAACCATTTATTAACCTTATCTCTATGGGAGAAACCAGGAAGGTTTCTGATGCAAGAATCACTAGCATACATTTTCCTGTGTTACGCTATTTTGCTTTATTTGCTAGTCGATGCTTGATTGGTCATGGGAACTGTGGGAACCTTAGTGTTCCTGATATTATTATTCGGTTCCATGGTTTATACCGCGACAACACTGTCAGTATGGGCGGAATTATTGCTAGGCGGTTGAGTCTGAACCGTACTAAAGGCCCCATCTTTGGAGGCATTTATGCTTCTCGCCTTGCTGCACACTTTAACATAGCTATTAGGCATTATGAGAAAGAAGAAAAATTGCTGCCTAATGCTTATCTAGACTATAAGAGCATGATAGCTCATGATTTTCTTGTTAAGGACAGGAATGGAGAGCTCAAATATAAGTTATACTTTGATAAACATTATCCTGAAACTATTACGTTGCCTGCTCCTTCTTTGTTTAATTTTGTAGGACCCTACCTCGTTACATGGGCTGCCATCCAAGCTTACAAGAATCCTGCACCAGCCCCAGAATAGGAACCACAAGATGAGCCTCCACGACAATCTGTTTATTCTTGGGATCCAGGGATGACTATCAGCCAGTGGCAGTCAGAGTCTTCTTCTTCATCACAGTATGATCCCAACTATTCTTCATCGTAGTACGACCCCAGCTACACCTATGGGTATCCGCCAGGCTATCCCTGGCAATAGACCAACTTAGGCCAAAAGCCTAAGCTTGGGGGAGTACGTATTTCTCACCGACATTACATTTATGCTCACACACACTCATTACTAGATGTCGGTGCTCATACTCTTTCACTGTAATATCCATGCTAGTTTATTTTCTTTTTCCTGCTTTCTTCTTGTGTGTTTGTTAAACGTTAAGAAAAACCAAAAAAAATAGTAGTAGTTTATTTTTATGTTGTAGTAATAATAATTAAAAAGAAAACCCAAAAATATTTCCCGTTCTTCTTTTGCTTGTTGGGAGCTTTCCCGTGTAAATAGTTTTTATTTCTTCTCTTTCCTTTGGGGGTTAGTAGGAGAAGACCATGATTAAATTGTTGAAGTGGCTCTTATATGCATTATTATTGATTTAACCCAGAGCCCGTATTGCCTTGTCTTCTCCTGTTTATTGAATGCTCGCAGATTCTAGCTTAGTCCAATGCACGTGCACCCTTATTATTATTCACACCATTCGGTCGTGCAAGTGAAAGGCAATTATGATGATATATGATGGGCTGACTGAGATAAGAAAAGCTGGTATGAACTCGACCTCTTTTGTTTTTGTAAATATGATGAGTCCCTCGTTCTTGATTCAGCTTATTATGAATAAACATGTTTGCAATGACAATTATAGATCATAGTTGCTTGTGCCATACTTGATTAGCTATGAGTTATAATGATTTACCTTGTGTGCCAACATGCTATTGCGATGATTATGATGTGGTATGATGGGGTGGTATCCTCCTTTGAATGATTTAAGTGACTTGACTTGGCACATGTTCACGCATGTAGTTGAAACAAAATCAACATAGCCTTGACGATATTTATGTTCATGGTGGATTATATCCTACTCATGCTTGCATCCAATGTTTATTAATTTTAATGCATGTACATGGCTGTTGTCGCTCTCTAGTTGGTCGCTTCTCAGCCTTTTGCTAGCCTTCACTTGTACTAAGCGGGAATACTGCTTGTGCATCCAATCCCTTAAACCCCAAAGTTATTCCAGATGAGTCCACCATACCTTCCTATATGCGGTATCTACCTGCCGTTCCAAGTAAATTTGTATGTGCCAAACTCTAAACCTTCAAATAAACATTCTATTTTGTATGCTCGAATAGCTCATGTATCAACCAAGGCTGTCCTTATCTTCCGTGTTAGGCGGGTTATTCTCAAGAGGAGTGGACTCCTCTCCTCACTCACGAGAAAATGGCTGGTCACCAGGAAGCCCATTCCCATGCTTTATGCAAACTAAATCAAAATTAATTGCAAACAAAACTCCCCCTGGGACCTGATGTATGTTGGAGACACTCGTTGTTTCGAGCAAGTCATGGATTGATGCTTGTTGGTGGAGGGGGAGTATAAACTTTACCATTCTGTTTGGGAACCGCCTATAATGTGTTTAGCATGGAAGATATCGCCATCTCTTAGTTACTACGTTGACAATGAAAGTATACCGCTCAAAATGCAATTTATCTCTATTTCAAAACCGAGCTTTGGCACCTCTACAAATCCCTGCTTCCCTCTGCGGAGGGCCTATCCATTTACTTTTATGTTGAGTCATCACCCTCTTATTAAAAAGAACTAGCTGGAGAGCACAACTGTCATTTGCATTCATCACTATTAATCTATGTTGGGTGTGACTATGATTGGATCTCTTTTACAATGAATTACAATATCTAGTCAGTCCTTGATCTTTAAAGGTGCTCTGCATTTATGTTTTGCAGTCTCAGAAAGGGCTAGCGAGATACCATCTTGTTATATCATATTATGATTGTTTTGAGAAAGTGTTGTCATCCGAGATTTATTATTATGGCTTGCTAGTTGATTATACTATTGATATGAGTAATTATGAGACCTGAGAATTATTGCAAATGTGGTTAGTTATGATATATGCTGAAAACATGAATGCTGGCTTGACATAGTTACAACAACAAGAGCAAACAGAGTTTGTAAAAGTTTTTCTTTCTTTCTTTCAGTTTGTCAACTGAATTGCTTGAGGACAAGCAATGGTTTAAGCTTGGGGGAGTTGATATGTCTCCGTCGTATCTACTTTTCCAAACACTTTTGCCCTTGTTTTGGACTCTAACTTGTATGATTTGAATGGAACTAACCCGGACTGACGCTGTTTTCAGCAGAATTGCCATGGTGTTGTTTTATGTGCAGAAAACAAATATTCTCGGAATGACCTGAAACTCCACGGAACATCTTAGAAAAAATAATAAAAAATCCTCGCCTAAGATGAAGACCAGGGGGCCCACACCCTGTCCATGAGGGTGTCCCCCCCCCCTCTAGGGCGCGCCCCCTACCTCGTGGGCCCCCTGGATGCCCTCCGATGCCAACTCCAACTCTATATATTTGCTTTGGGAGAGAAAAAATCAGAGAGAAGAAATCATCGCGTTTTACGATATGGAGCCGCCGCCAAGCCCTAAAACCTCTCGGGAGGGCTGATCTGGAGTCCGTTCAGGGCTCCGGAGAGGGGGATTCGTCGCTGTCGTCATCATCAACCATCCTCCATCACCAATTTCATGATGCTCACCGCCGTGCGTGAGTAATTCCATCATAGGCTTGCTGGACGGTGATGGGTTGGATGAGATTTATCATGTAATCGAGTTAGTTTTGTTAGGGTTTGATCCCTAGTATCCATTATGTTCTGATATTGATGTTGCTATGACTTTGCTATGCTTAATGCTTGTCACTAGGGCCCGAGTGCCATGATTTCAGATATGAACTATTATGTTTTCATGAATATATGTGAGTTCTTGATCCTATCTTGCAAGTCTATAGTCACCTACTATGTGTTATGATCCGGCAACCCCGACGTGACAATAATCGGGACCACTCCCGGTGATGACCATAGTTTGAGGAGTTCATGTATTCACTATGTGCTAATGCTTTGTTTCGGTTCTCTATTAAAAGGAGGCCTTAATATCCCTTAGTTTCCAATAGGACCCCGCTGACACAGGAGGGTAGGACAAAAGATGTCATGCAAGTTCTTTTCCATAAGCACGTATGACTATATACGGAATACATGCCTACATTACATTGATGAATTGCAGCTAGTTCTGTGTCACCCTATGTTATGATGTTACATGATGAACCGCATCCGGCATAATTATCCATCACTGATCCGGTGCCTACGAGTTTTCCGTATACTGGTTCTCGCTTATTTACTTTCCCGCTGCTACTATTATAATCACTACAAAATACCAAAAACATTACTTTTGTTGTCTTTACTTTTGTTGCCGCTACCACCACTATCATATTACTTTGCTACTAAACACTTTGTTGTAGATACTAAGTTTCCAGGTGTGGTTGAATTGACAAGTCGGCTGCTAATACTTGAGAATGTTCTTTGGCTCCCCTTGTGTCGAATCAATAAATTTGGGTTGAATACTCTACCCTCGAAAGCTGTTGCGATCCCCTATACTTGTGGGTTATCAATGCCCCCTCCGGCAGAGCTCCGGAACATGCCCCAAGATGGGATCTCATGGATACAGAAAGTTACGGCGGTGGAATTAGGGTTTTGGCTCCGTCTCTGATCGTTTGGGGGTACGTGGATATATATAGGAGGAAGGAGTACGTCAGTGGAGCAACAGGGGGCCCACGAGGGTGGAGGGCGCGCCTGGTGGGGGTGGGCGCACCCCCTACCTCGTGGCCTCTTGTTTCCTTTCTTGACGTAGGGTCCAAGTCTCTCTGGTCTTATTCGTTGAGAAAATCACGTTCCCGAAGGTTTCGTTCCGCTTGGATTCCGTTTGATATTCCTTTTCTCCGAAACCCTAAAACAGGCAAAAAAACAGCAATTCTGGGTTGGGCCTCCGGTTAATAGGTTAGTCCCAAAAATAATATAAAAGTTGATAATAAAGCCCAATAATGTCCAAAACAGTAGATAATATAGCAATGGAGCAATCAAAAATTACAGATACATTGGAGACATATCAAGCATCCCCTAGCTTAATTCCTGCTCGTCCTCGAGTAGGTAAATGATAAAAACAGAATTTTTGATGCGGAGTGATACTTGGCATAATTTTAATGTAATTCTTCTTAATTGTGGTGTGAATATTCAGATCCTAAAGATTCAAGACAAAAGTTTAATATTGACATAAAAATAATAATACTTCAAGCATACTAACAAAGCAATTATGTCTTCTCAAAATAACATGGCTAAAGAAAGTTATCCCTAAAAAATCATATAGTCTGGCTATGCTCTATCTTCACCACATAAAATATCTAAATCATGCACAACCCCGATGACAAGCCAAGCAATTGTTTCATACTTTTGACATTCTCAAAACTTTTTCAATCTTCACGCAATACATGAGCGTGAGCCATGGACATAACACTATAGGTGGAATAGAGTGGTGGTTGTGGATAAGACAACAAGGGGAAGATAGTCTCACATCAACTAGGTGTATCAACGGGCTATGGAGATGCCCATCAATAGATATCAATGTGAGTGAGTAGGAATTGCCATGCAACGGATGCACTAGAGCTATAAGTATATGATAGCTCAAAAAGAAACTAAGTGGGTGTGCATCCAACTTGCTTGCTCATGAAGACCTAGGGCATTTTGAGGAAGCCCATCATTGGAATATACAAGCCAAGTTATATAATGAAAAGTTCCCACTAGTATATGAAAGTGATAACATGAGAGACTCTCTACTATGAAGATCATGGTGCTACTTTGAAGCACAAGTGTGGTAAAAGGATAGTAACATTGTCCCTTCTCTCTTTTTCTCTCATTTTTTTATTTGGGCCTTTTCTTTTTTTTCTTTTTTATGGCCTCTTTTCTTTCTCTCTTTTTTTTCGTCCGGAGTCGCATACCGACTTGTGGGGGAATCATAGTCTCCATCATCCTTTCCTCATTGGGACAATGCTCTAATAATGATGATCATCACACTTTTATTTTTCTTACAACTCAACAATTACAACTCGATACTTAGAACAAAATATGACTCTATATGAATGCCTCTGGCGGTGTACCGGGAAATGCAATGACTCATGAGTGACATGTATGAAAGAATTATCAACGGTGGCTTTGCCACAAATACGATGTCGACTACATGATCATGCTAAGCAATATGACAATGATGGAGTGTGTCATAATAAACGGAACGGTGGAAAGTTGCGTGACAATATATCTCGGAATGGCTATGGAAATGCCATAATAGGTAGGTATGGTGGCTGTTTTGAGGAAGGTATATGGTGGGTGTATGATACCGGCGAAAGGTGCGCGGTATTAGAGAGGCTAGCAAAGGTGGAAGGGTGAGAGTGCATATAATCCATGGACTCAACATTAGTCATAAAGAACTCATATACTTATTGCAAAAATCTACAAGTTATCAAAGCAAAGTATTACATGCATGCTCCTAGGGGGATAGATTGGTAGGAAAAGACCATCGCTCGTCCCCGACCGCCACTCATAAGGAAGACAATCAATAAATAAATCATGCTCCGACTTCATCACATAACGGTTCACCATACGTGCATGCTACGGGAATCACAAACTTCAACACAAGTATTTCTCAAATTCACAACTACTCAACTAGCATGACTTTAATATCACCATCTCCATATCTCAAAACAATTATCAAGTATCAAACTTATCATAGTATTCAACACACTCATAAGAAAGTTTTATTATTAATCTTGTGTACCAAGCATATTAGGATTTTAAGCAAATTACCATGCTATTAAGACTCTCAAAATAATCTAAGTGAAGCATGAGAGATCAATAGTTTCTATAAAACAAATCCACCACCGTGCTCTAAAAGATATAAGTGAAGTACTAGAGCAAAATTATATAACTCAAAAGATATAAGCGAAGCACATAGAGTATTCTTACAAATTCCAAATCATATATGGCTCTCTCAAAATGTGTGTACAGCAAGTATGATTGTGGTAAACTAACAAGCAAAGACTCAAATCATACAAGACGCTCCAAGCAAAACACATATCATGTGGCGAATAAAAATATAGCTCCAAGTAAAGTTACCGATAGAAGTAGACGAAAGAGGGGATGCCTTCCGGGGCATCCCCAAGCTTTGGCTTTTAGGTGTCCTTAGATTATCTTGGGGGTGACATGGGCATCCCCAAGCTTAGGCTCTTGCCACTCCTTGTTCCATAATCCATCAAATCTTTACCCAAAACTTGAAAACTTCACAACACAAAACTTAAAGTAGAAAATCTCGTGAGCTCCGTTAGCGAAAGAAAACAAAAGACCACTTCAAGGTACTGTAATGAACTCATTATTTATTTATATTGGTGTTATACATACTGTATTCCAACTTCTCTATGGTTTATAAACTATTTTACTAGCCATAGATTCATCAAAATAAGCAAACAACACACGAAAAACAGAATCTGTCAAAAACAGAACAGTCTGTAGTAATCTGTAGCTAGCGCAAGATATGGAACCCCAAAAATTCTAAAATAAATTGCTGGACGTGAGGAATTTTTCTATTAATCATTTGCAAAAATATTTAACTAAATATCACTCCCCAAATAAAAATGGCAGCAGTTCTCGTGAGCGGTAAAGTTTCTGTTTTTTACAGCAAGTTCAACAAGACTTTCCCCAAGTCTTCCCAATGGTTCTACTTGGCACAAACACTAATTAAACACAAAAAACACGACCAAAACAGAGGCTAGATAAATTATTTATTACTAAACAGGAGAAAAAAGCAAGAAATAAAAATAAAATTGGGTTGTCTCCCAACAAGCGCTATTGTTTAACGCCCCTAGCTAGGCATAACAAGCAAGAATAGATCTAGGTATTGCCATCTTTGGTAGGCAATCCATAAGTGGCTATCATAATAGATTCATAAGGTAATTTAATTTTATTTCTAGTAAAGTGTTCCATGCCTTTCCTTAATGGAAATTGGAATCTAATATTTCCTTCCTTCATATCAATAATTGCACCAATCATTCTAAGGAAAGGTCTACCAAGAATAATAGGACATGAAGGATTGCAATCTATATCAAGAACAATAAAATCTATGGGCACATAATTCCTATTTGCAATAATAAGAACATCATTAATTCTTCCCATAGGTTTCTTAATAGTGTAATCCGCAAGGTGCAAGTTTAGAGAGCAATCATCAAAATCACGGAAACCTAACAAATCACACAAAGTCTTTGGAATCGTGGAAACACTAGCACCCAAATAACATAAAGTATAGCATTCATGATCTTTAATTTTAATTTTAATAGTTGGTTCCCACTCATCATAAAATTTTCTAGGGATAGACACTTCCAATTCAAGTTTTTCTTCATAAGATTGCATCAAGGCATCAACGATATGTTTAGTAAACGCTTTATTTTGACTATAAGCGTGAGGAGAATTTAGCATGGATTGCAACAAGGAAATACAATCAATCAAAGAGCAATTTTCATAGTTAAATTCCTTGAAATCCATAATAGTGGGTTTAGCAACATCTAGGGTTTTAATTTCTTCAATCCCACTTTTATCAAATTTAGCATCAAGATCAACAAATTCCGAATTCTTAGAACGCCTTCTAGGTAAAGGTGGATCATATTAAGTCCCATAATTATAAAGATTCATATTGCAAAACAAAGATTTAATAGGGGACACATCAATAACTTTTAGATCTTCATCTTTATTTTCATAGCAATCCGGTTTAGCGGCCATCTTATTAACTAAGGTAGCCTGCCTATCCGAAATTTCAGCAGTTAATTTCTCAAGATGAGCAATTTGGGATCTTAAACCATCGAATTCTTTAGACATATCATCAAGCTCTTTATTCATAAAACTCATAAAACTTTTCTGTTCTTTAAGCTCGTTTCCGAAGAAACTATTATGTTCAAATTGCAAGACCATGAAACTCCTGACATTGCTTTCGATCTCTTCTAATCTTTTAAGGTGAAGGTCACCAAATTTAGGTAGAGCCATCGAGACAAGCAAGCAAACTAACACACAAGCAAACAAAAAGAAAGCAAACAAAAGGAGGCAAATAGAGAGAGAGGGCAAATAAAACGGCAAGGGTGAAGTGGGGGAGAGGAAAACGAGAGGCAAATGGCAAATAATGTAATGCGGGAGATAAGGGTATGTGATGGGTACTTGGTATGTTGACTTTTGCGTAAACCTCCCGGCAACGGCGCCAGAAATCCTTCTTGCTACCTCTTGAGCACTGCGTTGGTTTTCCCTGAAGAGGAAGGGAGGATGCAGCAAAGTAGCATAAGTATTTCCCTCAGTTTTTGAGAACCAAGGTATCAATCTAGTAGGAGGCTACACGTGAGTCCCTCGCACCTGCACAAAACAAATAAATCCTCGCAACCAACGCAAATAGGGGTTGTCAATCCCTATAGGGCCACTTACGAGAGTGAGATATGATAGATATGATAAGATAATATTTTTGGTATTTTTATGATAAAAGATGCAAAGTAAAATAAAGGCAAAGTAAATAGCAAAGGAAATAACTAAGTAGTAGGAGATTAATATGATAAAGATAGACCCGGGGGCCATAGGTTTCACTAGTGGCTTCTCTCGAGAGCATAAGTATTCTACGGTGGGTGAACAAACTACTGTTGAGAAATTGATAGAATTGAGCATAGTTATGAGAATATCTAGGTATGATCATGTATATAGGCATCACATCCGAGACAAGTAGACCGGCTCCTGCCTGCATCTACTACTATTACTCCACTCATCGACCGCTATCCAACATGCATCTAGAGTATTAAGTTAAAAATAGAGTGACACCTTAAGTAAGATGACATGATGTAGAGGGATAGACTCATGCAATATGAAGAAAACTCCATCTTGTTATCCTCGATGGCAACAATACAATACGTGCCTTGATGCCCCTACTGGCACTGGGAAAGGACACCACAAGATTGAACCCAAAGCTAAGCACTTCTCCCATTGCAAGAAAGATCAATCTAGTAGGCCAAACCAAACTGATAATTCGAAGAGACTTGCAAAGATAACCAATCATACATAAAAGAATTCAGAGAAGATTCAAATATTATTCATAGATAGACTTGATCATAAACCCACAATTCATCGGTCTCAACAAACACACCACAAAAAGAAGATTACATCGAATAGTTCTCCACAAGAGAGGGGGAGAACATTGTATTGAGATCCAAAAAGAGAGAAGAAGCCATCTAGCTACTAACTCTGGACCCGTAGGTCTGAGGTAAACTACTCACACTTCATCGGAGGGGCTATGGTGTTGATGTAGAAGCCCTCCGTGATCGATGCCCCCTCTGGCGGAGCTCTGGAACAGGCCCCAAGATGGGATCTCGTGGATATAGAAAGTTACAGTGGTGGAATTAGGGTTTTGGCTCCGTCTCTGATCGTTTGGGGGTACATGGATATATATATATATAGGAGGAAGGAGTACGTCGGTGGAGCAACAGGGGGTCCACGAGGGTGGAGGGTGAGCCTGGTGGGGGTGTGCGTGCCCCCCTACCTCATGGCCTCCTGTTTCCTTTCTTGACGTAGGGTCCAAGTCTCTCTGGTCTTATTGTTAAGAAAATCACGTTCCCGAAGGTTTCATTCCGTTTGGACTCTGTTTGATATTCCTTTTCTTCGAAACCCTAAAACAAGCAAAAAACAGCAATTCTGGGTTGGGCCTCCGGTTAATAGGTTAGTCCCAAAAATAATATAAAAGTGGATAATAAATCCCAATAATGTCCAAAACAGTAGATAATATAGCAATGGAGCAATCAAAAATTACAGATACGTTGGAGATGTATCAATTGCCTACCCAAGCAAGAAATCATGCCACATACTACACAGATATGCCAAACGGGTTATATTCCAATGGCAGTAGACGGTAAGTAACTTATTTATATGCCCTAAACTAATATCAACACCCATATAATAAGCACAAATGCACTACGAGTAAAAACTATATCACCGTCTAGGCCGCGCCTAGGGCGCTTAGGCACCGCCTAGGCACTAGGCAAAGGCCAACCGCCGGAAGGTTTTGTCGATCCTAAGAATGCTGACAAGGTATGCAAGCTCCAGCGCTCAATCTATGGGCTGGTGCAAGCATCTCGGAGTTGGAACATTCGCTTTGATGAGATGATCAAAGCGTTTGGGTTTACACAGACTTATGGAGAAGCCTGTGTTTACAAGAAAGTGAGTGGGAGCTCTGTAGCATTTCTCACATTATATGTGGATGACATACTATTGATGGGAAATGATATAGAACTTTTGGAAAGCATAAAGGCCTACTTGAATAAGTGTTTTTCAATGAAGGACCTTGGAGAAGCTGCTTACATATTAGGCATCAAGATCTATAGAGATAGATCGAGACGCCTCATTGGTCTTTCACAAAGCATATACCTTGACAAGATATTGAAGAAGTTCAAAATGGATCAGTCCAAGAAGGGGTTCTTGCCTATATTGCAAGGTGTGAAATTGAGCATGGCTCAATGCTCGACCTCGGCAGAAGATAGAGAAAAGATGAGTATCATCCCCTATGCCTTAGCCATAGGGTCTATTATGTATGCCATGTTGTGTACTAGACCTGATGTGAGCCTTGCCATAAGTTTGGTAGGGAGGTACCAAAGTAATCCCGGCATGGAACACTGGACAGCGGTCAAGAATATCCTAAAGTACCTGGAAAGGACTAAGGATATGTTTCTCATTTATGGAGGTGACGAAGAACTCGTCGTAAAGGGTTACGTTGATGCTAGCTTCGACACAGATTTGGATGACTCCAAGTCACAACCCGGATACGTGTACATTTTGAATGGTGGGGCACTCAGCTGGTCCAGTCGCAAGAAAAGCGTTGTGGCGGGATCTACATGTGAAGCCGAGTACATAGCAGCCTCGGAGGCAGCACGGGAAGCAGTCTGGATGAAGGAGTTCATCGCTGACCTAGGAGTTATTCCCAATGCGTCGGGCCCGATGACTCTCTTCTGTGACAACACTGGAGCTATAACCCTTGCCAAGGAGCCCAGGTTTCACAAGAAGACCAGGCATATCAAGCGTTGCTTCAACTCCATTTGTGAATATATTCAGGATGAAGACATAGATATTTGTAAAGCGTATACGGATCTGAATGTCGCGGATCCGTTGACTAAACCTCTTCCGCGAGCAAAACATGATCAACACCAGAACTCTATGGGTGTTTGATTCATCACAATGTAACTGTATTACTAACTCTAGTGCAAGTGGGAGACTGTTGGAAATATGCCGTAGAGGCAATAATAAAGTGGTTATTATTATATTTCCGTGTTCATGATAATTGTCTATTGTTCATGCTATAATTGTATTAACCGGGAACCGTAATACATGTGTGAATGCATAGATCGTAATATGTCCCTCGTAAGCCTCTAGTTGACTAGCTCGTTGATCAATAGATGGTCATGGTTTCCTGACCATGGACATTGGATGTCATTGATAATGGGATCACATTATTAGGAGAATGATGTGATGGACAAGACCCAATCCTAAGCGTAGCACAAGATTGTGTAGTTCGTTTGCTAAAGCTTTTCTAATGTCAAGTATCATTTCCTTAGACCATGAGATTGTGCAACTCTCGGATACCGTAGGAATGCTTTGGGTGTAACAAACGTCACAACGTAACTGGTGGCTATAAAGGTGCACTACATGTATCTCCGAAAGTATCTGTTGGGTTGGCACGAATCGAGACTGGGATTTGTCGCTCTGTATGATGGAGAGGTATCTCTAGGCCCACTCAGTTGCATCATCATAACGAGCTCAATTTGACTAAGGAGTTAGCCACAGGATCATGCGTTATGGAACAAGTAAAGAGACTTGCCGGTAACGAGATTGGACGAGGTATAGAGATATCGACGATCGAATCTCGGGTAAGTAACATACCGATAGACAAAGGAAATTATATATGAGATTGATTGAATCCTCGACATCGTGGTTCATCCGATGAGATCATCGTGGAACATGTGGGAGCCAACATGGGTATCTAGATCCCGCTGTTGGTTATTGGCCGGAGAGATGTCTCGGTCATGTCTGCATGGTTCCCGAACCCGTAGGGTCTACACACTTAAGGTTCGGTGACGCTAGAGTTGTTATGGTAAATAGTATGAGGTTACTGATGGTTGTTCGGAGTCCCAGATGAGATCCCGGACGTCATCAGGAGTTCCGGAATGGTCTGGAGGTGAAGATTTATATATGGGAAGTCCTTATTCGGTCGCGGGAAGTGTTCGGGGGGTTATCGGTATTGTACCGGGACCACCGAAGGGGTTCTGGGGGTCCACCGGGAGGGTCCACCTGCCCCGGAGGGCCCTATGGGCTGAAAATAGAGGGGAACCAGCCCCTAGGTGGGATGGGCGCCAACTCCCCCCTAGGACCCATGCGCCTAGGGTTGGGGGAAACCCTAGAGGGGGCGCCCCACCTAGCTTGGGGGGCAAGCCACCCTCTTGCCCCCTTGTAGATAGGATCTAGGGGGGCCGGCCCCCTCTCCCTTGCCCCTATAAATAGTGGGGGTGGGGGGCTGCCAGATCCTTCCCCTGGCACAGCCCTCCCCCTCTCCTACACCTCCTCTTCCTCTGTAGCGCTTGGCGAAGCCCTGCCGAAGAACCACGAGCTCCATCACCACCACGCCGTAGTGTTGACGGAGTTCTCCCTCAACTTCTCCTCTCCCCTTGCTGGATCAAGAAGGAGGAGATGTCCCTGAGTTGTACATGTGTTGAACGCGGAGGCGCTGTTATTCGGCGCTTAGATCGGAATCGACCGCGATCGGAATCGCTGCGTGTACGACTCCACCAACCGCGTTCTTGTAACGCTTCCGCTTAGCGATCTTCAAGGGTGTGAAGATGCACTCCCTCTATCTCGTTGCTAGTATCTCCTAGATTGATCTTGGTGACACATAGGAAGATTTTGAATTATTACTACGTTTCCCAACATCATATAGGTTGCTCACCTAGTTGCACATCTAGACAACCTATTTGTTGTTATACCTAATTTGTGAAGAAAAGCTAAAAATTCTCAGTTGCCTATTCACCTCCCTCTAGTCAACCATATCGATCCTTTCAATGGATATTATTACGTTGATATTATTGCTTCATTGTTTCTCATCATTTATATCGTAAAGAGATTACATAATAAGCATGCTAGGTGATGTCTACTACACAACCTTCTTCTTGTAGAAGTTGTTGGGCCTCCAAGTGCAGAGGTTTGTAGGATAGTAGCAAATTTCTCTCAAGTGGATGACCTAAGGTTTATCAATCTATGGGAGGCGTAGGATGAAGATGGTCTCTCTCAAGCAACCCTGCAACCAAATAACAAAGAGTCTCTTGTGTCCCCAACACACCCAATACAATGTTAAATTGTATATGTGCACTAGTTCGGTGAAGAGATGGTGATACAAGTGCAATACGGATGGTAGATATAGGTTTTTGTAATCTGAAATTATAAAAACAGCAAGGTAACTAATGATAAAAGTGAGAGAAAACGGTATTGTAATGCATTGAAATAAGGCCAAGGGTTCATACTTTCACTAGTGCAAGTTCTCTCAACAATAATAACATAATTGGATCATATAACTATCCCTCAACATGCAACAAAGAGTCACTCCAAAGTCACCAATAGCGGAGAACAAACGAAGAGATTATTGTAGGGTACGAAACCACCTCAAAGTTATCCTTTCTGATCGATCTATTCAAGAGTCCTTAGTAAAATAACATGAAGCTATTCTTTCCGTTCAATCTATCATAGAGTTCATACTAGAATAACACCTTAAGACACAAATCAACCAAAACCCTAATGTCACCTAGATACTCCAATGTCACCTCAAGTATCTGTGGGCATGATTATACGATATGCATCACACAATCTCAGATTCATCTATTCAACCAACACAAAGAACTTCAAAGATTGCCCCAAAGTTTCTACCAGAGAGTCAAGATGAAAACATGTGCCAACCCCTATGCATAAGTTCACGAGGTCACGGAACTCGCAAGTTGATCACCAAAACATGCATCAAGTGGATCATGTGAATATCCCAATGTCACCACAGATAAGCACATGCAAGACATACATCAAGGGTTCTCAAATCCTTAAAGACTCAATCCGATAAGATCACTTCAAAGGGAAAACTCAATCCATTACAAGAGAGTAGAGGGGGAGAAACATCATAAGATTCAACTATAATAGCAAAGATCACGATACATCAAGATCGTACCATCTCAAGAACACGAGAGAGAGAGAGATCAAACACATAGCTACTGGTACATACCCTCAGCCCCGAGGGTGAACTACTCCCTCCTCGTCATGGAGAGTGCCGGGATGATGAAGATGGCCACCGGAGATGGATTCCCCCCTCCGGAAGGGTGCCAGAACGGGTCTAGATTGGTTTTCGGTGGCTACGGAGGCTTCTGGCGGCGGAACTCCCGATCTATTCTGTTCCCCGATGTTTTTAGGGTATATGGACATATATAGGCAAAAGAAGTCAGTCAGGGGAGCCAAGAGGGGCCCACGAGGGTGGGGGCACGCCCAGGGGGTAGGGCGTGCCTCCCTGCCTCGTGGCTTCCTCGAAGCTTCCCTGCCGTCTACTCCAAGTCTCTTGGATTGCTTCCGTTCCAAAAATAACTCTCCCGAAGGTTTCATTCCGTTTGGACTCCGTTTGATATTCCTTTTCTTCAAAACACTGAAATAGGCAAGAAAATAACAATTTGGGTTGGGCCTCCGGTTAATAGCTTAGTCCCAAAAATAATATAAAAGTGTTTAGTAAAGCCCATAAACATCCAAAATAGATAATATAATAGCATGAATACTTCATAAATTATAGATACGTTGGAGACATATCAGCATCCCCAAGCTTAATTCCTGCTCATCCTCGAGTAGGTAAATGACAAAAAAAAGAATTTATGAAGTGTGAATGCTAGCAGGTGCACAAGTTTGATCAATGATAGTTTCAATCACCTTTTCTAGCATCATTATATATCATAACATTAGCTCAACTCATAGGACTTCTCATGATCAAGTAACAAGCTATTCACATGTTAAAGTATATATCATAAACTTTCTTGAAAACTAACAAACCGTGTTATTAGTCATCAAAAAATTACAATTTATCTTTTTTCAGGAAGGGTCTGTGTCAGAGCTTTGATTCAGCAAACTTCACATACTCAACTATCATTTAGTCTTTCACAATTGCTAACACTCACGTGATATTTATGGGTTCAAAGTATTAATCAAACATAGAGAAAGATAGGGGCTTATAGATTCACCTCCCAACCTTTTACCTCAAGGGTAATGTCACCAATAATAGTTCATGAT
>NC_041384.1:637261028-637276745 GCF_002162155.2 Triticum dicoccoides | reverse complement strand
TAAAAAGGAAAGATGAAGATCACCATGACTCTTGCATAAGGTATAAGACAATAATAAAAGATAGGCCTTTCGTAGAGGGAAGCAAAGGTTGTCATGCACTTTTATAGTTGGATGCACAAAATCTTAATGCGAAAGAACGTCACTTTATATCGCCACTTGTGATAGGGACCTTTATTATGCAGTCTGTCGCTTTTATTACTTCCACATCACAAGATCGTATAAAGCTTATTTTCTCCACACTAATAGATCATACGTATTTAGAGAGCAATTTTTATTGCATGCACCGATGACAACTTACTTGAAGGATCTTACTCAATCCATAGGTATGTAGGGTGGACTCTCATGGCAATACTGGTTTAAGGGATGTTTGGAAGCATAAGTAGTATCTCTACTTGGTGCAAAGAATTTGGCTAGCATGAGGGGGAAAGGCAAGCTCAGCATATTGAATGATCCATGACAATATACTTTATTTCAGATATAAGAAAACATAACCAATTACGTTGTCTTCCTTGTCCAACATCAACCTTTTAACATGTCATATTTTAATGAGTGCTCACAATTACAAAAGATGTCCAAGATAGTATATTTATATGTGAAATCTCTCTTCCCTCAATATTCTTTCATGAATTGTTCAAGTGACCAATACAATGTTTGCTAACCTTCAATAAATTTACCACCTCTACTTATATGTGAAGTCATTACTCCCCATGGGATAAGCATATGACACATATATAATTTCAAATTTATTATATTCAATTCATTCAACCATTTACTCATAGGATATATGTGAAGCACGTGAATAAATAACAAACTACTCCGAAAGATATAAGTGAAGATCAATGAGTAGTTAAACAATTATTTAGCTATGTGAAGACTCTCCTATTTAATAATTTCAGATCTTGATACTTTATTCAAACAGCAAGCAAAACAAAATAAAATGACATCTAAGAATAGCAAACATCATGTGAAGAAGCAAAAACTTAGGATCAACCGATACTAACCGATAGTTGTTGAAGAAGAAAGGTGGGATGCCAACCGGGGCATCCCCAAGCTTAGACGCTTGCGACTTCTTGAAATATTATCTTGGGATGCCTTGGGCGTCCCCAAGCTTGAGCTTTTGTATCTCCTTAATTCCTCTCATATCATGGTCTCCCTAAATCTCAAAAGCTTCATCCACACAAAACTCAACAAGGACTCATGAGATAAGTTAGTATAAACCAATGCAAAAACCTTATCATACTCTTCTATAGAAAATCACTAAAATTATAAATAAACATTGCATACTAAATGCCTCCGCATATTTAATAGTCCTATCCTCAAATAGAATCATTAAACAAGCAAACATATGCAAACAATCCAAACATAATAGCAATCTGCCTAAACAAGACAGTCTGTGAAGAATGCAGCAATATCCATACTTCCCTAGCTCCAAAAATTATGAAAGAAAATTCTCACTGTAGTAAATTTATCAGAGCTTATTATTCAACACATTTTATCACATTCTGACTTTTCTAGGGAATTTTTGCAACAGTGGTAAACTTTCTGTTTTCAAACAGCAACATGTAGACTTGTAAAATAGGCATAATAAAGGCCATCAATGCCACTTTTATTGAAATAAAAGATTCAAAACATTGTTATAAATAACATCACGCAAATCCTAACAAAATAAATTGACGCTCCAAGCAAAACACATATCATGTGGTGAATAAAAATATAGCTCCAAGTAAAGTTACCGATGAACGAAGACGAAAGAGGGGATGCCTTCCGGGGCACACCCAAGCTTAGGATCTCGGTTGTCCTTGAATATTACCTTGGGGTGCCTTGGGCATCCCCAATCTTAGGCTCTTTGCAACTCCTTATTCCATAGTCCATCGAATCTTTACCCAAAACTTGAAAACTTCACAACACAAAACTTAACAGAAAACTCGTGAGCTCCGTTAGTAAAAGAAAACAAACCACCACTTCAAGGTACTGTAATGAACTCATTATTTATTTATATTGGTGTTAAAAATACTGTATTCCAACTTTTCTATGGTTCATAAACTCTATTACTATCCATAGATTCATCAAAATAAGCAAACAACACACGAAAAACAGAATCTGTCAAAAACAGAACAATCTGTAGTAATCTGTAGGTTTCGAATACTTCTGGAACCCCAAAAATTCTAAAATAAATTTCTGGAGGTGAGGAATTAATCTATTAATCATCTGAAAAAATAATTAACTAAATATCACTCTCCATTAAAAAATGGAAGCAATTCTCGTGAGTGCTAAAGTTTCTGTTTTTTACAGGAAGATCGCAAAGACTTTCCCCAAGTCTTCCCAAAGGTTCTACTTGGCACAAACACTAATTAAAATCATAAAACCACATCTAAAGAGAGGCTAGATGAATTATTTATTAAGAAACAGGAGCAAAAAGCAAAGAACAAAAATAAATTTGGGTTGCCTCCCAACAAGCGCTATCGTTTAATGCCCCTAGCTAGGCATGATGATTTCAATGATGCTCACATAAAAGATAAGAATTGAAACATAAAGAGAACATCATGAAGAATATGACTAGCACATTTAAGTCTAACCCACTTCCTATGCATAGGGATTTTGTGAGCAAACAACTTGTGGGAACAAGAATCAACTTGCATAGGAAGGTAAAACAAGGATAACTTCAAGATTTTCAACACATAGAGAGGAAACTCGATATTATTGCAACTCCTACAGGCATATATTCCTCCCTCATAATAATCTTCAGTAGAATCATGAATAAATTCAACAATATAACCACCACATAAATCATTCTTTTCATGATCTACAAGTATGCAAAGTTGACATTCTTCCAAAATAGTGGGATTAACATTAACTAAAGTCATGACCTCTCCAAACCCACTTTCATAATTATCACAATAAGATTCAACACCCTCCAAAATAGTGGGATCATTACTTTCTAAAGTTGACACTCTTCCAAACTCACTTTCATCAATATAATCATCATAAATAGGAGGCATGCTATCATCAAAATAAATTTGCTCATCAAAACTTGGGGGACAAAAAATATCATCTTCATCAAACATAGCATCCCCTAGCTTGTGGCTTTGCATATCATTAGCATCATAGATATTCAAGAAATTAATACTAACAACATTGCAATCATGCTCATCATTCAAAGATTTAGTGCCAAACATTCTAATGCATTCTTCTTCTAAAACTTTGGCACAATTATCGGAATCCTTATTTTCATGAAAAATATTAAAAAGATGAAGCATATAAGGTACCCTCAATTCCATTTTTTGTAGTTTTCTTTTATAAACTAAACTAGTGATAAAACAAGAAACAAAAAGATTTGATTGCAAGATCTAAAGATATACCTTCAAGCGCTAACCTCCCCGGAAACGGCGCCACAAAAGAGCTTGATGTCTACTACACAACCTTCTTCTTGTAGACATTGTTGGGCCTCCAAGTGCAGAGGTTTGTAGGACAGTAGCAAATTTTCCTCAAGTGGATGACCTAAGGTTTATCAATCCGAGGGAGGCGTAGGATGAAGATGGTCTCTCTCAATCAACCCTATAACCAAATAACAAAGAGTCTCTTGTGTCCCCAACACACCCAATACAATGGTAAATTGTATATGTGCACTAGTTCGGCGAAGAGATGGTGATACAAGTGCAATATGGATGGTAGCTATAGGTTTTTGTAATCTGAAATTATAAAAACAGCAAGGTAACTAATGATAAAAGTGAGTGAAAACGATATTGCAATGCATTGAAACAAGGCCTAGGGTTCATACTTTCACTAGTGCAAGTTCTCTCAACAATAATAACATAATTGGATCATATAACTATCCCTCAACATGCAACAAAGAGGCACTCCAAAGTCACCAATAGCGGAGAACAAACAAAGAGATTATTGTAGGGTACGAAACAACCTCAAAGTTATCCTTTCTGATCGATCTATTCAAGAGTCCGTAGTAAAATAACATGAAGCTATTCTTTCCGTTCAATCTATCATAGAGTTCCTACTAGAATAACACCTTAAGACACAAATCAACCAAAACCCTAATGTAAGCTAGATACTCCAATGTCACCTCAAGTATCCGTGGGCATGATTATATGATATGCATCACACAATCTCAGATTCATCTATTCAACCAATACAAGAGAACTTCAAAGAGTGCCCCAAAGTTTCTACCGGAGAGTCAAGACGAAAACATGTGCCAACCCCTATGCATAAGTTCACGAGGTCACGGAACTCGCAAGTTGATCACCAAAACATACATCAAGTGGATCATGTGAATATCCCAATGTCACCACAGATAAGCACATGCAAGACATACATCAAGGGTTCTCAAATCCTTAAAGACTCAATCCGATAAGATCACTTCAAAGGGAAAACTCGATCCATTACAAGAGAGTAGAGGGGGAGAAACATCATAAGATCCAACTATAATAGCAAAGCTCGCGATACATCAAGATCGTACCATCTCAAGAACACAAGAGAGAGAGAGAGAGAGAGAGAGAGAGAGAGAGAGAGAGATCAAACACATAGCTACTGGTACATACCCTTAGCCCCGAGGGTGAACTACTCCCTCCTCATCATGGAGAGCACCAGGATGATGAAGATGGCCATCGAAGAGGGATTTCCCCCTCCGGCAGGGTGCCGGAACGGGTCTAGATTGGTTTTCGGTGGCTATGGAGGCTTCTGGCGGCGGAACTCCCGGTCTATTCTATTCCCCGATGTTTTTAGGATATATGGACATATATAGGCGAAAGAAGTCGGTCAGGGGAGCCACGTGGGGCCCACAAGGGTGGGGGCGCGCCTAGGGGGTAGGGCATGCCTCCCTGCCTCGTGGCTTCCTTGAAGCTTCCCTGACGTCTACTCCAAGTCTCCTGGATTGCTTCCATTCCAAAAATAACTCTCCCGAAGGTTTCATTCCGTTTGGACTCTATTTGATATTCCTTTTCTTCGAAACACTGAAATAGGCAAGAAAACAACAATTTGGGTTGGGCCTCCGGTTAATAGTTTAGTTCCAAAAATAATATAAAAGTGTTTAGTAAAGCCCATAAACATCCAAAACAGATAATATAATAGCATGAATACTTCATAAATTATAGATACATTCGAGACGTATCACTAGGTAGCATTCAACATCAAAAATTATGTTTTTATCATTTACCTACTCAAAGACGAGCAGGAATTAAGTTTGGTGATGTTCATACATCTCCAACGTATCTAATTTTTTTATTGGTTCATGCTGTTATATTATCAATCTTCAATACTTTATATGATTTATATGCAACTTTATATCATTTTTGGGAACTAACCAATTAACCCAGTGCCTAGTGTCAGTTGATGTTTTCTGCTTGTTTTTGGTTTTCGAGAAAATCAGTACCAAACGGGGTCCAAACACTATGAAAAATTTTGACGATTTTTTATGGACAAAAGAGACCCTAGAAGCTTCGGGAGGAGCCTAGAACACAAACAAGGAGACGGCAAGGCAACAGCGTGAGCCCTAGGGGTAGGCGCAAGGCGCGCCCTGTTACCTTGTGGGCCCCACGTGGCTTCGTCTGACCTAATTCCACTTCTATAAATTCTCAAATATTAAGAAACCCTTAGAGAGCCACCCAAAAGACTTTTTTCGCCGCCGCAAACTTCTCTTCTTCCGCGATCCCGTTTGGAGGCCTTTTCCGGTACTCTGGCGGAGAGGGAATCGATCATGGAGGACTTCTACATCATCTTTGTTGCATTCCGATGATGCGTTAGTAGTTCACCACAGACTTACGAGTCCATAGCTAGTAGCTAGATGGCTTCCCCCCTCTCTTTGATTTTCAATGCAATGTTCTCTTCTATCTTCTTGGAGTTCTATCCGATGCAATCTCCGTTTGCGGTGTGTTTGTTGAAATCCGATGAATTATGAGTTTATGATCAGATTATTCGTTGAAAGTAATTGAGTCTTTTCTGAACTTTATTATGATCATTATGATAGCTTTGTATTTATCTCTGATCTATCCGTTTGGTTTGGCTAACTAGATTGATTTATCTTCAGTGGGAGAGGTGCTTTGTGATGGGTTCAATCTTGCGGTGTCCTCGCCTCGTGACAAAAGGGGTAGTGAGGCACGTATTTGTATTGTTGTCATTAAGGGTAAAACAATGGGTTTTATTCATATTGCTTGAGTTTACTTTGTCTACACCATGTCATCTTGCTTAAAGTGTTACTCTGTTTGTCATGAATTTAATACCATAGATGCATGCTGGATAGTGGTCGATTGGTGGAGTAATAGTGTAGATGCGGGAAGGAGTCGGTCTACTTGTCACGGACGTGATGCCTATATGTGTGATCATTGCCATGAATATCATCATAACTATGCGTTTTTCTATCAATTGTCCAACACTAATTTGTTTGGCCACTTTATGATATTGTTTCAAGATAGAATCCTTTAGTGAAAACTATGGCCCCTGGGTCTACTTTAATCATATTAATAAAACCAAAAATACCTTGTTGTAAATTATTTACTTTTCTTTTTATCTATCTACCACTACTATATTTAATCCTTGCAAGTAACGAGTTCAAGGGGATTGACAACCCTCTTGCCCGTGTTGGGTGCAAGTATTTGATTTGTGTCTGTAGGTGCTATTAACTAAGATTTGCGTGGTTCTCCTATTGGTTTGATAACCTTGGTTATCACCAGGGAAATACTTATCTGCCACTATATTGCTTCACCCTTCCTCTTCGGGAAAAATCTCAACGCAGCTCACAAGTAGCACCCATCTAGGGGGGAGGTCAAGGAAGAAGAAGGAGGGGGCTCTCTCCCCCTCTCACCCGGTGGCGCCCCCGCTGGGGAAACCATGTTAGCAGTGGTGGGCGCCCCTGGGAGCCTTACCTGCCACTGCTGGGCTTTCGTCGTCCGCCACTAGTAGGCAGTCCTACGGTAGTGTACCCATACCTAATGTCGGAGCGCCGACTGCAGCTTCTTGAGTAGATCCGGGCAAGGCGCAAAACCCGGATCACCGCGGGGCTACTTTTGGATGCGGTGGATCAGAAGGAGGACTTGGAGGTGGAGGAGGAGGTGGTGGAGAGGAGGAGGAGGATGATGTGGGGGACGTCGGGGCCGCAGATTTGCAGGTGGAGCAGTAGGCGATGCTCGATTATCTTTGATCGAATCGGCAGCGGAGGCCAAACGCCATCGTCTGCAGAATGCGGAGGGGGAGCACGCTATGAGCGTCGACGAGATACTCGCATAAATGGATGAAGAGGAGTCAGATCCCTCCGACGCGCCCAACTACCCGGCACCCGATACGGACGTTGTGAACATCTTCAACGAGAAATCTTAGTTTAGGCTAATGTGATGTACATAATACGTAAAAACATTTTTACATGGTTTGTATGAATTTAGGGCATGGAATATGAGATACTCGATGCTTAGCATCAAGTACAAGGTGTGATCGGCCGATCCCCGTGAACATGTCCGATCTGTTTCGTGGGTGTGGCAAGTCCTATTGTAGATGCTCTCACATCAAAACTACTGCTTGAAAAAACCTTTTGACCTCCGAGTCTAAGGTTAACTTCACCGCACGACCCCATCTTGTTCGGTCCCGTTCGTTCGGGTAAAAGGGACAAACAAGTAGGCCCAGCGCGACAGCCCAAACCCATTTGATCCGTTTTGTGTTCGAACCGATCCATTTCGAGGGCAAATATGCGTCGGGTTTTGGTCGCGGCGGATAGTAAACGGACGCGTCGCTCGTCCGCGTCGAGGCCGCGTGGTGGGCGGCCACCTACCTCCCATCCGCCAACATCAATGCGCATGCACGGCCGGCCCCGCCTGTCATCCGCCCGGGCGAACGGTCACGGTCCTTCTTAAATGGGGAAGCCGTGGACCGGTCGTCGTCCACACTCCCTCACTCCACCCCGCGGCCTCCTCGAAACCCAACAACCCAAACCCTAGCCTCGAACTCGCAGCCATGGGGATATGAAACTAGGGCCATAAGGGGAAGCACGACCGCAAGGCTGGCTCCTCGTTGGGACGCCGCCGCGGTCCGTGAAGAAGGAGGAGCCCGCATCACCACCGCGTCGGACCCCTGCGCCGCCCGCGTTCTTCATCGCCCCACGGTCGCCGGCGAGCGTGACCGGCACTACATCCACGCGGATGTATGTCGCCGCTACTGGGAGATGAGGACGCCGCTCCCCTGGAGCGACGTCCACCTCCCCAACAACTGGCATTTGTCCACCGACCGCATGCCGATCCCGCCGGTCCCGGTGACGGCCCTGCGCGCCACGTGGAGATCGAGCGCCGCCGCCACCTTCTCCCGGACGACCTCTACTATGACCCCATGTGCGCCGCTGACTTGGGCCTGTGGGACACATGGTTCCAGGACGAGCACGACACGCGGCGGGCGTCCTTCTTCACCGGCACGTCGACGGGGCCGCGGCGGCCACGTCCAGAGCGCCGAGCGACTACTCCCCAGGTGCACGGGCGTACGCGGGTGCGCGGCCTCACGCCCACGCCGTCGCCTTCGCCATCTCTGTCACCACCACCACCCCCTCGCATGACAGCGGAGGAGGAGGCCCGTCTCATGGCGCGTGTCATGGAGGACTCCATGCGCACGCACGATGAGTGCCAATGGGAGGGCCTCGAGGAGATGATGGCCCTCTCCGCGGCCGGCGACGTCGCTATCCCCGAGCTGGAGATGGTGGCGGCGGAGGAGGTAATGGAGGGTGCGTTAGTGGCCGCGTTTCACCCGGGCCTGCTGGGCGCAGGCCGTGGGGGGCGTGAACTGGTGCACGCCGCCGCGGTCACCGGAGGGGGACGCGTCGCCACAGGAGGAGGTGGTGCAGGCAACTGCCACCTTCCAGCCCGCCCCGGCGCACCAAGGACCGCCGGCCCATCTCTGGACGCCGCCGGAGTACGTCGACCTCGTCAGCAACGATGACGACACCGACGGCCACTGAAGACGGCGACGACGACGGCATCGACGGGCACGGCAGGAGCGCGTGGGCGATGTTTTTTATTTTGTTTTTATGTTAATTATGGCACTGGGCCATTAAGTGAACCGTGAAACTTGTCGTTTTGTGACCGTGACCCCTAACTCATGTTGTACGTTTTTTTAACTGCGTTTATTTACTTTTTAAGTCATTTTATTTTAGTTTTTCTGTTTTTTTATCACGTCCAACACGGACATGATTTGGGGTGCGGCCGCGCGCTGGACACACCCACGACCCAACGGACAGAAACGGATATGGACGAACCCATTACCGTCCTAAAGGGACAAAATTTGGCTAAAACAGACATTCGTTTGAAGTTGTGCGGTGATGTTGGCCTAATTTCATTTAGTAGGACGAAGACCTCACAAAGTGCGCACCCGATCCATGGCCACAAATATCTGGCGCACGGCTTTGCGGCCGGACAAGGTGCCCGCCCCTTTGACTGCGTTGCCACGCATCATCCGCCGAACCGCGTACATGCCCCCAAAGTCCCATTGTCAGGGCCACATTCAATGGCCGAGCTCACTCACGTGACGCAGAAATACAGCACGGCAATCCCATGTTCAAGTCAACGAACCCAAGCTCTTTATTTACTCCAAACGACGACGAACGAGACAAGAACAAGATCCAAAACGGAGGCGCATCAAGAGCGTCCATGGATCTTGAATCCAAGAAGCTTCCTGTTGACTAGACTAGACTAGACATGTTTGAACCCAAGAAGCTTCTTGCACGCCTTGAAGATGTGGCCCCTCTTCTTCTTCTTCTTCTTCGTCTCCTCCTGGCCGATCTCGTCGTTGCTCGCCGCGGCGTCTCCCGGCACCGCGGCCTCCGCCACCTGAGTCTTCTTCTGCGCGTCGACCTCCTCGGGCGCCTCTGCCTCGTCCTCGGCGTCGTCCAGGCCGTCGTGGATCCGCCAGTACCCCTCCGAGAGGCCGGACGCCGGCTGCCTCCGCATGGAGAAGGCCCGCCTCACGGCCGCCTGGAAGCCGCCGCCGCCGCGGTGGCCGCCGGTGGACTTGCTCCGCTCCACGGCCGCGAACCTCTGGGAGGCGGACGAGAGGTTCCTGACCATGGCCGCCGCGCCGACCGTCGCGCCCTCCCACTTGCCCTCCTTCGCCGCGGCCGGGGGCGGGGCCGGCTCCGGCTCCGGCTCCCCGCCGCTGGGCGCCGGAGGGGACGAGGCCAGGTTGCGGTAGCCGTTCATCCTCCCGCTTCAGTTACCGCTGCCGCTACCAGTGTAGTGTACTGATCTGCGGGCGTGGGGCTGGTGGCGAGGAGGTTCTCGGGTCCGGGATTTGTACTCGCGCGCGCGGTGGAGTGGATGCGGCGCGTGCGCGGTGCTCGTCACTCGTCAGCAGCGGCAGTGGAGAATGAGAGCGGAGGGCGTAGTGCTGTGAGTGTGAGATCAGCCGCGCCGGCCTTGTCGCAGTGGTGTGTTGGGTTGGGTTTGGGGCCCCGCGGGAGCGTCCAATTTGACCGCCACGTCAGGGCTCCGGCCACGCGGTATCGGCCCTGTTTGGATCATGGGTTAGAGCTAGTTTGGGTTAGTTGGAGGCTCAAATAACCCAAAAGTATTCAAATAGGAAGGGTTAGAGTGGGTTAGTTCTATCTAACCCAACTATCCCGATGGAAAGGTGCTTATTTAAGTTAGAGTGGGTTAGAAAATAACTCTAACTCTAACTGTGTTAGAGTATCCAAACAGGGCCATCGTGACGCCAGTTCGTATCCACGGGAATTTCTGCGCTACAATCCAGTGCATATGGATTCTTTGTCGCCTTGACATGACGTGTCACCAACCCAAACTACTATATCACCCTCTTATCTGGCATGAATTCAGGCGCTCTAACAGTGAACGAGCGTGCACTCGCTCCCCTGTTGCGCGCGGCTAAAGATCAAGTTCAACGGACTCACTATCCTGGTAGTTTTGCATCAGAAAATACAGATAGAACTTTCTCTAGTGGACACGACATGTTCTGCATAATTCGAGACTCAACGATAACCGCGGCACACTCACCATATCCAGTGACTCGGTATGCCGTTCGGCACCATAAAAATACCGATTTTGGCTGAACAGACACAACAACTGGCTCTGCAACATTTTGGTACTCGAGGGCTTGAGAGAGGGGCAATGATGAACAAGGAGCTTCAAGGCGATCGATTTGAGCTCAGAGGTCAGGCATTGGCGACGGCAATCCTCTATGGGTGGCGCTATGTCGACGAAGGGGCAAAGAGGGTGGCGGCAGGGTGGTGCCGGACGGGGGAGGGGCGACGGGGCAGGACGTGTGGTGGCTAGGGTAGACTATCATAGGGGGTTGTTATGTTTACCTTCGTGCTTGATACAGACTGGTATGTACCTTTGCGGTGGCATTCTCAACGTAAATATTGACGAACTCCATGACTGCCGTTTCGGGAAGTTGGACTACGGCCGCTTCGCTATTATTTACTCGCTCCGTAAAGAAATATAAGAGTGTGTTGATCACTAAAGACAGAAGGAATACTAGAGGAGGGGTGTTTCGGCCCGATTCCGCCCGGGAAGTTGGTGGAGCGCGGCACCGAAGGAGTTCTGAGTGGGCCCTTGTATCGTCAAGTTGAAGAACCTAAAAACCTACACCACCTTACAAATCCAGATAGATGGAATGCCCACTCTTTCGAAAAAAGAAAGCAATGGCATAAATGGGCATTCGGGCCATCATTTAAGGAGGGGGCGAAAGTCACAGTGGGCTGACTATGGGCCATTGGGGGGTAGCGGCCTTCAAGGTGACACGGCGGGTTGAGCGAGTGGCTCCGAAGTACACTCGTGCATTTGCTTGTCTAAAAAAAACACTTGACAGAAATTGAACAAGAAGACTCTGCAAATTCGTACGGACAAAAGGAGCGGCACCGACAACGAACCAGGATTCTTGCTCACATTCTCCTGCTTTTACAATCTCCCGCTGTACAAAAACTGAACGAAATTTTCGACCGCGTGAGACGGTCAGGGTGGCATTTGGGAGCGGCGGTGGTCGTGCGGCGGCCAGTGCACCCCCTCCCTGGGGCATGGCGGCGGCAATGGCGCCGGCTGCGCGAGGTACGTCGGGTACCGCTGCCCCGGCATCAGCACCGACAGATCCGCCACCTGCAGCACCGTCTGCACCTGAACACATGGCAGATTTTAACTATTCAGCTATGTACCGCGCACGCATTGCGTGAAAATTGAAGGGGCTAGCGTTGAGTGGCCACGGAGCCAGATCAGGACGGTCTTACCATGGGCGGGCTCCGGGGCTTGCCGGGCGAGCGGTGGCCACGCCGGCGTCGGCCGCGCGGGGAGCCGGCTGGCGCCTGGAACGCCTGGGGCCTGATGAGGTGCTCGAAGATGGCCATGAGGAGGAAGATGGAGATGAGGATGGCCGTGGCCGCGAAGCCGAAGGAGATGGCGTCCATGGACGTGCCGAAGTCCCTCAGCGTCGTCGCCTCGCCCCTCGCGTCGGCAGCCGCAGCCGGCTCCGACGGCGCCATCGCGGCCGCCCCCGGTGGCCACGGCCTCGACCTCTGCCCAGACTCGCTCATGGCGCCTCCTCCTTGGGCCTTCTTCACAGCCAAAACAGCCCCTGCAAATCGATAACATGGCCCTCATAAGCAAGTAAATCTACTGAAAAAACTCAGTAAAGTTCAACTATAGTAGCAGCACTCCTACTGAACTGGTTCTACACTATGAGGGATCAGTTGAGCGAAGATGAAAAGCACCCAGAAGTCAGAACCATGTACTAACACATTGCAGGAAAATGAGAACTACGATTACATACCTTGGTTGAGAGTCTTGCTTTGCTGTGCTGATGGGGTGATGAAGGCTCAGTGCTCGCTGCCAAATTCCAGGACTGGAGCGGAGGAAAGAACCTACAGGAAGCAGAGCTAGCCTGGCTGCAGCCTCTACTTAAAGGGAGGCACCCACTGGCCCAAAAGCGAGATCTCAGCTACAGATCCGGTGGTGGCAAATGTGGCGGGAGGAGAAAGAAAGAAAACCAAAGGGAAAATTTCATATGTTTGGAGGAACAAAAAGAGTGCCGCGGGAAAAGGCTGCCACAGCTCCATATAGAAACGCGCGAGATTGGTACTACGAAAAATAATCCCGGGATCATGGTTAGTGGCTCCCCACTCCCGTGCACTCTCGAGTCCGTATGCTGCAGCCCACATGATCCTCCTAAAGACCAGTGAAATGATTCGTCAGAGTGCTCGCATAGGTATAGCCAAGGGGAAAGCGAAAAGGGACGCGGGGAAAAAGCGGGGCGTGGAAAGACGGGAAGTTTTGCGTCGCTTTGGTGCACAGATCAGGGACCGGTTAGGGGTTAGCCTGCGATAGGCATCATGGTTGCTGTCAGGTAAGTGGCATCGTACAGAGATTTATGTTGGTATTTGATGATTTGGATCACTGGGGCCTCAGCATGCATTCGTAGTGAGCGAGGTTAATCAGGGATCTGACAGTGTTGAGGGAGAGGACTGAAGGAAGCACCTACTGATGCCAATGGCTAGGTGGACTGTTGCCAGTAGCAGAAAAGATGGAGAATCCAGTCTAATACTACAGGCCAGTAACAGTGTCAGTGGAGACTGTGCGAGGCTGCACGCACCAAAGTCCTGAGTCCTGACCCTCGATCAGGGTGAAAAGTAGTACGTGGGGGCGTGCAAGGTACTACAGTACTGATCCCGGGTGCCCATTCCGACGGGACTGATTATGCACGCAGTGAAGAAAAAATCCTCTACTACTCGTATTTAGGATCATCTTAGGAAACAGCAGAGATAAGTAACCCTCCAAAAGCTGCGTGTCAATGTCAGTAGACCGACTAGTTTAAGCTCGTCTTCTTCTCCGGGTGCAAAGTGGTGAAGAACTTTGCAACAAGATAACCTAATTAAGCAACTACACAAGTGTAATACATGTATCATCCTTCTGACACTGGCGAGTGATGGTTCTCTTCACCTCTTGCTTACTTGGGCGATACTACTGCGGGCAGTAAATTAGTAACTGATGATTGATTACACATGCATCAACCATCTCCTTTCTCAGGCACTAGTCTCTTCAACTCCCCGTATATAAAACACGGGTTATATGTCTTCCTATGATGCCTTCCTCCTTCCACAAATGATCCTGTCTCCTTGCCTTGAGCATGCATCAACCCAAGCCAATTAAAGAGAGAAGAGGACGCCATTAGTTTTATCTCAATGCTTGCTTCCAAAGAAAGAACTCGGTACTTGCGAGTAGGGAGGCAACTAATAAAGTGCAAATCGATTTTTGCAGTATTCAATTACGAGCATCGGCGTAGTGTCTGCCGAGGAGGAGGGCATCGGCCGGACCGTGCATTTGAAAACCAAAATCGTGTACGTACTCGGTTACGATCTACTCTACTTAGAACCCACGTGCGTGCAAGAGAGGCAGTGACATATTGGAGAGCGATCGAGGGGGGCTAAATTATGAAAGTAGACCTCAGATTAGACCTCTTGCCCCTGCTTTGTGTCGCGGCGCTGCCCCAATCCCCTAACCCAAGCAATCATCCAGAGGAAAACAATGGGTTTAAAGCAAGACGGACAAGTAGAAAGCAAAACATAAGGGATGGAAAGTTAGAAAACTAATCACCTATGAAAATTAATAGGGTTGACAGGGAATGGAAAAGGAAGGAAGTTCTTGGTAGACAGGGCTTGGTTAACAATGAATGGCCACGCGATCGACAGCGGCGTGGTGCATGCAAGCAAAGATGAGGTGATATGAAAAGAAAGACTAGACCGGAATCGGATAGATGGATGGAACGACAGAGAGTGCATGAGGAAACAGAGGCTAATCCATGTGACATGAAGGCCAGATGATACAGTAACGAAGTGTGCTGTGGATGATTGGTTCCAGTTACTTCGTTATTTAGCAAGACGTCTTCTTTATATCATTGCATGTAAAGCCTGCGTGGAGGGAGGAGCGGATGATGGTACGTAGCCTAGGGGAGGCGGCCTAGAAAGCAGGAATTTGAAAAGGGAGAAAAGACCTTTTTCCCGTGCTGAAGGTCACATGCATGGCATGCATATGGAGGGGCTCACATGTCTCCCTCCTCCTAGTTCAGGACTCCACAGGAGAAACTAACTAGGGCAAATCGGTTCAAATCAAATGTTTGGGATGATTCCGTGCGATTGTTGGCTCTTTGCAGAGACCGTAGGAGCAACTTCAATGTGCCGACTCAAATGGACAGCGATTTTGTTTTTTATTCGTTTGGATCGGCTCGGCGGACAACCATGTCCGCTTTCGTGTTTGGGTCAGCGCTTCCGCCCAAAGCTCGCCCGACCCATTTTTTAGAATGCACAAAAAAAATTACCGCAAACATTTTGAAAATAAAAACTGTTAATTAAACATTAATGCTGGTCACAAAGGCCGACCAGAGTTCAGGAGTCCACATTTACATTAACTAAAATATTAAATAAAACTTAAAACTATGAGGAGTCGCGCTACCCTAGGCGTCCTCGTCGTCGTCAGGGTTGGTGAGGTCGATCAGCGTCAGCGCCGGGCCAGCCCAAGGGAACGTCGTCGACCACGCTCTAGCGATGTCGTCCGCCACGGGTTGTACCGCCGCCGGCTGGGCTGGCCCACCACGGGCAAGGCGCTCCTTCTCCCCTGCATTCCGTGTCGCACTCGAGCTGCTCGAGGTACTCGCCCTCGCGGAGCTCCTCGGCCAACCTTCGCTGCCGCCATTGCTCGAGGTAGGCCTAATCCTGCACCGGCATCACCCCCAACCAGACCGGCG